>NC_053491.1:287070462-287402407 GCF_905171775.1 Rana temporaria | reverse complement strand
TAATTTTCCTTAAATAATTGTGCAATATGCAGCAGCTGAAAATTATGTGGTTCAGTTTGTATTCAGCCATGTTAATAGCTGTCAGAAACAGGCAGAACTAGCTGGCCATTATTCTGAAGGCATTCTCAACAACTCTTCAGGCTCTGGCCAGCCGGTAGTTAAAACCCTCCTCTCTGTGGTGAGGGTCCTCTGGGGGAATGGCTTATCGGGTGATTTTCCCAGACACAAGGCTTCATCAGTAATAAAGACGAACGGAAGGCGCTCAACATTGTCTTCATCAGGTGGCAATGCCAGGCCACCAGTCTGGAGACATTGGACAAACTGTCTGTGCGAAGACTCCACCATCAGACATCCGGCCATTCTTCCCCACATCCACAAAGAGGAACTCATACTGTCCTGATACCACCGCCATCAACACAATACTATTAAATCCCTTGAAATCATAATAGTATGACCCTGAATGGGAGGGGTGGTGGCACAATGTGGACGTGATTCCCGTCTATTGACCCTCCGCAGTTAAGAAAGTCCAACCGCTTGGCAAATTGGGAAGCCACAGTCTGCGATTCTGTGGTGTTGAAGGAAACTGTGGAGTCAAACAGAAAAAAAAATACGTTTGCACATAACATTGCAAGCAGATTACACAAAAACATTCTTGGCCAACATCAGTATAACATTTATTTTAAGAACTATTTAAAGACAAAAATATAAGGCCCACTTATCAGATTCCTCACCCCCTCTGATGACCCATTGTAAACATTTTAGGGGGGGGTTTCTAGCTGAGTTTTTCGATCCCCCAAAAAAGCCTCTGCACTCTGCCTGTATTTAACGACAACAATTTTCTTTTAGACATTTTAGGGGGTGTTTAGGGAAAAGCACTACAATGGAGCTGAAAAAATACATTGGGAAGTGACTAGGCTAGGTGTGTATGGACCAAGGATAGCATGAAGGGAAATATGCATGTAGGCCAAAAAAGGAGCATTAAAAACTTACAGCATGCATGAGGATAAAGGGGACATTCACAGCATATTATAATCATGGTAATTATGGAATGAAGAAAGAAATACAATACATTAGCGTACATTAAATACATAGAATGTGATGTTAAAGGAGAAAACTTACCTTAATATAATCCTTCTGCAAGACTTGTATAATGGCAGAACATAAGTCTCTGGGATAATGATCCCCAGAGCCTGGGGGAGATGCCTGTCATGAACTTGAGGTCCTGCAGACTTCTCCCAGTCACCAGGTATCGCAGCGTGGCAACTAGCCTCTGCTCGGCAGTGATGTCTTGCCGCATGACAGTGTCCTGCCTCATGATATAGGAGGACAGCAAAGCCAACAAATGTTGAAAAAAGGGGTCCGTAATCCGAAGATAATTCCTGAAGTCATCAGGATTATTCTCCTGGATCTCCACAGCAAAGGTATGTGAAAGAATCGGTCCCGCTGGAGTAACCAATTCTTTGTCCATGAACTCCTCCTCACCCTGTTCATGGACTGAGCTTGAGTTAAAGCATGAGCCCCAACACCAAGCCCATACACAGCACAAACTCTACGATGAGTATGTACCCGCAACATGGCTAGAAAGTGGTCGGCTGGTCATAATGAACTAAACAGAACGTACTGAAGAACAGAAAGTCCTATGAAGAACGACCTGAAAATCAGAAACGAGCGGACAAGAACGCACTGGAAAACATATTTGACCAGACTACACGCCTGAAAGTCAGATATGAACCCACAAGCACCAACTGAACAGCAGAAAACGATCTGAAAAGCGTGAATCGTCTCTCACCAAACTTTTACTAACACGCGATAACACAAGATCAGCAAAAGCAGCCCATAGGGTGGCGCCCTTGGATTGAAACTTCCGCTTTATACTGCTGTCGTACGTGTTGTACGTCACCGCGTTTTTGACTGTCAGAATTTGGTGTGATCATGTGTATGCAAGCAGCTTGAGCGGAATTCCGTCAGAAAAACATCAGAGTTTATTCTGATGGAAAAAATGATTGTGTGTACAATGTATAACATTATCAACGCTGTAACTTCAAGGATTCATCCTGGAGATTTCTTCATAAATGAAGAATTTATGAAAAAAAAAAAAAAATAGAAAAATATCAATAACGGTTAATTTGCTCTGGTTCTTCATTCATTTCTGAATATATACACATGGTTTTAGTCACACTGAAAATGTAAAAGCCCATTTAGAGACAAAATCCAAAAGATTTATTGTAGAAATTATGTGGGAAAAGATAATACATTAAACAATATTTTCGTTCAGACCCAATATCTCCCTCATTACATGAAAATCACTTGAACATCTTTTGTTCTGCTTTTTCCCCCTCTTGAAAAAAAAAGATTTCTGCTGATTGATTGACGTTGCTATGCTCTATTATCCATTACGGTTATACAGCACATCATGTAAGAAAGAAATCATAAATCCAACTGATGATTATCCTTCCTTAATTCAAAAAAAAAATGTCATTCTATATTTACAATCTGTCAGATTATTCTCATTAACCCATTGTATCCTGTCAGGACCTTTCTAATAAACATCACTTATTATATTACACTTCCATTTATCATGGGAAAAAGATATTGCAATGTTTTACTATCTAATTTCATAAATGAGTTCCATCCATCATCAAGTGAGGTATGGATCAGAAACCATATCAAAAAAAGATGTGCATTTTCATCTTTTATTATAAAGACAACGAGTTATGGAAGGCTGCCTTGCTTTTGAAGTTTTAAGGATTGTGAGACAGTAAGAATGATAATGGATACACAACTTTAAACTCATTCAGAGTTCAGAAACAATACAACAGCATTAGAATAAGGTGATGCAAAAGCCTAAAGCAGAACTCTAGTTACTAATGGAATGAAAAATCTTAGTAGCCCATGCACAGAAAAAATAAAAACCTTTCACAGTACTTTTTTTCCACCCAAATGCGTTTTTTTCCACCGCAGCCTTCTAGGCAGAATGGAATCCAGCATCATTTAACACAATGCATTGGCCCAGATTCAGAAAAGAGATACGACGGCGTATCTCCTGATACACCGTCGTATCTCTGAGTGCGGTCGGGTCGTATCTATGCGCCTGATTCAGAGAATCAGTTACGCATAGATATCCCCTAAAATCGACAGGTGTAAGTGTCTTACACCGTCGTATCTTAGGCTGCATTTTCTGGCTGGCCACTAGGTGGCGATTCCGTTGGTTTACGCGAGGAATATGCAAATTACTATTTACGTTGATTCAGAAACGAACGACCGCCAGGCGCTTTTTTTTTACGTCGTTTGCGTTCGGCTTTTTCCAGCGTAAAGTTACCCCTGCTATATGAGAGGTATGTCCGGCGTATTGTATGTTAAGTATGGCCGTCGTTCCCGCGCTTTGAAATTTTACGTCGTTTGCGTAAGTCGTTCGCGATACGGCTGTATGTCATTTACGTTCACGTCGAATCCAATACGTCCTTGCGACGTAATTTGGAGCAATGCACACTGGAATATTTTATGGACGGCGCATGCGCCGTTGAAAAAAAATGTAAAAACGTGGGGTCAAGTAAAATTTAAATAAAACACGCCCCCAACATTCACATTTAAATTATGCAGCCTTACGCCGCAACACATACGTTACGCCGCCGTAAATAAGGGCGCAAGTTCTTTCTGAATACAGAACTTGGGCCAAAGTTACAGCGGCGTAACGTATCGGAGATACGTTTACGCCGCAGTTAGGTACACTAATCTATCTGAATCCGGCCCACTTGCTCTAAGTCTAGACTGTCATGGAACTGCCCCAGACAGTTTTTGGACAGTGAAGGAGAAACAACACAGCAATAAGCTTATTAGTTTGTCACTCTGCTTTTTTTTTATTTTTGTCATCATGCTCCTTGTCAGTGCAACAACAAATTGGCTACTTGTGCTGCTTCTTCCTTTCCTACTCTGAACTCTTCTATACAGACTCTCCAAGTAGGCCCCGTACACACGAGAGGATCCATCCGCTGGAATTCATCGGCTCCAGCGGATAGATCCCCTGGTGTGTACAATCCAGCGGATCTGTTTCCGCAGATTTTTATCCCTGGGATGGATTTCCAGCGGATAAAAATTTTAAGACATGCTTTAAAATCTATCCACTTGAATCCATCCCAACAGATTGATCCGCTGGTCTGTACAGACTTACCGGATCAATCCGTCCGAATGAATCCCCCGCATGCGTCGTAATGATTCGGACGCATGCGTGGAATTCCTTATATGACAGCGTCGCGCACGTCGCCGCGTCATTATCGCGGCGACGGCGCGACACGTCATTGCGATGGGATTTCCGGTGGACCGTATCCGCGGATAAATCCTCTCGTGTGTACTAGGGCCTAACTGTACCTCATTAATATGTATAAAAATATATAGGCAGTATGCCTTGAAAACCGTGAGTGCAGAGGGGAGCAATCCCAAATAGGAGTAAGGCAAAAATAGATAAATACATCAAGACAATCTAGGTACAGTATATGTATTGGCATAAAGAAGCCTAATATCAGTGAGCAATCAATTCGCATGAATAAGCAGGACCACAAAATAGGGAAATCTTATTAGAACTAAGGGCCAGATTCAGGTACATCTACGGCGGCGTAACGTATCGCATTTACGTTACGCCGCCGCAAGGTTTTACGGGCAAGTGCTTGATTCACAAAGCACTTGCCTGTAAAGTTGCGGCGGCATAGCGTAAATCCCTCCGGTGCAAGGCCCGCCTAATTCAAATGATCCGGGTAGGGGGCGTGGATCATTTAAATTAGGGCGCGTTCCCACGCCGAACGTACTGCGCATGCTCCGTTTTGAAATTTCCCGCCGTGCCTTTGCGCGAAATGACGTTGCACCAACGTCATTTTTTGAATTCGACGTGAGTTACATCCTTCCTATTCACGGACGACTTACGCAAAAAAAATAATTGAAATTCGACGCGGGAACGACGGCCATACTTTAACATGGCAAGGTCTAACTATAGGCCACAAAATAGCAGCTTTAACTATACGCCGGGAAAAGCCGACTAGCGACGACGGTAAGACAATGTGACGGCCGCGCTTACCTTCGTGGATCGACGGAAAATGCTAATTAGCATACCCGACGCGGAAAACGACGCGAACTCCACCCAGCGGGCCGCCAAGCATTGCACCTACGATCCGAAGGCGTACAAAGTCGTACGCCTGTCGGATCGAAGCCAGAAGCCGTTGTATCCTGGTTTGAGGATTCAAACTAAAGATACGATGCAGCAAATTTGAAAGTACGCCGGAGTATCAGTAGATACTCCGGCGTACTTTCTCTAAGAATCTGGCCCTAAGGGTTTTGGTCAGAGGCCTGTCCATATGAGCTCAGAAAATGCTGCAACTAGCGATGGACGAACATCCGATGGACGGTTCACGAATGCTAACCGCGAACTTTCGCAAATGTCCGCGAACCGCAAGTTAGCGGCGGGCCCCATTGACTTTAATGGCAGGCGAATATTAAAAACCTTGAGGTCATATTTGCAGCCACAAAATACTTACTAGCTGTGCACAAATAGTCCCACAACATGGACACTGACCTACTAAAAGTATTAAGTGAAAAACCGGATACATAAGTAAGTGCTGGCCATTACAAGCCCCAAAAATTAGCTGACAGGCATTCACCTGACAGCAAACAACTTTGTATTCTGTGGCTGGAGGTACATTAAGCTATTCACCGGATACAGAAGTAAGTGTCGGCCATTACAACAAACAACCTTGTATTCTGTGGCTGGTGGTACATTAGGCATTCAATGGATACAGAAGTAAGTGTCGGCCATTACAGGCCCCAAAAATTAGCCCACAGCCACAGGCGTTCACCGACAGCAAACAACTTTGTATTCGGTGGCTGGTGGTACATTAGGCATTCACTGGATAAGGAAAAGAGTGTCAGGCCCAAAAAATTAGCCCACAGGCGTTCACCTGACTTCGAATGAAACATGGTCTACTGGTCACATGTGTTGAATTCCTCCGAGATCCATGCTTCATTCATTTTATAAATGTGAGATAGTCAACACTGTTGTGAGCTAGGCGGGTGTGCTTATCGGTCACGACCCCCCCTGCTGCGATGAATGTCCTTTGGACAGGACACTGGATGAGGGGCAAGCCAACAGTTCTATTGCAAATTCTGCAAGCTCTGGCCAGAGGTCAAGCCTGCCAACCCAGTAGTCCAGGGGTTCATCACTTCTCAGTGCATCACATCGGTTGTTAACCCGATGTAGTCGGACACTTGGCGGTCTAGGCGTTCCTGATGCTGGATCCGGAGGACAGCTGTCGATGGGTCAGCTGAAAGAATGATCTCATATCATTAGTGACCAAGACATCTTCAAACCGCCCTCTTCTTGCAGGCGCTGTTGGATTGGTACCCGAAACTGTTTCTCTGTGAGTGGAAGATCCTCTGCCAGCGGACGCAAAAGCAGAATGCAGCATTTCTCGAAGCAAGGCCTGGAAGTGCTGCATTCTCATAGCCCTCTGTGATGGTGGTAACATTTCCGCCATGTTTGTTTGTACCGGGGGTCTAAGTACGTTGCCACCCAGTACTGGTCCTTGCCCTTTATGCTTTTATACGGGGTCCCTCTTAAAACACTGGAGCATGAAGGCCCCCATTTGCACTAAATTGGAAGTGCTATACTGGCCTGGCTCCTGCTCATCATCCAGGATATGTCGTCCTTGTTCTCCTCCCCCCATCCATGGACAACACCAGTGATCCCAGAAAGGTTTAAAGCATGCTCTTCTTGCTCCTCCTCCTCGCCCGGCACCATCCTCCTCTGACTCCTCTTCAGACTCCCGCTGTTGACTTATCTCAGGTGGAGTAGCCCCCTGGGAGTTCATTCAGCATTGCGACTTCCTCATCTTCCTGCTCCTGCTCCTCGACGGCTTGATCAATGACACGACGCAATGCACGCTCCAGAAAGAAGGCGTAAGGTACGATGTCACTGATGGCGCCCTGGCTGCGACTGACCTGTTTGGTGATCTCATCAAATGGCCGCAGAAGTATGCATGAGTCGCGCATGAGCAGCCACTGGCGTGGTGCAAAAAAAACAAGCGCCTTAGAACTGTCCTGCTGCAGAGTTCGTACAGGTAGTCATTAACTGCACGTTTCTGCTGGAGCAGCCAATCAAGCATATACAATGTTGAGTTCCATCGCGTCGGGCAGTCACAAATAAGACGTCTGACAAGCAGGTTGTGTCGCTGCTGAATGTCCATAAGGCGAGCCATGGCCCTGTAAGATCTTCTGAAATGGGCCGAGATTTTCCTGGCCTGCTGCAAGACGTCCTGGAAGCCCAGGGTATTTGGCAACAAATCGCTGCATGACCAAGTTCAGGACGTGTGCCATGCATGGCACGTGTGTAATTTTGCCCTGTTTCAGCTGCTCAGCAGATTGGCACCGTTGTCGCACACCACTTTACCAACTGTCAAATTGAGCGGTATTAGCCACTGATCTGCCTGTGAACGCAAAGCTGAAAGGAGTGCAGGACCAGTGTGGCTCTTGTCTTCCAGGCACAACAGACGCAGCACAGCATGGCAATATATTTTTTACGATTGAACATTTGGGCCACGGAAGCCTGCCTTTTTGCAGAAAAACATGAGGAAGTCATGATGGAAGGTGGAGTGGAGGACAATTGTGAGCATAGAGGGGAAGGCGAAGGAGAAGAGGCTGGACGGTGAGAGCCTGGAGTGTGGCTTTGTGGGTTCTGATGGCAATGCTCCCACTGGGCTCGGTGATGGGAGGCCAGGTGCCTTCTTAAGGCGGTCGTCTCTGGGTGAGTGTTGGGCTTAACGCGACTTATGTGTTGACTGCAAAGGCTGCAGAATGCAACACTATTGTCTGCAGTGGACAGGTTAAAAAAAGCCCACACTGCAGAGCCATGGGCCGGCGTCCTGGGAGTGCCAGATGTGACCATACACGGTTGATGGCTCGCTCCTGATACATTAGGAGTCTGCATCTCCCTCCTATCTGCTGATCCATCTCTCCCTCTGAACTCCCCTCCTATTCCTCTCTTGTGGGCACCCACGTGACGTCTGTAGACACGTCATCATCGACGTCACCTTCCCCTTTACTAACAGTAGAGATCTTGGAGTAGGCAGCAACAGCGAGCAGCAACCTCCTTGGCTAATCTGAGTACTGTCGTCAGACTGCTGAGTGCCAGCTGTTGCTATCTCCTCTTCCTGATCCAATGCCAAGAATGGCTGCACATCCGAAATGTCTTCTGATGGATCGGAAAATATTTTCAGTGACTCAAGCGGAGGGTATATGGTGGTGGTGCTGGTGGTGGTGTTGGTGGCGAGCCACTCAACCAAGGTCTGGTATGTCCTTTGACGTAATCGAACGCACCTTGTGCCACTTCCCACTTTGGCTAAGACCTGGTGCTCCTGCCCTACCCCTACCACCCCTGCGGAAGGGCCTGCCTCTTCCTCTGCTGTCATTTTTTAAATGACCCTGTGACAACAAAAGTTTCTAGAGAAGCGCAGTATATGTGGAAGAAGGTATATAACACCCCGCTTCAATCTGGGCCACTGGTTTATCGCACCAGTATGAAACTTTTTCCAGGAATTTTTTAATGTGTGTAGCAGAGGTAACGCAGCAAAAGAGGCAAAAATCCAGCAGTAACCAAATACACCACCAGTCACAATGCTGCACAATACAAATCCACTATAACATGCTTTTTTTTTTAAAGTATATTATACACTGTATATTACACCTATATACTGCAGAGCAAGTAGCACACCTATACCAGTGCTTGAAAGGACTTTTGTGGACCTGTTAGGTAGCGATTTTTGTCACTAAACTCTGTCCCTGTTGTCCCTGTTGGAAACGCCAACTTAGCCCTACACTCACAAAAAGTATATGAATGTATTAGACACCTACTGTATATACTAGAGCCAGTAGCACACCTATACCAGTCCTTAAAAGGTGCGCAATATTAGGGCTGCTTTTACAAGGCCTAAACTGTTTACACCTTGTAAAAGTAGACCCTTCTATCCCGCGTCGCTGTCATTTTTTTTTTCCCCGCCGCAACTCGTTTTTTTTTTTTTACGCCCGTCGCGATTCTCTAAAACCACGCAAAGCACATCGGGAAAATGACGTCGGGAGCATGCGCAGTACGTCTGGCGCGGGAGCGCGCCTAATTTAAATGGGACTCGCCCCATTAAATTAGGAACGCCTTGCGCCGGACGGATTTTAAGTTACACCGCTCAAAAATTTCTAGATAAGTGCTTTGTGGATCGGGCACTTAGGTAGAGATTTTGCGGCGGTGTAACTTAAATGGGAAAAATTACGTTGAGCCGGGGTTTTTGTGGATTAGGCCCTAGGTTCTCAATCAGGAATGCTTTGTTTTACACATTGCTATGTTAATGTACTTGCATCAATTATTGTATTTAAATATACACATCCTTTCTTTTGACCTTCACCTCTAAAAATAGATATACCTAGGCAAGCTTTAAATAACTCTAAATAGCTTGTGACTGTTTAGTAATGAATGCCCCTATTTTTTGATTCAGCTATTTTGAGTAATATGCCTCTATTGTCCCTCTCTGATGACCATTGATCCTCTGTGGGGCCTGGAGCCTGTTTTGTGCTGATACACACTACTTACTTAGCCATTCTTGCTGATCTGGACATTTGGTTACATCCATATTCTGTAAGTGTAAAATTATTTTTGATAAATACTGTACGAGATAATTATATAATTTGATGTATTAAAATTAATTTCATTTTGTATTTTTTTGTCTCTTTGTTTCTATCTATGTAGGATTGCTTCCACTTTTTATTCCCTGATGAAGACTTTGCATAAGTTGAAACGTGTTGGGTTGATTTGGTGGTTATGCAATTTATTAAAAAAATTCATACACATGTATTCCTGCTCCTTGCATGTTTCAGCAGGAACATTTTACAGATTAAGAAATTAACTGTATAGACCAGCTATTTAACATTGTTCAATAAATATTTCTTATATATATATATATATATATATATATATATTCTAATTGTGTGATTTATATTGCTGCAATAAAGTCCCATGGGAGATATCTTTCCAAACTAAAGTTTTTTTTACCTTAAACCATATAATGCATGAAGGTAAAAAGCCTTTAGAACCACTTTAACTATGATGTCCTGTGGTGACCATCTGGTCTCCTGAGACCAAGAGAGCAGTGGACTCAGTCTATCTCCAACCTGTCAGCAGGGAAATCATGTGCCAGCTCCTGAAAGAGGGTTGTGACAGAGCCCGGTAGATCATCTATAGTCTCAGAGGGTCCCTTGATATAAAGATTGCTGTGACGGGCTCTGTTCCATAGTCTCCATAGATCTCTGAGGGAGGACAGCCCTTTATGAGCCTGCTCTAGGTCCGGTTCATGGGCGTCAAGGACCTAAGTGGCATCATCCATGTGCATATCCAAAAAGGCCATGCGATTGCCCTATTCACAGATCACAGATCCAAATTTACAACCTGGTTAAGCAGTGAATGCTGTGAGGCTTCCTTGGAGAGGTGTTCTAGTAAGAAATCTGAGTATTCATGTGTGATTGGAGATCTGATTTGTGTAAGGCCAGGTACCATCTTGGCCTTACACCATAATCCTTCATTCATTTAATATACATTAATTTTAAATTTAATCCCACATTCTTGGCTCAATTATATATATTTTTCTATAATTTGTTCAATTAATTTCATATCACTCATTCCTATATTTGATACACTGTTATTTAGGTCGGATCAGTTTCATCTGTTTCAATTTTGTCATTCAAGGTATCTAGCAGCCTTCACACAGGTTCCTCTTCAGATTGTATTCAGTTTTTACAATAGGCTCAAAACTTTTATTTTATACATCCACTATGTATTTACATATTTACATATTTATATCTAATGAAAGGTCCCAGCAATATTCTGGACCAACATGGGCTGGCCCAAAGGACGAGAAGCACCTCTGTGCAGTCTCTCCTGCTGTGTCCTTTCGTTACAGGTGCCGTGCGGATGCTGGGCAGCAACAGCGCGTGATTGGTGGAGAAAGCGGACCCGCCGATTGGTCGAATCGGGCGGGAGAAACCCGCGCTGTAGGAGGCTATAAAAGGGCTCCAGCGCGGCGGTCTCCTCAGCCCGTCCTGTCAGCCAGCGTCGCCCCCCCCCCCCCCCCTTTTCTCAAGTCACATTGTTGTCCGAAATGGGGGATTAGTCGTCCAGCTTTGGCTGGATGGACATCAGGTTATTCCCTTTGAAATATGTATTATTAATTATTTATTTAATTAAGTTAATTTAACCCCCCCCTATGGGTAACACCGTGGCCATATAATTTCCATTTAATAAATATGTTGGATCATACTTGTGTGTTGAGTTGTTATTTAAGGTACCTTTGTGCTAGCCCATGTATTCTCCCTTCTATCTCTTAGTAATACATTACAATAGTTTGTTTTCTGCATTCACAGCTGTAATAAAATCGGCGGCACATGAGGAGTCAGATTACACCATAAATACGGGCCGCGGATGTAATATTTACCGTGTATGACTTTATTTAATTCTTAATGAATATGATCTTGCGGGCTTCGGTCCTCAAAATCTAACCCAAAATGGCTGCTGGTCACAACACTAACCTTAGTTTCTAAGGATTCATAAACAAGAGCCACTCAATTCCTCAACCTAATAGGTTCCCAAAGACTTTGGTCCTCAAAAACCAACCCAAAATGTCCGCCATATATTTTCTAATATATGGACATACGACAGGCTACGGTCTTCAAAAACCAGAACGTCCTGCAGGATTCATGCCTCGCGCGCCCGTGGGGGCGCGCAGCGCGGCGATCTGTGATGCGGGGTGTCAGCCTGACACCCTGCATCTCCGATCTCGGTAAAGAGCCTCCGGTGGAGACTCTTTACCACGTGATCAGCCGTGTCCAATCACGGCTGATCACGATGTAAACAGGAAGAGCCGTTGATGGCTCTTCCTCACTCGCGTCTGACAGACGCGAGTAGAGGAGAGCCGATCGGCGGCTCTCCTGACAGGGGGGGTTTGCGCTGATTGTTTATCAGCGCAGCCCCCCCTCTGATCGCCACACTGGACCACCAGGGATGCCCACCCTGGACCACCAGGGTGGGCAAAAAAAAAAAAAAAAGCCTGCAAAAAAAAAAAAGAAGTTAAAAAAAAAAAAAAAACGCATTTAAAAAAAGATGCCAATCAGTGCCCACAAATGGGCACTGACTGGCAACCTGGCAAAATCAGTGCTGCCCCACAGTGTCCATCAGTGCCAACCCCAGTGTCCATCAGTGCCACCCACAGTGTCCATCAGTGCCACCCCACAGTGCCCATCCATGACCAGTGCCCACCTATCAGTGCCCATCTGTGGCACCATAAGTATCCATCCGTGCCACCCATAAGTGCCGCCCATGAGTGCCCATCTGTGCCGCCTATGAGTGCCCAGTGCCGCCCATGAGTGCCCATCAGTGCCGCTTATGTGTGCCCATCAGTGCCGCCTATGTGTGCCCATCAGTGCCGCCTATGAGTGCCCATCAGTGCCGCATACCAGCGCCGCCAATCAGTGCCACCTCATCTGTGCCCATCAGTACTACCTCATCGATGTCCATCAGTGCCATCTCATCGGTGCCCATTAGTGCCCGCCATATCAGTGCCCGTAATTAAAAGAGAAAACTTATTTACAAAAAAATTAACATAAAAAAATAAAAACTTAATTTTTTTTCCAAATTTTCAGTCTTTTTTTAGTTGTTGCGCAAAAAAAAAATCGCAGAGGTGATCAAATACCACCAAAAGAAAGCTCTATTTGTGGGGAAAAAAGGACGCCAATTTTGTTTGGGTACAGTGTAGCATGACCGCGCAATTGCCATTCAAAAGTGCGACAGTGAAAATTGGCTTGGGCGGGAAGACTGCGTAAGTGCCTGGTATGGAAGTGGTTAATATGTCTGCACCAGCTGACAGATTATTATTAACAGATTATTATTATTCCTAAATTGGACAGGTTTAATTGAACTTATTGATTGCACAGTTAATCAGCACAGCACTAATTGTATATTCATTGCACACCTTGTTATATTGCACACTTGTATCAGTTGCACCTAGCACGCATGCACTTTTGAACTATTTATATTTTTTATTTTATATTTATTTAGCATGATGTTTTTACATTTTTTTTAATTATTTGTGACATCACATAGAACAGCGCCACGTCTACTATCTCTTCTTCTCCAAACATCTTGCTGAAGCATGTGAGGACTGATGGGCCACAGATATACTTTTGTGGTCCAGTTTTCTTACCAGCGGCCTTAACACAGACAGGTACTAAGGAGGTATGGGAGGCTCTGCAGACCAAAAGTAAACAGTGACCAGTGCTCTGCTCACTGTGAGACTGTTAGGTTTACTCGTAGAGAGCGAAGAATTGTTGGATAGTGCTCTTCTGTCAGGGCTGGGCTCAGCCCTTCTTCTCTGAACTGGCAGCTCAGCTCCTATCTCTCCACAGTGACTCACCTGTTGATGATATCCTGCTCATCAGTCCTGCTTACTTAAGCCATCCAGCCCAAATTATCTGTGCCTTTGCCTTGGTCACATGTCTAGAGACGCTCTCCTGTGTTCCTGTTAAAGACTTCTCTGCTCCCTGACGTTTTAACTTGTCTGACTATCCGTTCCGTTCCTGAACTCTGGCTATGTTTTGACTACGTTTACTCTGTTTACCTTTTTTTATTATTAAACAAGGGTGATTTAACTGTACTTCTCGGTCTGATTCATGGTTTATGACAGTAGGCGAAGGCCATAAATTCAGAAGATACAGTTAATCACTTGTTGGTAATATTTTTTCCAGATTGGATGACCAGGATCACCGCATGGATCAGTTTGCCATGGTGTTAAAGTGCTCCTGAGTCACACGTCTCACCTGGAATCTCCCACTGTGGCTGCTCTGGTAAAACCTGTGTTTGCAGAACAACCCTGCTGTTGCCCCAGTCTCTATGCAGGCAACCCGCCTTGAGTATTACCTCTATAAGAGGTATGTCTGGTTTCGCTCCGCTTCCCAAGTGATTTGGGGGCGATTCAGTCAATGCAGAGAGTTTCTCAACCAAGTTGAGATCTACTTTGAGATACCACTCCAGGCATTTCCCACAGACAGAAGCAAAGTAGGTTTTGTGATATCTTTGCTTTCTCATGCCGTGTACACACGGATCGGTTTGTCTGATGTTAACGGTGTGATGGACCATTTTCATCAGACTAAACGGATCGTGTGTGGCCCCATCGGTTATTAATCCATCGGTTAAAAATTAGGAACTTGTTTTAAAATTATCTGATGGATTAAAAAACCTATAGAAAAAAACGATCGTCTGTAGGCACGTCCATCGGTTTAAAAAATTCACGCATGCTCAGAATCAAGTCGACGCATGCTTGGAAGCATTGAACTTAATTTTTTCCAGCACGTCGTTGTGTTTTACGTCACCACGTTCTGACACAATCGTTTTTTTTAACTGATGGTGTGTAGGCACGACTGATTATCAGTCAGCTTCATGGGATAACTGATGGAAAAATCCATCAGAGACCGTTTTCATCGGATGGACCGATAGTGTGTACAGGGCATAAGAAAGCCTTGGCCTGGCAAACCCTCTAATAAGAACACAAAAACCCATTGACTTAAGTTACCCAGAGTTTGGGCTTCCTTTAAAAGGGTATTTGACATTCCCGCATGCTCCTTTCTGCTGCCAAAAGCCTCATGTCCATCAAACAGGGTACGAGACTGTTTCCGACTACGCCATTGACTTCCGTATCCTGGCAGCAGAGGTTGCGTGGAACAATGGGCCCTTGTGACAGCTTTTTCTCACTTGGATAACATCAAAGATGAACACCCGAACCTTGAGGTCCTGTTACGGACAGACCTTAGGTGGCGTTGTTTCGTCGCCAGTTATCCAGAAAGTTAAGCCCCTGGTTCCGGTTATCCTTTCTTGGGCTGAGTCGTCCATCGAGATACAGTCTCTAATCGACTCTGGGGGTGCAGGCCTGTTCATCTGTGCTGCCTTTGTATTGAAGCACTCGATTCCACTGCAGCTGCGTGACACTCCACTTGCCATTGAGGCTTTTGATGGAGACCTCTACAGCCTGCCCATGTGACTCACGAGACTGTTCCATTGTCCATGGCCGTAGGGGCTTTTCACCATGAGATAATCCAATTTCAAGTTATTTCCTCACCTAAGTTTCCATTGGTCATTGGTTATCTTTCTTTACAGAGGCACAACCCCTCTTATGATTGGCTCCGTGCTGAGGTTCTCTTCTGGTCGCCAAGGTCCTGTGCACCTTTTCACTCTCCTCCCTGCCGGAGGAGTACTGCAAATTTTAGCTATGTCTTTGACAAAGGTCAAGCCGGTAGTTTGCCTCCACACCGGTCGTACGATTGCGCAATTGACCTTCAATTCTGGTGCCATACCCCCTCATGGCCAGGTTTACCCTTTGTCAGTCTTGAAGGATAAGGCCATGGGGGAGTATGTTGCAGACGCACTCTTGAGGTTTTCATTCGCAAATCCTCATCTCCTACTGGTGCTGGTTTCTTCTTGTGAATAAGGGTGGTGAACTGAGACCTTGTATTGATTATAGGTGTCTCAATCGTTTCACGATTAAGAATTCTTATCCGATTCCGTTAATTACATATTTATTTGACTGCCTCAAGGGAGCAACGGTTTTCACAAAGCTTGATCTGAGGATTAAGGAGGGCAATGAGTGAAAAACTGCATTTAATACCAGAACAGGCCATTATGAGTACCTGGTAATGCTATTTGGCATTTGTACCATATCCTTGTACCATATCCTTGTCCCCCTTTTTTTCCTGTGGCCCTGCCAAGTTTGTGTGCTCAGATAATGGGTCCTGGTATGGATTTTTGGGGGGGATCCCCACACTTTTTTTTTTAATTTGGTGCGGGGTTCCCCTTAATATCCATACCAAACCTGAAGGGCCTGATATGGAATTTGGGAGAAACCCCTAGTTTTTTTTATTGGTTCAGCCACTTTGGTTCAGCCCTTAGCCACTTCAATACCGCACACCGTCATATGGCGTCCGCAAAGGGGATCTCTATCCCGGGTGGACATCATTGACATCCGGTACTTTTGTGAATTGATGCCTGCCACCCTAGAGGCATCAATCTGATATAATTTTGTTCCGGTGGCAATCCTGCACACCTTAGAAGATCATAGCGGCGGTTTTCACTGCTTGATCGTTCTTATAGGTGGCCGGGAGGGGGGACATTCCCCCACCCGCCATTATCTGGTGCTTCTCCAGGTTCTCCCAGTGCCATCGGGGGCCCGGAGAGATGATCACCATGCCCGCCGGATGGGAGGCATAGAGATGAATGGTGACCAGATGGTCACCAGTCATCTCAATGACCGTCGGAGACCCGGGCGCAATGTGATGATGTCACCCCCGGGTACCCGTAAGTAAACAAACCGCAATTGCGGCTAGTAAGAATGAGATCTGTGAATTTTTTTCACAATATCATTCTTTCCAGCCTGGAGGAGAGATGTGGGGTTTTATTGACCCCACATCTCTCCTTAAAGAGGACATGTTATACACTATTCCTATTACAAGGGATGTTTACATTCCTTGTAATAGGAATAAAAGTGTTAAAAATTTTTTTCAAAAAAGTGTAAAAAAAAGTAAAAAAAAAAAAAAATTAAAACACCCCTGTCCCCGGTAGCTCGCGCTCAGAAGCGAACACACACACGTAAGTCAAGCCCATGTAAACGTCGTTCAAACCACACATGTGAGGTGTCGCCGCGTGCATTAGAGTGTGTGCAACAATTCTAGCACTAGACCTCCTCTGTAACTCTAAACTGGTAACCTGTAAAAAATTTAAAGCGTTGCCTATGGAGATTTTAAGTAACGAACTTTGGCGTCATTCCATGAGTGTGCACAATTTAAAGCATGACATGTTAGGTATCTTTTACTCGGCATAACATCATCTTTCATATTTTACAAAAAAAATGGGCTAACTTTACTGTTTTTGTTATTTTTTAATTCATGAAACCATTTTTTCTTCCAAAAAAAAGGCGTTTGAAAAATGATAGGCACAAATACCGTGCAGATAAAAAGTTGCAATGACCGCAATTTTATTCCCTAGGGGACTGATAAAAACATATATAATGTTTAGGGGTTCTGAGTAATTTCTAGCAAAAGAATGATGATTTGTACATGTGGGAGAGAAGTGCCAGAATAGGCCTGGTAAGGAGGTGGGTATAAAAGCCCTGTATTGAAGTGGTTAATATCCTACCAGACCCAAAGGGCCTGGTAATGGACTAGGTTGGGTACCCCTGCCATTTTTTTTTATGACTTTGATCTGTATTGCCAGGACCCGACAATTCATGAATAGCCGCAAGTAATTTTTAATTGCTTTTTTTTCATTTTTAGAAATGACATTTTGTGCAGGGACAGTTCTAAACACGGGAAACATGCGCTACTTTACAGGCATACTATACACACCCCCTAGGTACAAAATGTAAAGGAATATTTAAGTTTTATTGTTTCACTTTAAGCATTATTAAAATCACTGCTCCCCCCAAAAAATGCTGTTTTTAAAACATTTTTTGCATTGATACATGTCCCCTGGGGCAGGACCCAGGACCCCAAACACTTTTTTGACAATAACTTGCATATTAACCTTTAAAATCCGATTTTTCATGTTCGTGTCCTATAGACTTTAACAGTGTTCGAACACATTTTTTGCCTGTTCGCATGTTCTGGTGTGAACCGAACAGGTAGGGTGTTCGGCTCATCCCTATTACACGGTACTAAGAATGTAAGGGTTGACGGTTTGTCATGCCAATTTTCCACCACTTCCAAGATGGAGTCAGTTCTGGTTCCTGTGATTCCTCCTGATCGTATTCTGGCTACGGTCCGCACCGGTCTCACTTCTCCTTTGGGTGACAAAATTCTTGCTGCTCAGGTCCATGCTCCTCCTGAGGAAAGCTTGTGACCACTGCTTTGTCCCAGAGAGTCTCTGTACTGCCGTGCTCCAAATTTACCATTCTCCCAAGGCTGCTGGCCATCCTGGGAAGAATCAACTCTTTTGGGCCATTTCCCAACAATTCTGGTGGCCTAGTCTATGTGCTGATGTAACCGCCTTCGTAGCTGCCTGTTCCGTGTGTGTTCAGAGTAATGCCACGTACACACGATAATTTTTCGGCATGAAAAAAACATTGTTTTAAAAAAATGTCATTTAAAATGATCGTGTGTGGGCTTCACATAATTTTTCGGGTTCTGAAAAACGACAATTTTTTTTTCGAACATGCTGCATTTTTTATTTTTTTTATTTTTTATTTCTGTCAAAATAGAAGACTGGGGGGGGCGTGGCTACCGCGCAGTGGAATGGACGCCTGAACCAAGAGCTCCGCTTCAGCGACGGGGAAACCAGCACACCGAGGCATCGTGGGTGTATAAAAACACCTACAACAGCACCCATTAGCCCGCACGTCTCCCGGGGATAACTAAGAAGCGGAAAATCGCCGCGCAGCCGGCAAACTGGAGGATTTCTTCTCTCCCAGGCCTAGCAGCGTGTCCCAAGATGGCGCCGGCCGCGTCTCTCCGGGCCTCCGCCGGCGGATCATCTCTCTCCACAACGAGCCCAGGATCTAGGGATGGGACTCAGCGTCGCTCTCCAGGGGCTTCCACCCCCCTCTCCTGCAGCCCGGTGAAGTCAAAACCACGGCTGTCGGCCGCACCGAGTGACTCTCAGGTCAGTGCTTTGCAGGGATCCATGGAGGACACACGTGAGCTCTCTTGCCCCCATTAACACGTTTCCGACCTCCAATACACCTGTGTCAGACACTACCCTAAAAGATATGTTAGTCTCCCTGCGCAGCTCCCTCCATGCTGACATGATGGAATGCATGAGAGGATTTAAAACAGAAATGGGGAGCTGGGCGGCAGGGTAGATCATGTGGAGCAGAAAATGGGAGAATATGCTTCCTCATACAACTCCCTAGTAGACTCTCACAATGACCAAGGAGATGAGGTTGCATGGCTCAGGGCAAAGGTCGCAGACCTCGAAGACAGGTCTCGCAGGAATAATGTCAAGCTGAGGGGTGTCCCTGAGACTGTTATGCTGCCCAACTACAACAATATGCTCGTGAGCTAATGGGACTGCTCTTGCCCTCCACTCCTGAATCAGAACTGGTGGTGGATCGCATACACCGCCTGCCTAAACCTGCACACCTCCCTGACAACATACCCAGAGACGTTCTGATGCGGGTGCATTTCTACCATGTCAAGGACCAATTTATGCTGGCTTTCCGCAAGAGTCCCCAGTCATCTGACCGTTATCCTAACCTACAAGTATACGCGGACCTCTCCCAGCACACGATGCAGAGACGCAGATCCTTATACCTGTCACGAAAGCACTGCGCAACCACAACATTATCTACAAGTGGGGCCAGGCCGACCAAACTCATCGTAACCAAAGATGGCACCTCCAATGTAATCATGTCCCTGGATGAGGGACTTTGCCCTCCTACGCAAGTGGGACATATTGCCCGAACACCCCCCTGGGGACGCAGCATCTGCATCTGCACCTAGAGCCCAGTCTCAAGACGAATGTCACTAGTGACACGCAAAAGAAACAACAAAAAAAAATCGTAAAACCCCCTTGCCTCGGGGATCCTGTTCTATTAAAGTTGTTCATTTGATTCCCTGACCCTACTGGAGTTCTGTTTTTCCACGAACTTCCCCCCCTGCAATATGTGCAGCTACTCTGCATCCAGATCCCGGATGGGATCTTCCTTTTTATCCGTGCTACTGTTTCTCTGTGTTATAACCCCCCTATTTTTGACTCTCAAGATCTCCCTTTCTTTCTCTCTTCCCCCTGAGATGGACACCGAATTCTCATCAAAGAAGACATCCTGCTACCCCACACACTCACTGCCTGGAACCGGCTGGTTTGGAAACCCAGATGCGAAGCCATAAGGTACTGTTATCACTCCCTTTTCATGCTCGATTATGGCCCTGACGGTAACCTCTCTTAATGTCCGAGGTCTGAACCACCCAGTCAAGAGAGCTTCCGTATGGAGAGAGGGCCCTGAAATTACGCTCAGATGTCCTGTGCTTGCAGGAAACCCACCTGACGGCGTCGGGCGCACCTACCTTCCAACACATTAAGTTCCCTCATGTCTTTCTGGCATCCGCCTCGAAAAAAACAAAAAAGGAGTCGCCATTGCCATCAAGGACTCTGTAAACTTTTCTCTACAGGACTCTCTGATCGACCCCGATGGCAGGTTTTGGTCCTGGTTGGTACCTTAACAACAAACAGTACACATTGGTCAACTTGTACGCACCCAACACCCACCAACTCCGCTTCCTGAGGAAACTCTTCTGCAAAATTAATAAGATAAGAAAAGGGGCTTTGATCATGTGCGGAGACTACAATCTAACGGTAGATTTTGAGTTGGACTCAACCTCCCGCTCCAAACGCCACCACCCTGCCTTACGCGCACTACTACATGCTGAGGGTATGTTTGATGTCTGGAGATGTCAACACGCAAGCGAAAGAGACTACTCCTTTCATTCCTCCAGACATAACTCTTACTCACGTATAGACATGATATTAGTAGACAAGTTTTTGTTGCAGAGGGTGTCCTCGTCCGCCATCCACGACATCACGTGGTCAGACCACGCTCCGGTGTCGGTGGTGGTGGACGGGGGAGCCCCGGTCTCTTCGCCCTTCATTTGGAGGGCGGACTCCTATTTACTTCAACAGCCTGCTCACGCTGCCTATCTGTCCTCTCGATTGGAGGAATTTTTCAATGTCAATGTTGGTTCTGTAACCAATCCATTTTCTATTTGGTGTGCCCATAAGGCCTACATTAGAGGTATGATTGATACAACTTAGTGCGCGGGTTAGGAAGCAGAGAGCACAAAAACTAGACTCTATACTCGCTGAAATTGTCTCCCTAGAATCGCAGAACAAACAATCTCCTGATATCTCGATAGCTACTAAGTTACACGGTGTGCGCACAGATCTCAGGAGATTGCTACTTGAACGCTATGATAAACATGTTCAATCTCTCAAACTGTCCCACTATGCGTCTGGCAATCGAGCGGGGCAAATTCCTAGCTCAGCGACTGAAAAATCGCAGAGTGAAAACCACTATCCCTTTTCTAGTTAAGCAGCCGACGGCAGCAAACTATATAATCCCCGGGATATAGCAAATTCATTTGCAGAGTTCTACTCCTCCCTCTACAATCTCCAAGACGATCCCTCTACCCCCCAACCTGTAGAAGAGACAATCTCTTCCTTCCTTGCTGACCTGGCACTGCCCACCTTGTCCCACGCTCAACTTGAAGCTCTTAATGCGCCGATCTCGGAATCCGAGATCAAACGAGCAATCAAGACCCTCCCCCCGGGAAATCCCCGGGCCCGGACGGACTCCCCAATTGCTACTACAAGGCCTTTGACTCCCTCTTAGCTCCTGCTTTAGGTAAGATATTCTCTGAAGCGATGCTCTCTGCTTCCTTCCCAAGTGAAATGCTTAATGCTTTTATTGTGACTATTCCAAAACCGGGGAAGACACCTACTACGCCCGCAAATTTTCGCCCCATCTCCTTCTCAACACAGACGTGAAACTCTATGCTAAGATCCTAGCATCCAGACTGCTCCCAATCCTACCCTCTCTGGTCAATCCGGATCAGACAGGGTTACCTCTATTAGACAGTCCTCAGATGCCACTAGAAGGGTGATAGACCTGGTTCACCACGCGGGGGCCTCTCGAACGCCTTCTCTGCTCCTCTCCTTGGATGCGGAGAAGGCGTTCGACAGGGTACACTGGGGATACATGACCCGGGTACTGGAGAAATTTGGATTTTCAGGTCCATTCTGTCGGCAATTCTGGCACTCTACTCCACGCCTTGTGCACAGGTCTATACCTCAGGTATGCTTTCCTCTACTTTCAACATAACCAATGGCACGAGACAGGGGTGTCCCCTATCCCCCTCCATATTTAACTTACTCGTAGAACCCCTTGCAGAAAAAATTAGAGCTCACGCAGATATCCCAGGGTTTGTGTTAGCGGGCCGATCCCATAATATAAGCCTATTTGCGGACGACATTATACTCTTCCTAACCTCTCCAGTCTCTTCCCTTCCTCAGGCACACACAGTCCTCGCAGAATTCAGCCGCATATCCTACTATAAGATTAACTACACTAAATCCTTTATTCTGGGTCTCAACCTCCCTCCTTCCCTCCAATCCCACCTACAAACTCTTTTCCATACTCCTGGGCCGCATCCACTATACAATACTTGGGATACAAATCACAACAGACCCAGCGAAACTAGCAGACGCCAACTACATCCCTCTAATAGAAAAAATTTCTAAGGAGGGCGGCTCGTCTGGCCAGGGTCGAATTGACGTGGTCAGGACGCCTGGCCTCTTTCAAAATGTTGCTTTCTCCCCAAATCTTGTACATTTTACGCACACTCCCCATCCCACTGAAATGCAGCCACCTCAGAGCCCTCAACAGCACCCTCAATCGCTATATATGGGGCACCAAGCGACCTAGGTGCGCTAAGTCCCTGTTAATTACACATAGATCAGTGGGGGGCATGGGCCTGATTGACCTCAAAGACTACCACCGAGCAGCTATACTTGCCCAGATCAGACGTTGGATATCCCCGACCCCTGACATCCTTTGGTGTAGTATAGAGAAAGCCCTCAGCCCGACCAAGGACCTCTACAGTGCCCTGATACTTGACGCCTGGAGACCTCTCCCATTGCGTCAACTACCGTTGACTTTCCAGGCCACCATGTTGGCCTGGAGAGAGCTGCGCACCCTGGCATGCACGTCCTCTAGTTCTGTCTTTGTACCAATTCCTATTGAAACCTTGTCAGCTGCAATACCACATACTTCCTTCTCCAGCTGGACCACCAAAGGCATTACCCAGTTGAGGACCTATACTGTCAGAATGTACTTAAACCCTTTGACGTACTAGCCGCGGAATATGGCCTGTCACAAGTGGACAGCTTCAGACATTCGCAGGCATCCCATTTTCTCCACTCATTACAATCTCGCAATGTACTGATCCCTGACGCCATATGGCAATTTTACACTAAAGCAACTCTCCCTCCCAAGGGAGTCTCCCTTTTCTACAACCTGTTCCAGGACAAGCTCCTTTTTAAAATGACCCCCCCCGTTTTGTAAATGGAAGCGGACTTGGGCAAAACTTTCTCCCCGACCCAATGGAAGTCTTCATTTAGGCATATATACAAAGCCTCCAGATGCATTAATCACTGGGAGTTGTCCCAAAAGATAGCCCTACGGTGGTACCTAACCCCATATCGTATAGCCCAATTCTACCCCTCGGCCTCCCCGCTGTGTTGGAGAGACTGCGGAGGGATAGGCATTATTCTCCATGTCTTCTGGTTCTGCAAACACCTCACGAGTTACTGGAGAGGTATCTTAGATGCATCTCTCGTATAACAGGTATACTAACACCCCCCAACCCTGAACTGCGATACTGAACTTGGGAATCGAGGGTTTCCCCCCAGATTTTCGAATCGTAGTCACACACATCCTGCTAGCGGCCAGACTGCTACTGACTAGGAATTGGAAATCACACACAGTACCAAATGTTTTCTGAGGTCCTAGAAACCACCAGAAGCAACTACGTTTTTGAATCCCTATTAGCAAACAGAGAAGGCAGGAGGGCGAAATTTGATACCCAGTGGAGGCCCTGGACTGACTGGTTCAAAGTGAAGTGAGCGGGTGAATTTGAAATGTCTTCCTCATGCCATGTTCATTTTGATATGTTCTAAACGACTACCTAAAAAAGAATATAATTACAATGTTCCCACGAGTGTCCATCTCATCCCCCCCCCCACCCCTGCTTCTCCCCATCCCCATCCTCCTCCTCCCCCCCCTTCCCTCTCCTCTCTCCTTCACTCCCTTCCCCCCCTCCCCCCCCCCCCCTGACTCTCTTTCTCACCACCTGTTCTCCCCCCCCCGCTGTACTCCTTCATGTACTCCTCTGAGTATGATACGAGGATAGGGACTCATGTACCATGTACCCCTATCCTGCGTTAATTGATGTTGCACTGTGAATGTCCTTACCCATACTCATATGCTCTACTCTGATTAATCTGCTTATCTTTGAGTTGTTAATATTGTTTGACTTTCCCGAATGTTTCATGGGAATACATGTGAGTGTTTTCTACTTTTGTACTCTGAAAATTCCTCTCAATAAAAACTATTGTACGAAAAAAAAAAATAGAAGACTGGCCCACTTGGACCACAGCGAAAAACATTACAACATTTGCAATAGTCAGATAAACACATAAAACATTTCAGTCACATGTAGTGTTCGGTCCGAAGCCGTTAAGCATCGTGTCTAGACACATCTCGCGGACGGGAACATCAATACAGGTAGCTTAGGGCAATCTGCTATCTGCCCATCCCAAAGAACGGCCGCCCTTCCCTAACAATGTTTGTGCAGGATCCACTGTATCTGGGCACCATAGAACCACGGGCCAGTCTCTCACATTTTCCCTTTTCTTAAGTGCAGAGGAGTAGAAACCATAGAAATAGAAATGTGGATACTGCTTAGCAAGCAGTCCCAGAAATAAGGGGGGTGAGGGGGAATAGTGGGAAGAGGGGAGAGAAAGAAAAGTGGAGGGTGAAGTGATGGGAATAAGGATGAATGTTGGGGGGTGGAGGAAGGGGGGGTTGGGAATTTGGCGATCATGGACCATCGCCGCTGTCTAGCGGTTCTTTCTCCATGACGGTCTCCGCTATCTGGGCAGCACATCCAAAGGGGGGGTGGACTTTGACTTAGGGGGGACGGTGTTTTCTCCTCTGAGGGCCTGGCCCTCCTCTGAGTACTGAAACATTTTCCATAATTGCCAGGTCTGGGTGCAAAGCTCGCTCCTATTTTGCTTAGACAGGACCAGATCCTCCATCCAACCAATCTTGTCTACCTTCCGCAGCCACATGGCTACCGTCGGCGGACGGGGGGATTTCCAGAATAGCGGGACGCAGGCCTTGGCCGCATCCAGCAAGTGGCGAACAACCGACTTTTTGTATACCCGCGCCGGGGTGGAAGTTGCGTGGAGCAGGAAAAATGCCAGGTCGTCTGGGACTTCGCGTTCCGCAAATTTTTGTGTAACTCGTCTGACCTCTTCCCAAAATGGCCTGAGGAGTGGGCAGGACCAAAAAATATGTAGTAGTGTACCTCTGTCTGATTGGCACCTCCAACAGAGGTCTGATGTGCCCAGAAACCATTTATGCAACAGGACCGGGGTTCTGTACCATCTTGTCAGCAGTTTGTAGTTGGTCTCCTGGACCTTGGTGCAAATTGATGACTTATGCGTGAATGTGAGGATACGTTGTCTCTTAGCGGGTGTAAGCTGATAGCCCAAGTCCAGCTCCCACTTATCGAGACTCGGTATCTGGAACCCCTCCGGGGGGGTCACCAGTAGTGTATGTAGCAGCGACAGGGCGTGGGGTAGCGCACCCGTCTCTGAACACATTTCCTCCAGTGTCGTGAGGGTATGCCCAGCTGATGGAGGGGGGATGGTTCTGAGGAAGTGACCCAGCTGATTGGTCCCTCATATAGTCCAGCCGGTACTGGCCCAACTGGTCCATCAGCTGGGCCGGCGTCTTCCACAGACCCGACTCGCTGAAGTGTGAGGCCTGAAAGGACCCCAAGTCTCGCATGGCGACAAACTTGGCATCTCTAAGACCCGGTGCAAAGTGTGGATTGCCCAGAACTGGGCGTAGCGGTGAGGCCTCTGACGCCAGGCGGTTTTGTTCTAACAATCTAGCGCACACTTTGATAGTGTTTCCTATCAGCGGGTGGTGAGGCACGTCTTTTTTAGGTCGCGGCACCACGGGGCGCGTCGCAGAATAACGTCGCATTGTGCCTGTTCCAATTGCGGCCAAAGTTTAAACGAGCAGTGTCAGCACCAGTCCATGAGCCGGTTCAACTGCGCCACATGATAGTACGTCCGTACATTTGGCATGGCTAGGCCTCCGCAGAGTTTAGGCAGAGAGAGGACTGCTTTATTTACCCTTGACCGCTTCCCCGCCCACAGGAATGTTCCAAACACCGCCTGTGTTTGTTTAAAATATTCCATAGGAATATGCATGTGGAGGGCCTGCAACAAGTACACAAACTTGGGTAGAATAGACATCTTCAAGATGTTGCACCTACCGAACCAGGGGTGAAGTCCAGTTGTCCAGCGTCCAGCAACAGCCGGACTGTCTTAAGCAGGTGGGGGAAAATTCAGTTTAAAGATATCAGTCAGTCGTGGTGGAATTCGCGTTCCCAGATACGTGAGTGCCGTGTCTGTCCATTTTAAGTGAAAGCCTAGTTTGAGTCGGGCCAGTTGTGGTTGTGGTATCCCCACCCCCATCGCCTCTGATTTCGTCAAGTTAATCTTTAAATTTGAGAGCATGCCGTAGGAGTCAAACTCCCGCATCAAGCCAGGAAGGGACATCGATGGGTTCGTCAGGGAAAATGGCATGTCGTCAGCATAAGCCGATACTTTATACTGGTTGTTTCCGACCATTATACCTGAAATATTCGGGTTCCGCCGTACCTGTCGCAGGAAGGGTTCCAGCGTCAGTGCGAATAGAAGGGGTGATAACGGGCAACCCTCTCTCATCCCATTAGTTATTGGGAAAGGGTCTGACATCGTGCTATTCGCTCGTACCTTAGCCGTTGGATTCGTGTAGGCCGCTGTTATCCATCTCATCATTTTCTGACCCACCCCTACATGACTCAAGCTGGCAAACAAAAACCGCCAACTCACCCGGTCAAATGCCTTTTCGGCATCCGTCCCTACAAAAACATAGGGGGTCTTCATCTTAGTAGCCACATGGAGCGGGTTCAACACCTTGGTCGTATTGTCCCTGGCCTCTCTGGTTGGACAAAGCCCACTTGATCCAGGTGTATAAGACCAGGGAGATACTTTTGAATTCTTGTGCAAGCACTTTCGTAAACATCTTGATGTCGGTGTTTAGCAGTGAGATAGGGTGATCGCCACCCTATTGACTGGGATCCTTGCCCTCCTTATGGATCACCGCTATCTGCGCCTGTAGGGTGGACACGTGGAACGCTCCCCCTGTCCCCAAAGTATTTAACAGGTTCACCAGGTGGCTCCCCAGAGATGGCAGCAGGGTTTTGTAGTATGTGGCTGTAAGACCATCTGGGCTTTGCCAGGTTTAGAGGATTTTAGTGCCCCCTGTATTTCTGCTATGGTAATTGGCTCCTCCAATCCCTCTCTCATTTCTGGTGTTAAGGTCGGCATGTTGGAGTAGTCAGGTAGTCAGTCGTCTGGTCCAAGTCAAGGTACGGGATTGGGGGGGGGGAGATTGTATAGATCGGTATAGAAGTTTTTGAATTCTGGAAATCTGTTGGGGAGTGGAGACCTTTCGTCCTTCACGCTTGACTATGTGTGGTATGTACGATGCCGCGTTCTGTGTACGGAGCACCTGCACCAACATCCTCCCGCACTTGTTGCCCGTCTCGTATACATGCCGTCTGCAAATTTGCATTGCTGCTTTGGCCTTGTAATGAAGCATATCCGTAATCTGTTTGCGAGTGATATTCAGCTCGGAGCTCACTTGTGGTGTCTGGGACCGCTTATGTTGGGCTTCTAGCAACTGTAGCTTAGCTAGCAGTTTGTCGAGTTGGTCCTGTCCTCAGCCTCTTCAGTCGGGCCCCATGCTTAATGAGAATCCCTCTTACTACCGCCTTGTGGGCTTCCCAAACCACTCCCGCGTCACTGTCTTGTGTGATGTTAGTGTTAAAATAATGTCTCACTTCCGTCTCTACCTCTGTCATGGTATCCACGTCCTGTAGAAGACTCTCATTGAGTCGCCAGGGTCGCCTCTGGGCTGTATGGGCTTCTGTCAGGGCATATATCAGCGTGACCGGAGCGTGGTCGGACCATGTAATTGAACCAATCGACACGTCCTCAACCGCCGAGAGGTTTCTGTGAGGTATCAGGAAGTAATCGATCCTGGAGTAGGATGCATGGGGCTTGGAGTAGAAGGTGTAGTCCTTCTCTCCAGGGTGGAAGAGACGGCAGGCGTCCACAAGGCGGGCCGTGTGTAGCGACGCGTGCATGCGCTTACGAGAATCTCTGGAGGTGGAGGAGAGTCCCGTTGAGGTGTCCTCAGCCGATCACATTGCGGGGCCTGTCTTGATCCGCCTCTCTGGGGCCCAGAGCACGATGCGCCCTGTCGATTTCAATTACCGCCTGCGGCTCCTCCAGCACCTCGCGGAACAGATCCTGCAGCTTCCCATCCAGAGCCTCCGCATCTACTTATTTGGGTAATCCCCAGAGCCGCAGGTTGTTGCGGTGGCTCCGGTCCTCCACGTACTCCAGGTGGAGCTGCAAGGCGATCGCCGTGTCCCTGTGCTGGTCTCTCGCCCTCTCCAAGCCCGACACCCGTTGCTCCAGGGCCGAGACCGATGTTTCGCCCAACGACACTCTTTCCGCCAGGGAGGACACCTCCACCTTCACCTCCTGGAAGTCTCGCTGATGGGTCTCTTCCAACTTCAGGATCAGCGCCTTGATGTCCGACCGCGTGGGGAGGGCCTGGAGCAGGGCCCAGATCTCTCTCTCCACCGAGGAGCCCCCGGGGAGGAGGCCGGGGATTCCATAAGGAGGTCTGTAAGGTCCGGTGGTGCCCACGATCCGGAAGGTAAGTCTGAGTCTGACGGGGATAAGGCCCACTCACTTCGCTCCAGGGTCTCAGCTTGGGCCTCACCGCCCCACGTGGCGCCGTCGCCCTGGCTCCCGGAGATATCTGCTGGAGCTTAAAATATCGGTGCAAATCACCAGAAGGTGCGCTAGATCTGGTCACCCGGGTGGTAGCTTTGATGCTACATTTTTTGGCCGATTGCATGCCTAATTTAGTTCTGATTTGGCCGGTATAAGGGAGGACAAGCCGGGAGCTCAAGAGAAACGCAGCTTCACACGCCACGCCCCCTCCATGCTGCATTTTTTAACAACGTTTTAAACTATGTCATTTTTCGGGTTGTAAAAAAATCATCGTGTGTGGGCTAAAACGACTTTAAAAACCTGCGCATGCTCAGAAGCAAGTTATGGGATGGGAGGGCTCGTTCTGGTAAAACTACCGTTCATAATGGAGTAAGCACATTCATCACGCTGTAACAGACAGAAATGCGCGAATCGTCTTTTACTAACACAGAATCAGCTAAAGCAGCCCCAAGGGTGGCATCATCCGCATGGAACTTCCCCTTTATAGTGCCGTCGTACATGTTGTACGTCACCGCACTTTGCTAGAGCATTTTTTTAAAACAATGGTGTGTGGGTAAGTGTCTGTAAAAACTCCATAAGAGCTGGCTCCTTGCTAGAGACTCCAGAGACAGAGATATAATTTTGCCCCTGTACAAATCATTAGTAAGACCTCATCTGGAATATGCAGTTCAGTTTTGGGCACCAGTTCTCAAAAAGGATATCGGAGAACTGGAGAAAGTGCAGAGAAGAGCAACCAAACTGATAAGAGGCATGGAGGAGCTCAGCTATGAGGAAAGATTAGAAGAACTAAATCTATTCACTCTTGAGAAGAGGAGAATTAGGGGGGATATGATCAACATGTACAAATATATAAGAGGTCCATACAGTGTACTTGGTGTTGAGTTATTCACTTTACGGTCAACACTGAGGACAAGGGGGCACTCTTTACGTCTAGAGGAAAAGAGATTTCACCTCCAAATACGGAAAGGTTTTTTCACAGTAAGAGCTGTGAAAATGTGGAACAGACTCCCTCCAGAGGTGGTTCTGGCCAGCTCAGTAGATTGCTTTAAGAAAGGCCTGGATTCTTTCCTAAATGTACATAAAATAACTGAGTACTAAGATTTGTAGGTAAAGTTTGATCCAGGGTAAATCCGATTGCCTCTCGGGGGATCAGGAGGGAATTATTTCCCCTGCTGTAGCAAATTGGATCATGCTCTGCTGGGGTTTTTTGCCTTCCTCTGGATCAACTGTGGGTATGGAGTTGGGTGTATGGGATTGTATTGTGTTTTTTATTTTGTTTGTTTATTTTTTTGTGGTTGAACTGGATGGTCTTTTTTCAACCTGACTAACTATGGGCAACGTCGTTTTAATGATGAAGTTGGAAAAACAACGTTTTTTTTTTCACGATGAAAAATGATCGTGTGTATGCGGCATAAGACTCCACGACACCTTCCAGTGGGCCTCCTACAACCCATACCCAATGAAGAGAGCCCTGGACCCACCTGTCTATGGATTTTCATTGTGGAGTTACCCAACTCTTAGGGCAAAACAGTTATCCTTATGGTGGTTGACCCGGTTCTTGAAAATGTCTCATAATATTCTACAGAACAGAAATGGGAATTTTTCAAAAAGACTGTGTGGAACCTCACTGCAAAGTATGTTCCCATGGGCAATAAGTTTAAAAGGCTAAAAATAAAACCTATGTGGCTCACGGTCAAAGTTAAAAAAGCTATAAACAATAAGAAAGTAGCTTTTAAAAAATATAAAAATGAAGGAACACTAGTGTTGTTTAAATGTTACAAAGAATATAACAGGATATGCAAAAAGGAAATCAAGGATGCAAAAATTCAAAACGAACGACAGATTGCAAAAGATAGTAGGACAAACCCCAAAAAATTCTTTAAATATATTAATAGTAAAAAGGTGAAGTCTGAGCATGTAGCCCCTTACAAAATAATCTAGAGTGGGTGACTGGGGACAAAGAGAAGGCAAATTTATTAAATGTTTTCTTCAGCTCTGTGTATACAATGGAGCATGGGGGGAGCTCATGTCCAAAATGGGGGTGGGAGTGACACAGCCCCAAATCCACAATGGCTCAAAAGTGATATGGTCCAGAAATATTTAGACAGAATAAAGGTGGATAAAGCACCTGGACCTGATGGCATCCATCCACGGATCCTAGGTGAGTTGAGCTCTGTCATTTCAAAGCCACTGTATCTAATATTTAGGGACTCATTAAAGACAGGAATAGTACCACTGGATTGGCGCAGGGCCAATGTGGTGCCCATATTTAAAAAGGGAACAAAGTCTTTACCAAGTAACTATAGACCTGTTAGTTTAACTTCTATAGTTGGGAAGATACTGGAACGTTTAATAAAAGACCACATGGATGAGTTCTTGCTGGAAAAAAACTATTTAAGCAGCAGACAACATGGATTCATGAAAGACAGAAGTTGTCAGACAAACCTGATTTCCTTTTATGAAGAGGTAAGTAAAACCCTGGACAGAGGCGTGGCTGTGGACGTGATATATTTGGATTTTGCAAAAGCGTTCGATACAGTTCCGCACACACGGCTCATGTGTAAGGTAAGGTCTACAGATTGGATATATCAGTTTGTAAATGGATAGAAAACTGGCTGAAAGACAGAATTCAGAGAGTCGTGGTTAATGATTCTTACTCTGAATGGTCCAAGGTTATCAGTGGTGTACCCCAAGGTTCAGTGCTGGGACCCTTACTTTTCAATATATTTATAAATGATATTGGGTCTGAGATCAAAAGTAACATTTCTGTCTTTGCAGATGACACCAAGCTATGCAGTGGAATAACGTCCTTACAGGATGTCTCCAATTTACAAGCCGACCTCAATGCTCTGTCTGATTGGGCGACTAAGTGGCAGATGAGGTTTAATGTAGATAAATGTAAAGTTATGCACTTGGGGGCTAAGAATATGCATGCATCATACATACTAGGGGGAGTACAACTGGGGGGATCTGTTCTCAAAAAGGATATAGGAGAACTGGAGAAAGTGCAGAGAAGAGCAACCAAACTGATAAGAGGCATGGAGGAGCTCAGCTATGAGGAAAGATTAGAGGAACTACATTTATTCACTCTTGAGAAGAGGAGAATAAGGGGGGATATGATCAACATGTACAAATATATAAGAGGTCCTTACAGTGAACTTGGTGTTGAGTTATTCACTTTACGGTCATCACTGAGGACAAGGGGGCACTCTTTACGTCTAGAGGAAAAGAGATTTCACCTCCAAATACGGAAAGGTTTTTTCACAGTAAGAGCTGTGAAAATGTGGAACAGACTCCCTCCAGAGGTGGTTCTGGCCAGCTCAGTAGATTGCTTTAAGAAGGGTCTGGATCCTTTCCTAAATGTACAGAATATAACTGAGTACTAAGATTTGTAGGTATAGTTGATCCAGGGTAAATCCGATTGCCTCTCGGGAAGGAATTTTTTCCCCTGCTGTAGCAAATTGGATCATGCTCCGCTGGGGTTTTTTGCCTTCCTCTGGATCAACTGTGGGTATGGAGTTGGGTGTATAGGATTTTACTGTGTTTTTTATTTTGTTTTTTTGTTTTTTGTGGTTGAACTGGATGGACTTGTGTCTTTTTTCACCCTGACTAACTATGTAACTATGTAACTATGTAACTATGTACTTAAGAATTTGCCAACTTCTAAGGAACTGGCTTCCATTTTTGTTAAGGAGAAGTTTACATGGGCTACCCAAGGTAATCGTCACAGACAGGGGTAGTCATCTTGTGTCCCGGTTCTATCGAGCCTTTTGGGCACAATTGGGAATTAAGCTTGCTTTCTCCTCTGCATATTAGACATGTGCACAGAATTTTTTTTCGTTTTTTTTTGTTCTGTTTCGTATCGTTCCGTAGGTTCGTTCCCGTTCGTTTTTCGTAAGACGCCCGTTTTCCTGTTCGTCCCCGTTCGTTTTTCGTACAACGCGATTTTTTCGTATTCCGATCGTTTCGTATTTTGGTTACCGTTTTATTTTCGTACATGCGGGATGGTTCGTTATTCTGTTTAATTCACGTTCGTTACTTGTTAGACAATAATTTTCGTGAATTTTCGTCATTTTGTACTTTCGTAAATATATCGCGGGATTCGCGGCACTTTCAACACGCGGCTCATCCATATTAACTATTGTTAAGCCCCATACACTTGGTCAGACTTTTTTAACAACAAACATAAAAAAGATCGTTTTACCGAACGTTCGTTCGTTTTTAAACTCCATCAGAAAACCATTTTTGGGTTCCAGGTTCAAAAGTCTAGCCAACTGATCTCTCCCTTCAGACGAAAATCCACAGAAAAGTTTATTTGGCTCTACTGTACTACTGTACTCAGCACAAAAGAGAAGCTGCTTCACTAACTAACTACACTCACTGTCCATTCAAAAAAATGAAAATTACATCTTATAACAAAAGATTTGCATTCTGTATTTTGAAACCAAATTACGAACAGAAAAAAGGAATTCAAAATACAGAATACAAATCTTTTGTTATAAGATGTCATATGAACATACAAACAGAAAAAGGAATCAAACAAAATACAGAATGAAAATCTTTTGTTATAGATGTCATATGAACATACAAACAGAAAAAGGATTCAAATAAAATACAGAATGAAAATCTTTTGTTAGATGTCATATGAACATACGACTGAAAATCAAAATACGAACAGAACAAGGATTCAAACAAAATAAAGAATGCAAGTCTTTTGTTATAGATGTCATATTCGTTCTTTTTGCCGTTTTCGTTTTGTCGTATTTTCGTCGGATCGTTCGTTCGTATTTGCGGTTGTTCGTTATGCGACTCATTCGTAATCCCGTCGTTTTCGTATTTTGGTGCTTAAATTTTTTCGTATGTACACATTATTCTGCGGGTACGAAAATGAACATTTTCGTACGAAAATAACATTCGTACGAACGGGAATGCACATATCTACTGCATATAACCCGCAGTCTTGATGGGGCCGCATAACGAGTAAATAAGTACTTAGAACAGTTCCTACATTGCTATATTTCTGACCATCATAACAACTGGTCAGACCTCTTACCGTGGGAGGAGTTTTCTTACAATAGTGCCTTGAATTCTGTTTCCCGATTGTCCCCGTTTATAGCGAACTATGGCTTCCATGTTGCCTGACTCATTTGTTCCGCAGAGCATTCTTGCATTAGAGGAGCATCTCAGTGGTCTTTGTTCAACTTGGGCACAAGTCCAGGAGGCTTTGCAACATGCTAATTATAGGTATAGACTTCATGCTGACCGTAGAAGCTGTACAGACTCCACGCTGATGGCAGACGCCTGCCCCTTTCTACCAGGCTGGGGACAGGGCCTGGCTGTCATCCCGTCATCTCCAACTTCATGTTCCCTCATGTCTCCTTATTGAAACCTTTGGTCTGCCACTGCTTAACCACCTTGGTGCCACGTCCTCACCCTATACAGGTTGAGAACCATGAGAAGTACAAAGTACAATCCATTGTTGACTCCCGTAGGTTCCGTGGGCGCATACAGTACCTGGTGAATTGGAAAGGGTAAGGTCCAGAGGAACGCTCTTGGGTCTCATCCTTGGACATACATGCCCCTGTCCTTCTCTGTGATTTCCATAGACGTTTTACGATACCCATGAGGGTTAAAAGATGTATGGGTCTATCGCATTTTAAGCAGGTAGAGGCCGAGCATACACCACCCCACAGAATCATAGTTTACAACCCGCCTGACACATTTTAGGTTGAGGACCAGATTAACGTAAAAGTCATCTTTAAGAGCTTAGAGGGGTTACTTATGCTCCCTACGAAAGTTCTTGCCTTGTTAGAGGTAAGAACCCCATGCACAGTTCTGTGAATGCCCCGTTTCGCATATGTGGATCGTGGGTGTAAAGGTGTCGGGGTGAATCATTACAGTCTTCAGCCAAACTCATTGGTTAACCATGGTGAGATGTGACCTTTACTGCCAAGAGTTTTATGAAATAAAATGGGGATTCAGGAGAGTTCATAGTGATCAGCAGTTGAGTTCATGTGAGGTAGAGATACCTGTATCGATGGGTGTGTTATCGGAGCATCTGCGTCCTCTACAGGGTAGCTGCATAAGGAGTGTAAACCAAACTATGAATCAAATTAATAAACGTTGATAAAACTTTTTGCCTCAGTTGTCACGCCGGGACCTTCGCAGACGCTGTGATTCGGTGGGGCTGGAGCCTTGTCGGGATCCTCTGAATGGAAAAGGGTGTGAGTGAGGGCGCTATTTTGTGAATCACCTAACGTGAATGCACAGAGATCCTGATATGAAAGATACACGTGCTGTGGTGAATCTAAATATCAGGGTATATATACATAAGTTAAACACTCCACTAGGAAAATTGGTAAAACAAATGATTACTCCTCCATCACAATGATTGAGAATAAATTTACATAACAAAAAAAGTCCAAAATTGAAATCCGTGATATTAAATAAAAAATAAAAAATAACCAAAATAGTGATTCTTGAAATGAAACAGTTCATAAGGAAAATCCAAATAGAGATTCTTCTATAAGTGATCATGCAAATGATATCCAGGTGATAAAGCAGCCTTCACCATCTATTAGACTTCACCCGAAGTGCTCTTGATATTGAATGCGCTTACCAAAATGTATGGACCACTTTACTGAAAAAGTTGGTCTTGTACTCTGAGCAGGTTTAAGTGCCTGCACACTATGCGTCAGAATCTGGAACGATGCCTTCAATAATGGTAGCCAATAGGTCCAACCACAGAAAACAAAAGGGGTCTCATAGTGTATTACTATTAATAAAAGCATAAATAAAAACAAGCTGATTGGTCTCTTACTTGAGCAAGTGCCTACCCGGCACTAGGACTGCATGCGTGTCACCCCTTGCATGATGGACGTTGCTCTGTCATGCCGGTACCGAGTGGCTAGATGTCCAGGGTCTTGGATACATCAGCGAGTAGTGGGATCAGCTGTGGACGGGGTAGTCAGATCTAAGCCGCCGACATATGTTTCATGGAATTCCACGTCATCAGGGGTTATTTTTTTATTTTTTATTTAATATCACGGATTTCAATTTTGGACTTTTTTTGTTATGTAAATGTATTCTCAATCATTGCGATGGAGGAGTAATCATTTGTTTTACCAATTGTTTTACCAATTTTCCTAGTGGAGTGTTTAACTTATGTATATACACCCTGGCCCGGATTCAGGTAGAATTGTGCATTATTTACGGAGGCGCAGGGCAACATTTTTGCCCTGCGCCCCCGCAAATTTGCTCCGCTGCCCTTGATTCACGGAGCAGAAGCTCTGTAAATTGCGCGGGCGCGCCGGCAAAATACCAGGCGCAAGAGCACGCAATTTAAATGATCCCGTAGGGGGCGGGAATCATTTAAATTAGGCGCGTTCCCGCGCCGATCGTAGAGCGCATGCTCTGTCGGGAAACTTTCCCGACGTGCATTGCGGCAAATGACGTCGCAAGGACTAATAGCAGGGGCAGCCTTGCACGAAAACCGCCGTACGTAAACGACGTAAATTGCGTACGCAGGGCTCGCGCAACGCTGTAAATCGGTGTTAGTATGCAATTTGCATACTATACACTGAGCACAATGGGAACGCCACCTAGCGGCCACCACAAGAATGCAGCCTAAGATATGCGGTCATAAGAGCCCTATGCCGCGCAGATCTTAGGCTGCAGTCGGCGTAACGAGGTTCCTGAATCAGGAGCACTCGTTACGCCGGGGCAAGTAAGCAATTGCGCTGTGTAACTTATGGTTATACAGGCGCAATTGCTTCTTGAATCTACCCCCCTGATATTTAGATTCACCACAGCACGTGTATCTTTCATATCAGGATCTCTGTGCATTCACGTTAGGTGATTCACAAAATAGCGCCCTAACTCATACCCTTATCCATATTGCACAGTATTATCTGTATTTTGGGGAGCAGCTTGTTTATTAATATTATTATTTCACTTTTGTGATTTTTACATTTAAGTAAACCACATTGGCGCAGAAAACACCCTACTTATAGGGATCCTCTGAATGTTGTTTGAAGTCTGCTACCAGACTGAGAATGTTGTCTGCGGAACTGGATGTCTTGGGCATCGATGGGTTCTTCACTTCGTGTCTCATCTTGAGGTGGGTTGGCAGGATTCAGCGTACCAGTTAAGGACATCCATCATCAGGATACCCAGGGTGTTGCAAAACATTTGAAGATCTTCCGGAACACTTAGTATCGCCGTGCGGCCTTGCGTGGATGCAGAGAGACAGAAGGGAAGCTTCCACCTGTAGTGTATGCCCTTGGACCGCAGGGTGTCAAGTAGGGGTTTCAGATCTCTTCAGTGTTGTAAGGTAATGCCGGAGAGGTCCTGGTATATGTGTATGTCTGCACCTCCATGAGAAAGCTGTATTCTATTCCTAGCTTTCCTGAGTATCCCTTTTATCTTGTAGTCTGCCAGGCAGCAGATTATATCTCTGGGGGGATCAGTTTCTCTCCCTTTAGGCCGGAGTGCACAGTGAATTCTCTCCATATCCACTGCTGTCTGTGCAGGCCTACCCATCAGATCATTAAATATACCCGTCACTGTAGCAGTGAGCTGCTCTGCATCCACGGATTCCGGCAGGCCTCTGACTCTCAAATTATGACGTCTGCCCCTGTTATCTAAATCCTTCATATGGCGTTGGAGGTCTCTCAAATGCAGGGTCACTCGGCGGAGGACCGTGTCGTGTTGTGCCACCATTTTCTCCACCTCATGGACCCTGGTCGTAATAGCATTTATGTCCAGGCGCAAGTTGGAGATGGCGGCTGACAATGTGTCCTTGATGTCGGCCACAATGGTGCACAAGTCCTGAAGGCTGGGATGCTGTGGTGGTTGGTTGCTGTTCTCCCCCATCATCGTTGCAGCATGTGAGAGCTGTATTCCAGTCAGTGGTGGGGCTGCAGCTTGTGACTGACTGTGGCGGGAAGCCGCCATATTGCTCTTCTGGGTCCAGAACATTTAAAAAAACACTGAAATTTGATGTAAAAGGGACACTTTTTGCATTCCATGAACTTTCTCAAGTTTCTAGGCAGAAAGAATGTCAGAAACAAAGGTAAAATTGCAGCAGGGCACTGAACAATGCACTAGGGACAAAACTGAGTTGAAATGTATTGATGCAGTAATGTAAACCTAACATATTACAATGTATTGTGTGTGTTTTTTTTGTATTTTTTTTAATTTGCAACCGGTTCTTCCCCCATGCGTCGCAATGCTCACAGTGAACGGAACCCAGAACACTGATGCATTGGGTGGAGGATCCGGCAGAGGATACAGCAAAAGGACATTGCAGGATCCTAGGGACAAGGTAAGTAACTGTACAAGGATACTGCGGTGTAATTCTGAGTGTGGCTCGGGGTTAACGATTTTGGTACTGAAAACTAACCCCAAACCACACTCTGGATTACCGCCAGGGAGGTTAGACTGCACAAGATATAATTTGGCTTCTAGGGCATAATGCTTTCATGACAAAGGAGGGTATTAAGTCAATGGTACAGTATATTTCTATTCCCTGGGTTTCATGTTAAATGGTCAATATTTTTTAAACACCGTCTGCCAATGGGAGGTCAATGACAATTGACAATGACAATTATCCTTCCTGCTCTAGCTATTTGTTAGTCAAACAAGCCTCAAAATTTATAGACATTCTAATCAGCAAGATGATCAAGAAAAAATTTCCCCATCCCCATCAAACAGTTATATTTCAAATAAGGTTATATATGGTTATAAGGTAATGTTAAAAGTTATATTTGAATTAGAACTAACAGGAATTTTTTTTTTCCATTTCAGATAGAGCAGGGGAGGTTTATAACCTCTGTAAGGTTCATTTGTCCCATTGGGGAGATTTACCTTCACTTTGTGTTCATTAGCCAAACAGGAAGTGAAAAGAAATACTTGCAAATTAAGGGAATCTCTTGGGGGTACTCAGATTACCAGAACTAGTGTCACCATCGGAAGATCTCCCCTCTATTACTTTTCTGGGGATAACCTAAAATGTGGCATTTTCTTTAATGTTTACTTTCAATGATAACAGTAAACATGACAAATAGAGAAGGATCATGCTTTGCTGTTTTTTTTCCTTCCTCTGGATGAACTGTGGGTATAGGATTATGTATATGGGATTTTTTTATTGGTTGAACTAGATGTCTTTTTTCAACCTGACTAACTATGTAACTCCTCCTTTTGATGAAACTGTGGGGGAGATTTACTAAAACTGGAGCATGCAAAATCTGGTGCAGCTGTGCATGGTAGCCAATCAGCTTCTAACTTCAGCTTGTTTAATTAAGCGTTGACAATAACACCAGATTTCGCACTCTCCAGTGTTAGTAAAAAATCCCCCGTGCCTTAGAATTTGTTTGTTTTTGGAATCTAGTTACCATCAGCAGGTGTTATTTCTTATGCATTTCTGTACAAAAAAAGGCTAAAGTGAGAGTAAAATAAGCCTCGTTGTTCATGTCAGCAATATTGACTACCAACATTGGTGTCAATGCCTGCATAAAAAAAACTCAGCATTGGTGTCAGTCACTAAAATAATAACCCTCAGCATTGGTGTCAGTTGCCACAATAACCAACTGCATTATAGTCAATGACTGAAATAATAGCCCCCACGATTGGTGTCAGTCACCACAATAATAACCCCCGGCATTTGTGTCTGATGCTGCAATAATTACCTACAGCATTGGCATCAATGGTCACAATGAACACTGGTTTAAGTGACCACAATAGAGGCAGTGGTGTTAGTTCCCCCACTGCCAACCACCCCCTTTACTGGTGGTCTGTTACAATGCTGTCACAATGTTTAGCTTTGTCCCTGCATTGGATGCAGAAGTAGTGTTGCTAACCCTCACCTAAAATTGGTGATCAGTGGCAATAATCTAAGTGTTGCTCAGTGAAGATCACATGCTCCCACTCTCCTGATGACCTTGGGCTAGGACTATATTTGTTCTCAGTGGTGTAGCAAGGCTTGTGAGCCGCCTGGGCAAGGCAAGTCATTTTTGCACCCGAAACTGTGGACTTTTAGGTACCCCGACCATGATCACAACCTCCACCCTGGAGCCTCCTCCATACTGACCATCTCCTTCCCTGGCACCCCCAGTCTGACACCCCCACCCCCTCTACACAGTGTGGTGCTCACTGCCTGCACAAACTCAGGATCATGCATTCTTGGATCCTTTCTTCCTGATTTGTCAATGACAGCAACCAGACAGCAGGTGAACTAAAACCTCCACGCAGTGCCCTCTCTCCTACCTGGCACAGCGTGGGGGTTTTAGTTTGCCTGGTGGGAGGACAAGCTTTATTTTTTTATCAAGTTGTTATGGGTAAAGTTCTGCATTAAAGTGGAACTAAACCCATCAAAATATCAGTTTAAAAAAGCAGTTACATTCCCAGCTTGCCAATAATGCTAACCATCATCATTTCTTCTGCTCTCAACCAAACTGTCAAATCATCAAATGGCTGGTATCATAGCTGATCACATAGCAGTTGCAGATCAAACAAAGGCTAAAATGGCAGATTCCTTGGCTGAAAAGGATGGGGTTTTGTTCCACTTTAATTACTGTAACCCAGATATTTCCAGGTTTGTAAACTACACTGGGAAAAAACAATTAGACCTAAATCTGTACACTGCCTTATAAAAAAAAGCTCATTATTACTTTATTTTTTAATTAAGGGTTGTACTTTGATTACATTCCTGATAAATAGCATAAACATATAAATGCAATGATTAGAGAATAATTTAGACAGTAAATATATTTTCCCATGTTTAAAACATGGAAGTTTACTTCTTCAAAAGAGATGGATAAAAATACTTTCCTCTGCCAGCATAGAGTCTTGCTAATTCCGTCTGCATTGCAAGTTTACATTCAAACTGTTGTTTCATCAGGGTTCAGAGGATTTGATTACAAACTTCAGTGGTATAGTACATTTTGAAAACCTCTTGATGTTTAATGCTGGCTGAATAAATGTTGGCAGCTTTATTTATTTTACATTTTTTTTCAAAAGCAGCCAAGTAGAGCAAAATGTTACGGAAAAGTTATAGCGCACATACATGTAATATATTATAACCTGGGGGACAGGTAGCAGGTGCAAAGCTCCCTGGGATGAGCAGTCTTTCAGGCACAGATACCAAATACAGTGAAATAGTGACAAACAGTGCAGTGTTTAGTTGTGATATATACAAGTCTATATACAGGTGCTGTACAGTGTTCCAAAAAAAAAACAAATAGGAACAAAAATAGCCAAACAAAAACCTAGCTGTGTCTCAGGACTAACTATACAATATTTACGAATGGTGAGTCTATATGATCCACCCTTCTCCGATACAGTTATTATATCATTGGGCAGGTGCCCTTCTCACCCAATGAGGCTTTGCCTCTTTGTTATGCTCTGTCTGTAGCCTCCCAGTTCTCGGCCTTTCCGCAACTGGCAGTCTCTGATCCTCCGCGCAGCCGTCACAAAGTTCTGGTGGACAGGCGACCCTGGTTGCCGTGGAACGTAGGCCAAACACTGTGTCAAGGATCCCCCTTCAGGATAGGTGACCCGCGCTGGCGACTGTAGGCCCAGGCTTATGAGGCCTAGGCTTCTTTGGAGCAGACCTCAGCACAAGCTTCCTGCTTGCTAGAAGTTGCCATCCCAAGAGGCCGATGCACACCTCCCCTTCCTTTAAGTAGCTTCTCCCAGAAGGCGGTGCATGATGCAATGCACTTTGGGGAGCACAGTAGCACTGTGGGCATCGTAGTCTGTTAAACACCCAAGGCAATGGAGTCTCTATCTCCCTGTACTTCAAGTTCCATAATTCATTGTTGTGATGTAATAAAACCAAACAAGTGGTGGTAGTATAACAAAATAAATAGCAGTATGGGGTGCAATGATGCTGGCCCCTGCTTTTATTTTTGCCTATGTGATCACTTTTTATCATTATTATTTTTGTGTCATTTTCTGTATGACCACTTTATTTCAATAAACCTTCATTGTTTTTTTATGATCTGCACCATTTGGAGCACTCTTTTTTGCTTTTGTCATTCTTTAGAGTCCACACGGATTCATCCCTACATCTATCTGATAGTGGAGGGAGTACCACCTCTCTTCCCCAGCTTCTTGGACCTGCCTTACAGAAGCCATCCAGACCGTTTGGGTAACCAGCGAGACCTTGCCGCACAGACCCGGGTCTTTGAGACCACAAGCCTATATGCATAACAGATGAACACTGTTGCATAACAGATGAGTCCATCTTACATGGTAAGAGTACCTCACCTTTTTCCTGTATGAAGTATCCTTGATCTCTACAGTCAACTGGCTATTTCAACATCCAGTGTTCTTGTCTGGAAGGAACCGTTTTTCACATTGTGTGCTTATGTTTATGGACTTTCACATTATTTCATTCAGTTGTGTGTTTCACCATATATTAATACTATTATTGATCATCTATTGGTTATCACATATCATTTTGTGGTATTCCTATTCAGTTTACCACTCATGATTATTTAGTGCTGCACTATTTATTTTTATTTTTGTTTGATTTTGTTTGTTAGAATGCCGGCAGCTCTTCCTTCACATTGGGTTCTAGTGCATTTTTTTCCTATTTTACATTTCTTCAATGTGCCATAGTCTTCCAGCCTTCCATGTACCATAGGTTTCTTGCCCTCCATGCGCCATAGTCTTACAGTTTTCCATGTGCCATAGTCTTCCAGCCTTCTACGCGCCATAGTATCCAGCCTTCCACGCGCCATATGCCGCATACACACGATCAGTCCATCCGATGAAAACAGACCGATGGACCGTTTTCATCGGTTAACCGATGAAGCTGACTGATGGTCCGTCACGCCTACACACCATTGGTTAAAAAAATAATCGTGTCAGAACGTGGTCACGTAAACCACGTACGACGCACTATAAAGGGGAAGGTCATATCCAATGGCGCCACCCTTGGGGCTGCTCTTGCTGATTCCGTGTTACCACGTGTTAGTGAAAGTTTGGTTAGAGCCGATTCGCGCTTTTCAGTCTCCATGCTTTGCAGATCGTTTTCTCCGGTTCAATTTGTGCTTGTGGGTTTGTATCTGTTTTTCAGTGCTTGCAGTCAGGTTGTATCTGTTTTGCAGTGCGTTCCTGTCTGCTCGATTTCTGTTTTTCAGTTCGTACTTTAGAGGCCTTGCTGTACTTGGTTGCTTTCTGTTTTAAGTGTTCTGCCATCATACAAGTGATACAGAAGGTCTATATTAAGGTAAGTTGTCTCCTTTCACATCACAATCTATATATGTCTTAAATTTATGCTAATGTCTTGTATTTCTTGCATCATTCCCTAATTACCATGATTGTAATATGCAATATGCTGTGAATGTCCCCTTTGTCCCCATGCATGTTGTAAGCTTTGAATACTCCTTTTTTGGCCTACATGCATATTTCCCATCACTAACCTGTCCAGCATGCTATCCTAAGCCCAAACACACCTAGCCTAGTCTGTTTTCAACATTTTTTTGTCTGCTCCATTGTAGTTCTGCCCCCCCCCCCACCCTTGAAATGTGTCCCAATGTATTTTTTCTCATTCCATTTTGGCAGAGTGCTAGAGGGTTTATTTTTCTGGGCCAAACTCAGTCTGAAAATTGGGCCTATTTTAGTTCTGGCATGAAATTTGCACTCCACTAATAAGGCCCCGTACACACGACAGAGTTTCTCGGCAGCATTCAGCCAGAAACTCGGTCGGAAGCTGAGGTGTGGTAAATCAAAAATCCATCCTATTCTAACAAGAATGTGCAAAGGGCAACAATTGACCAATTGGTCACTTATATGCAGACCTGGATACCAGAGCTAACTTCCACCATGATAAGCAATAAAATCAATAACATGAGGAATGCTTACAAAAAGTGTGATACAGGTCCGTGCTTCGCGGAGGTCAGGAGAAGCAGCAGTTGAAGTACAGGAGCCAAAGCTGTGGTACTATAAACACCTCAGTTTTCTGGATGATCAGATCGAGGCCAGAGAATCACTTTCCAGTCTTCCTTCCACCCTTCCCTCCACCGTTCCCTCCAGCGTTCCTTCCACTGTTCCCCCCACCCCTGCAGAGGGTGCCGCGGAGCTGGCTGAGATTGAGTAGCCAGATCTGAACATCTTCAGTCAGGTATAGTAGTTTACAACATATTTCTTGGCCTCAAATAATTTTTGGTTTAACAAGATGTTTTTTGAACCAAAATGAAAGCTTGAAAACCCAAACAAAAGTCGTGGGCAGAAAATATAGTGACAGGGATGCCAACTGCAGCGGTCAGAATGAGAGTCTTTTCAATTTACCAAAAAAACAAACAAAAATGCAACAGTCATGAGCTTTAAAATGTGTGTGCTTGATGAAGCCCAAAAAAAACATGTCCCTTTTTTAGACACAGGAAAACTTCAGCCAAGAGGAGGAGGCTCTGGAATGAGACAGCCAGGAGGAGGAAGGGGTGAGTGGCAGACAGGAGGAGGCTGGGCCGAGTGACAGTCAGAAGGTGCCCAGTCCCAGTCTCCTCCTCCTCCTCCTGCTGCCACATTCTCACCACCTCCAAGGGGCTGTGGAGGGAGCCATGGAAGGAAGGCTGCAAGGAAAACCAGAAAGTGAATCCATGACTTTAAGCTGATCTGCCAGAAAATGGAGGTTGTTGTTGTAGTACCACAGCTTGGGGTTATGTATGACATCTGCTGCTGCTACTGCTTCAGGTTTCTGGGATTTGGGGAGCACATTTTGACCCCAATTAGAGGTTATTGATTTTGATGTTTATCATGGTGGAATGAGCCTTTGGGCTCCAAAGTCTACATAGATTTGGCTGAGTGCACAATTGTTGCCCTTCATGTTTAATTGTTTGAACCAGAATAAATGAAGATTTAATTTAAGTTAAATACTTGTCTATTGTATTTTTCTGGTGAATAGCCATAAAACATTTCAGAAATACAATGTGTAATTAACAAAGGACACAACCTCCTTGGGGGGGGGGGGGAATTTGGTGTGATAACTTGATTAAAAAAAACTGAAATTTAAAATTATTTTTTTTTGGAGATCTGCCTTTTAAAAAAAAAAAAAAAAAGATTATTCATGAGATCACAAGCCATAAATAAAAGAAGTCAGTATGGGAGAACTCTGTCAAAATACCATCAGCAAAACAACGTCTTTATTCTAGCAAAAGAACAAAGAAAAAAATGTGCTGCAATAAACGAGGGACTAATTTTAAAAATGTAGAATGTGCCATCTCCATAACGAACGCTAGTTTTACCAGAACGAGCGCTCCTGTCCCCTAATTTAGTCTGAGCATGCGTGGATTTTTAACCGATGGTTGTGCCTACTAACGATCGGTTTTGTTCTATCGGTTAGTAATCCATTGGTTAAATTTAAAACAAGTTGGCTTTTTTTTAACCAATGGCGCCCACACACGATCGGTTTTGACCAATGAAAACGATCCATCAGACCATTCTCATCGGTTTAACCGATGATGTGTACGCGGCATTAGTCTTCCAGCCTTCCACGCGCCATAGTCTTTCAGCCTTCCATGTACCATAGTCTTTCAGCCTTCCATGTACCATAGTGATGCTTCATTCCTGACTTCCATGTACCATAGTTGCAAAATGAGGTTTTGCCTAGGGTGTCAAAAGTTTTGCACCAGCCCTGGTGTAATGTCAGGTGGAAGCGTGATGCGGTGCGCGTCCTCAGGGTGCAGGCATCTCCACATGGTGAGTGGGCAGCCCCGCAGAAGGAGGCGGCATCCACATGGAAAGTGAGCACAGACGGCAGCTGGGAGCCCAGGAGAGAAAAGAGCTTCACAACCTCCTAGACCCCTGAGGTGGCGCGCATAAGCATCCCTGGAGTGTCAAAGCCTGGACTCTGTCTCCTCCAGCCTCCTCTCTGCTCCAGCATCAGCAGTCAGAGGCCTGGAGGACAAGGACAAGTGGGAGGCGCAAGCTGCCAGGGAGCTGCTGGAAGAAGCAGCAGAGCACCTTCCGGATCAAGAAGGTAATTGGCATCATGCACGGACAAAGACCTGCCTGCAGATACAGACAGGGCTTGGGATCTCTCTGTCAGTCCAGTCCCCCTCTCTTTTTCAGCCGTCCTCTCTCTCAGCCAGCGTTGTCAACCTACCAGATTGAAATTTACTGGCACAACACCCGAAATTTACTGGCGCAGCCACATTTTTACTGGCGTTTCACAAAAGTTACGAAATTACATTTTTAGGTGCAAATTTCGGTATTTAGGCCACAAACAAGTACGCTGGGCAAATAGCAATGTGATTTAAGGTAGATATTAAGTTAAAAAAAATATTTTTGTTATTTTTAATATAATAAGGGCAAATTATTTAGTCACATCCCCCTCTGCCACCAACACCCCCTGCCTTCACCCCCCTCTGTGGTGCCACAATTTCCCCCTGCCTCCAATCTCGCCCTGCCTCCAATCTCCCTCTGCCTCCAATCTCCCTCTGCCTCCAATCACCCCTGCCACCAACAACCCCTGTCTTCATCCCCACCCTCTGCGATGCCACCTTCCCCCTCTGCGGTGCCACCAACACCCCCTGCCTTCAATCACCCTGTGCCTCTTACACCCCCTGCCACTAACACCCCCTGCCTCCAATATCCCCCAGGCCCCCTGCCTCCAATCACCCCCTGCCTCCATCGTTCCCTGCCTCCATTCCCCTCTGCGGTGCCACCAACAACCCCTGTCTTCATCCCCCACCCTCTGTGGTGCCACCATCCCCCTCAGCGGTGCCACCAACACCCCCTGCCTCCAATCACCCCCTGCCACTAACACCCCCTGCCTCCAATCTCCCCCTGCCTCCATTGCCCCCTGCCTACATCCCCCTCTGCGGTGCCACCACAGCCACCATCACCCCCTGCCTCCAATCAACCCCTGCCTCCAATCTCCATGCACAGTTCCAAGCCGAACCGATCTCGGCTATTTTTGCTGGCACATTCCATGGACATTTACGAGGTGGGATAAAATTGCCAGTTTTTATGAACTGTCCGTAAAAACACAGACGGTTGGTAACACTGCTCTCAGCCCCTCCCTCTCTCTTCGTCCCACCTCTCTCTCTCATCCCCCTCTATGTCCACTACCCTCTCTCTCAGCCCCACCTCTCTCTCAGCCCCCTCTCTCTCAGATCCACCTTCTGACCACTACTCTTTCTCTCAGCCCCACAGCTATCTCAGCCCCCTCTCTCTCAGACCAACCTCTCTAGCTTAGCCTCCCTCTCTGTCCACTACCCTCTCTCTCAGCCCCCTCTCTGTCCACCACCCTCTCTCTGAGCCCATCTCTCTCTCAGTCCCACCTCTCTCTCTCTCTCAGCCCCCTCTCTGTCCACTACCATCTCTGATCCCCTCTCTCTCAGCCCCTTTCGCTGAGCCCCTCTCTCTTTCACCCCCACCTCTCTCTTTCTCTCAGCCTCACCTCTCTCTCTCAGCCTCACCTCTCTCAGCCCCCCTCTGTCTCAGCCTCACCTCTATCAGCTTCACCTCTCTCTCTCAGCCTCATCTATCTCTCTCTCAGCCTCATCTCTCTCTCTCTCTCTCAGCCTCATCTCTCTCTCTTTCAGCCTCATCTCTCTCTCTCTCTCAGCCTTATCTCTCTATCTCAGCCTTATCTCTCTCTCTCAGCCTCATCTCTCTCTCAGCTTCATCTCTCTCTCTCAGCCTCATCGCTCTCTCACTCTCCCTCCCTCCTTCATCCTCACCTCTCTCTCTTTCTCAGTCTCATCTCTCTCTCTCAGACTCATCTCTCTCTCAGCCTCATCTCTCTCTCCCTGTCTCTCAGCCTCATCTCTCTCTCTCTCAGCCTCATCTCTCTCTCTCTCTCAGCCTCATCTCTTTCTCTCTGTCTCTCAGCCTCATCTATCTCTCTATCTGCCTCATCTCTCTCTCTCTCTCTCTCTCTCAGCCTCATCTCTCTCTCAGCCTCACCTCTCTTTCTCTCTGTCTCATCTCTCTTTCTCTCTCTCTCATCTCTCTTTCTCTCAGTCTCATCTCTCTCTCTCTCTCTCTCTCTCTCTATCTCTCACTCTCTTTCTCAGCCTCATCTCTCTCGCTCTCAGTCTCATCTCTCTCTCAGCCTCATCTCTCTCTCAGCCTCATCTCTCTCTCTCAGCCTCATCTATCTCTCTCAGCCTCATCTATCTCTCTCTCTCTCTCTCTCTCAGCCTCATTGCTCTCTCATTCTCCCTCCCTCTCTCAGCCTCACCTCTCCCTCTCTCAGCCTCACCTCTCTCTCTCAGTCTCATCTTTCTCTCTCAGCCTCATCTCTCTCTCTCTCTCTCTCTCTCTCTCTCTCTCTCAACCTCATCTCTCTCTCTCAGCCTCATCTCTCTCTCTCTCAGCCTCATCTTTCTCTCTCTCTCTCAGTCTCATCTTTATCTCTATCTTTCTCACCCTCACCTATTTTTATCTATCTCTCTCAGCCCCACCTCTCTCTCTCTCTCAGCCCCACCTCTCTGTCTCTCAGCCCACCTCTCTCTCAGCCTGACCTCTCTCACTTAACCCCCTTCTCTGTCCACCTCCATCTCTTTCAGCCCACCTCTCTCTCTGAGCATGATCTCTCTGTCAGCCCACCTCTCTCTCTAGTAGAGACGGAGTACTCTGCAGTGTGTAGAGGGGTATCCAGGGGTGTAATCAGGGTAGTGGTATCTGGGGGTGTGTGTGATCAGAGTGGGGGGTATCCGGGGTTGTAATCAGGGTAGGGGTATCTTGGGAGGTGTGAACAGGGTGGGGGGTATATGGGGGTATAGTTAGGGTCAGGGAATCTGAGGAGGTGTGATCAAAGTTGGAGTATCTGGGGGATGTGACCTGGGAGTTTCTTATGGGTTTTAGTTGGCCTGTGGCCAGTGAGGGGAAGCAATAAATGCATAACCCCGCCCCTCATGACAAACTGCTGTTTAGTGGAAGTTCTATTTTCAGTAGTATGTGACGTCCTTCACATTGCGCCCCATTACATTACAGGCTCACTGTGAAGGAGGTACCCGCTCCATTTTAGACAGGGAGTAGCAAGAGGACGGTGTGGATTGGTTGGGGGAGGCGTCAAAATGGATCTTCGCCTATGTAGTCAAAAATACTTATCATCGACCCAGAGTGCTCCTCTCCCTCCTTCTCTCTGTGTGTATGTCACACACACCGCATGAACGTTGGTCTGAAATGCCCGGGCGGCTCTGTAACAAAGTCCCACCTCCTATACCGGCTCCTGTGATAGACGGACCACTGATGCAATGCCATAAAATTGAATCAGTGTGATGTGTACCATAGGAGCTGCGAGTCGATCTTTGTTACAGTGGCTGCTGGGCGATTCAAATCCAAGCTCTGTGACAGCAAGATATTGCTCTTCTGTGTGATCCAGGGGCACTGGTAGGCTAAAATTGATGAGCACTTATAAGGCTGAAATTGTTGGGTACTGGTAGGCTGCATTTGGTGGGCACTGGTAGGCTGCATTTGATGGGCACTAATAAGCTGCATTTGATGGGCATTGATGAGGCTGCATTTGGTGGGCACTGATGAGGCTGCATTTGGTGGGCACTGGTAGGCTGCATTTGATGGGCACCGGTAGGCTACAATTGGTGGGTACTGGTATGCTGCATTTTGTGGGCACTGGTAGGCTGCATTTGGTGGGCACTGGTAGGCTGCATTTGGTGGGCACTAATAAGGCTGCATTTGGTGGGCACTGGTAGGATACAGCCTACCATTGCTCACCAATTTGGTGGGCACTGGTAGGCTGCATTTGGTGGGCACTGGTAGGTTGCATTTGGTGGGCACTGGTAGGCTGCATTTGGTTGGACACTGGTAGGCTGCATTTGGTGGGCACTAATAAGGCTGCATTTGGTGGGCACTGGTAGGCTACAATTGGTGAGCAATGGTCGTCTGCAATTGGTGGGCACTGATAAGGCTGCATTTGATGGGCACTGGTAGGCTGCATTTGGTGGGCACTGATAAGGTTGCATTTGATGATCACTGGTAGGCTGCATTTGATTGGCACTGGTGAGGCTGCATCAATCTCTTGTACCATGTCTGCAGTCTCTGACCATCTCATGTACTATGTCTGCCGTCTCTGATCATCTCCTGTAATATGTCTGCAGTCTCTGACCATCTCCTGTACTATGTCTGCAGTCTCTGACCATCTCCTGTACTATGTCTGCAGTCTCTGACCATCTCCTTTATCATGTCTGTAGTCTCTGACCATCTCCTGTATTATGTCTGGGGGCTCTTTCTAAACAGACTCTCTAACAGAGGCCCTCTCTGTGTCTGTTAGAGAGACCCCCTCCTGGTCCAATTAGAGTACTCTGCTTCTCTTCCTGTATTTTGAGATTGTGGGAGGATCCCAGGGTAACAATGACTCATTAGGGGAGCATCTCTGTGTTTGAGTCGTTGCCATAGAAATATTTGTAAAGGGAGAGGAGTTAGTAAGGTGACCACGCCCTTGTAGGGACGCCAGAATTATTTATGCACCAAGGCGCATTTGACCCCAGGATCGGCCCTGAGCAAGGGCCTGGTGGGTGCCAACACACTTATGGATGAACCCCTAGAGTAAATTACCATTTTCCTCTCACAGCAGAAAAGAGGAATAACAGAGAGATCAATAAAAATGCTCTGAGTGTTAATGTTGAGATAGTGAACTATGCTGAAGTGGTTACAGTGAGCTAAATGTACAGCCCCTAAAAATAAGTTATAAGAAAACACAGTGTGAAGCCATCTCTGCATGAAAGTATGTCGAGATTAAATCAGAATAGACCACTGTGCAAAGATCCTGTTGTAAAATCTTACTGTAAGTAATGTTGCTATTAAAAAGGTTACTGTGTTCTAAGTCAGAACTGTTGTGTTATATGTAACTACAAGTGCTGTCAAAGCCCCTGTTTAAATGCCGAGGAACAGGCTCCATTGGTTGTGCAGTGTGTGTATGATTGTTCGTTTTTGCTTTGATGCTGCTGTAATTCCTCTCTGTTCTGGACACTTCCTGGTTGTCTGTTTCCTGATCACCACAGTACTGGGAGATTTCTCACTGTGGTGACTAATCAAGGAGGTGTGTCTAAAACCCCTCAGCACCAATCCAGTTTCGTTTTGCAAAACCTTCCCTGCCCTCTATTGGCTCTCTGGCTCTGTACATCAGAGAATCAGGAAACAACTGCAAAAACGAAACTAAACTGCAGGTACATTATATGATTGGCGTTTATCTATTTTTAATCATTTTTAAAAGGAATCAGTTAACTATTATGTCTCTATACCCTGTAAACAGTCATTTCAGCAAACATTTTTTTTTCCTTTAGTGACCCTTTTAAGCAAAATTAAACCCAACAGCAAATATTTAGTTAACACAATGCAGCTTATCAATTCATAGATTTTATCCTGTAAGTGTGATTTGTTTTTGGGGGGTTTAAATACATTTCTCTATTTATCATTTACATGCCCTGAAATCCCTGGAATCTTGAGCACAAGCTGAGAGGTTGTTTGTTTCCCTGGAAGCAAGTGTGCTGAGTTGCCAATAAGAAATAGCTGGATTACCTGCCATTGATTGTTTAAAGGAGGGGATCATGTGAACTGGAGGGGAGATCTGTTCATGAGTTTTAACTCATCTGGGAGGTGAGTGCGCAATTTTATCAGTGCTGGTGTGCACTCCTTTTGAGGACGAACGATCACAGTGGTCGATTAGCGTTGAAACACTGATCATAAGAAGAGCCTTTATTTATTCAATTTAATTTATGGACTATTTATCACTCATGTTATGATTCATGATTATATGCACTTTTATCTTATTAGATATTAATAGGTTTATACACAAAGTGCTAAATTTATTCACTTTAATTGTTGCAACCAGTGTGGTGTATCACTTAGAATGTTTAGCAGTTGTGCATGTTTATTATAGATTATTAACACTAGGATTTAGTAACACCATATTTATAGCAAATTTTGGCGCTGATTGGCCCAGATTCTCAAAGGCGTTCCGCTGGGGCACCTTGATATGCGCGGCGCAATTGAACAGATGCGCCGTCGTATCGGTGCGCCGTACCCAAAGGAACCAGGTACGCCAGAAATTAGTCTTGTTTCGATCGGCGCAACGTTTGTACGCCGGCGTAGCGTAGGCGCACATTTACGCCGAGAACGCCCAGCGCTCCCATTGATTTCATAATCAAATATGCAAATGAGGGATATACGGAGATTCCCGAACGTACGACCGCCCAAAGCAGGCTACGAGCGGTGCGCGTAAGCTGTTCGTCCGGTGTAAACCTGCCCCTCATAAAAGCAGGGGCAACTTTGCACCAGACGTGTGCAGGTCAGCTGGAGAGCAGCTTTAGCAGCACCCTTACGGACGAGCTGAGCAACCACACTTGCAGGACAAGACTTCTGTATGCCAACATGCCAGGGGCAGGCATGGTCATAGCACAACTAGTGTGCGCCCAGGCGCTTAGAATGAGAAGGAGAAGGAGGAGGGCAGGGCAGCGTTTTTACCGAACGCCATTAGACGTCTTGACCATCGGGGAAGCAGAGGTGTATCGCCTCTTCAGATTTAATACTCAAGCCATCCAGGAAATAACCACAATCCTGCAGGATGACCTTACCAGCCCAACACACCGCTCACATGCAGTGCAGCCACTGATCAAGGTCCTGGCAACGCTCCACTTCCTGGCCACTGGATCTTTTCAGCGCACAAGTGGAGGTGTGGCTGGGATGTCACAAACCAGCATGAGCAGATGTGTGCACCAGGTTGTCCCCGCAATCCTGAGACACATGTCCAACCAAATCGTCAGACCCACCCAGGAGGTCCAGCGGAATAAGGCAAGGGCAGATTTTGTCAGAATTGCAGGATTCCCACGCACCATCGGGGCCATTGATTGCACCCATGTGGCACTACAGCCCCCCCGTGACACAGAGCACCTATTCCGCAATAGGAAGCTCTGGCATTCTATCAATGTCCAGGTGATCGTGGATGCCCATGGCCTCATATGGCACGTCCGTGCCAAACACCCCGGATCCTGTCATGACAGCTTCATCTACCGCCAAAGCGACATCCCAATGGAGTTTGACCAGAATGTGTATGGGGACAGCTGGCTGGTTGGTGAGTGACATGGGTGTCAGGTATGACTGTCCCCCCCATGACGCAGACATTACGAGGGACACATGCATGACTAACATCCTCCTGTCTTTTCCCTTTCAGGTGACTCGGCATATGCACTTGGACCTCATATAATGACCCCATTCCGGAACCCACAAACCCCAGGAGAGGAAAACTACAATGCTGCACACATAAGTACCCGTGCAGTGGTGGAACGAACCTTTGGCCAAATGAAGTCCCGTTTCAGATGCCTGGATAAGTCTGGGGGGACCCTGTTGTATTCCCCAGACTTTGTGTGCCAGATCATCGGGGCATGTTGCATTCTGCACAACTTCGCAGTGAGAAAGGGCCTGGAGATTGAACTACGTGATGACCTGAGCCCCCAACCCGACAATCCCCCCCTGCCTGAGGGTACCCCGTCTGCTGAGGGATCAGCAATCAGGAGATGCCTCGTTGAACGTCTCTTTGAACGTTAAACACACACATTAAAAATGGCACAATGTGATTGCACGCGTGCACACCACTGTGGTCCCTAGCACACACCCCCCACATGCACATCGAATTGGATTAGACCCAATCAAACCACATTGTTTTAGGGAGCAGTAACGCCGCGCCAAGGCTCCAATTATGTTACTGTACATTCATACACCTTTCACACGGCAGAGGGTGACACCCCTTTGCTTGCTGGCAGGAGTGTCAACCCCCCCCCCCCCCATTCTCACACCAGTCACACTATTCTGCACGCCTCACCGTGTGCATTTGTCAACAATAACTTAAAATACTCTTTACCAGAGCAATACTTAGAAAAATAAATAAAAAACTCTTTACCAGAGCAATAATCATCACGAAAAAATAACTATTCAACAAACAATAGTCACTGCCCCTACCTATGAATGGTATAATAAGGAGCGCTGGAATGGGCGTATAAACATACAAAAACATAGAATATCCAGGCTCAAACTTACCGACCAATCAGCAACCAACCAAATTCCCCTGTCTAACTGGTGCGTTAAAAACAGAGGCTTAGTTGCACACATCTGCAAATGCATGTGTAAGCTGCAGGCCCCGTCAAGGCGCTCTGTGTAAACTGCAGTCCTAACTGCAACATTGCATTTTATGTCTCCTCAGTGGGAGCACATGACTGCTGATGGATAGATAAGGGGCAGGTGACTGGAGGAGCCCAGCCCTCAATAAAGGGGCAGGAACACACTGCACACTAAGCACATGGAAGCAAAGGTGCTAGTGCGTTGCCTGACCACAATGACAAAAATTCAACAAACAATAGTCACTGCCCCTACCTATGAATGGTATAATAAGGAGCGCTGGAATGGGCGTATAAACATACAGAAACATAGAATATCCAGGCTCAAACTTACCGACCAATCAGCAACCAACCAAATTCCCCTGTCTAACTGGTGCGTTAAAAACAGAGGCTTAGTTGCACACATCTGCAAATGCATGTGTAAGCTGCAGGCCCCGTCAAGGCGCTCTGTGTAAACTGCAGTCCTAACTGCAACATTGCATTTTATGTCTCCTCAGTGGGAGCACATGACTGCTGATGGATAGATAAGGGGCAGGTGACTGGAGGAGCCCAGCCCTCAATAAAGGGGCAGGAACACACTGCACACTAAGCACATGGAAGCAAAGGTGCTAGTGCGTTGCCTGACCACAATGACAAAAATTCAACAAACAATAGTCACTGCCCCTACCTATGAATGGTATAATAAGGAGCGCTGGAATGGGCGTATAAACATACAGAAACATAGAATATCCAGGCTCAAACTTACCGACCAATCAGCAACCAACCAAATTCCCCTGTCTAACTGGTGCGTTAAAAACAGAGGCTTAGTTGCACACATCTGCAAATGCATGTGTAAGCTGCAGGCCCCGTCAAGGCGCTCTGTGTAAACTGCAGTCCTAACTGCAACATTGCATTTTATGTCTCCTCAGTGGGAGCACATGACTGCTGATGGATAGATAAGGGGCAGGTGACTGGAGGAGCCCAGCCCTCAATAAAGGGGCAGGAACACACTGCACACTAAGCACATGGAAGCAAAGGTGCTAGTGCGTTGCCTGACCACAATGACAAAAATTCAACAAACAATAGTCACTGCCCCTACCTATGAATGGTATAATAAGGAGCGCTGGAATGGGCGTATAAACATACAAAAACATAGAATATCCAGGCTCAAACTTACCGACCAATCAGCAACCAACCAAATTCCCCTGTCTAACTGGTGCGTTAAAAACAGAGGCTTAGTTGCACACATCTGCAAATGCATGTGTAAGCTGCAGGCCCCGTCAAGGCGCTCTGTGTAAACTGCAGTCCTAACTGCAACATTGCATTTTATGTCTCCTCAGTGGGAGCACATGACTGCTGATGGATAGATAAGGGGCAGGTGACTGGAGGAGCCCAGCCCTCAATAAAGGGGCAGGAACACACTGCACACTAAGCACATGGAAGCAAAGGTGCTAGTGCGTTGCCTGACCACAATGACAAAAATTCAACAAACAATAGTCACTGCCCCTACCTATGAATGGTATAATAAGGAGCGCTGGAATGGGCGTATAAACATACAGAAACATAGAATATCCAGGCTCAAACTTACCGACCAATCAGCAACCAACCAAATTCCCCTGTCTAACTGGTGCGTTAAAAACAGAGGCTTAGTTGCACACATCTGCAAATGCATGTGTAAGCTGCAGGCCCCGTCAAGGCGCTCTGTGTAAACTGCAGTCCTAACTGCAACATTGCATTTTATGTCTCCTCAGTGGGAGCACATGACTGCTGATGGATAGATAAGGGGCAGGTGACTGGAGGAGCCCAGCCCTCAATAAAGGGGCAGGCAACGCACTAGCACCTTTGCTTCCATGTGCTTAGTGTGCAGTGTGTTCCTGCCCCTTTATTGAGGGCTGGGCTCCTCCAGTCACCTGCAGCTTACACATGCCTGCAGCTTACACATGCATTTGCAGATGTGTGCAACTAAGCCTCTGTTTTTAACGCACCAGTTAGACAGGGGAATTTGGTTGGTTGCTGATTGGTCGGTAAGTTTGAGCCTGGATATTCTATGTTTTTGTATGTTTATACGCCCATTCCAGCGCTCCTTATTATACCATTCATAGGTAGGGGCAGTGACTATTGTTTGTTGAATTTTTGTCATTGTGGTCAGGCAACGCACTAGCACCTTTGCTTCCATGTGCTTAGTGTGCAGTGTGTTCCTGCCCCTTTATTGAGGGCTGGGCTCCTCCAGTCACCTGCCCCTTATCTATCCATCAGCAGTCATGTGCTCCCACTGAGGAGACATAAAATGCAATGTTGCAGTTAGGACTGCAGTTTACACAGAGCGCCTTGACGGGGCCTGCAGCTTACACATGCATTTGCAGATGTGTGCAACTAAGCCTCTGTTTTTAACGCACCAGTTAGACAGGGGAATTTGGTTGGTTGCTGATTGGTCGGTAAGTTTGAGCCTGGATATTCTATGTTTTTGTATGTTTATACGCCCATTCCAGCGCTCCTTATTATACCATTCATAGGTAGGGGCAGTGACTATTGTTTGTTGAATTTTTGTCATTGTGGTCAGGCAACGCACTAGCACCTTTGCTTCCATGTGCTTAGTGTGCAGTGTGTTCCTGCCCCTTTATTGAGGGCTGGGCTCCTCCAGTCACCTGCCCCTTATCTATCCATCAGCAGTCATGTGCTCCCACTGAGGAGACATAAAATGCAATGTTGCAGTTAGGACTGCAGTTTACACAGAGCGCCTTGACGGGGCCTGCAGCTTACACATGCATTTGCAGATGTGTGCAACTAAGCCTCTGTTTTTAACGCACCAGTTAGACAGGGGAATTTGGTTGGTTGCTGATTGGTCGGTAAGTTTGAGCCTGGATATTCTATGTTTTTGTATGTTTATACGCCCATTCCAGCGCTCCTTATTATACCATTCATAGGTAGGGGCAGTGACTATTGTTTGTTGAATTTTTGTCATTGTGGTCAGGCAACGCACTAGCACCTTTGCTTCCATGTGCTTAGTGTGCAGTGTGTTCCTGCCCCTTTATTGAGGGCTGGGCTCCTCCAGTCACCTGCCCCTTATCTATCCATCAGCAGTCATGTGCTCCCACTGAGGAGACATAAAATGCAATGTTGCAGTTAGGACTGCAGTTTACACAGAGCGCCTTGACGGGGCCTGCAGCTTACACATGCATTTGCAGATGTGTGCAACTAAGCCTCTGTTTTTAACGCACCAGTTAGACAGGGGAATTTGGTTGGTTGCTGATTGGTCGGTAAGTTTGAGCCTGGATATTCTATGTTTTTGTATGTTTATACGCCCATTCCAGCGCTCCTTATTATACCATTCATAGGTAGGGGCAGTGACTATTGTTTGTTGAATTTTTGTCATTGTGGTCAGGCAACGCACTAGCACCTTTGCTTCCATGTGCTTAGTGTGCAGTGTGTTCCTGCCCCTTTATTGAGGGCTGGGCTCCTCCAGTCACCTGCCCCTTATCTATCCATCAGCAGTCATGTGCTCCCACTGAGGAGACATAAAATGCAATGTTGCAGTTAGGACTGCAGTTTACACAGAGCGCCTTGACGGGGCCTGCAGCTTACACATGCATTTGCAGATATGTGCAACTAAGCCTCTGTTTTTAACGCACCAGTTAGACAGGGGAATTTGGTTGGTTGCTGATTGGTCGGTAAGTTTGAGCCTGGATATTCTATGTTTTTGTATGTTTATACGCCCATTCCAGCGCTCCTTATTATACCATTCATAGGTAGGGGCAGTGACTATTGTTTGTTGAATTTTTGTCATTGTGGTCAGGCAACGCACTAGCACCTTTGCTTCCATGTGCTTAGTGTGCAGTGTGTTCCTGCCCCTTTATTGAGGGCTGGGCTCCTCCAGTCACCTGCCCCTTATCTATCCATCAGCAGTCATGTGCTCCCACTGAGGAGACATAAAATGCAATGTTGCAGTTAGGACTGCAGTTTACACAGAGCGCCTTGACGGGGCCTGCAGCTTACACATGCATTTGCAGATGTGTGCAACTAAGCCTCTGTTTTTAACGCACCAGTTAGACAGGGGAATTTGGTTGGTTGCTGATTGGTCGGTAAGTTTGAGCCTGGATATTCTATGTTTTTGTACGAAAAAATAACTAATTGGCCTGCCTTCGGCCACGGCCCCAGCCCCGGCTCCTCAACTGCCTGGTTGGGGGGGGGGGGTTGCATCAGGCAGAGGAGCATCCACCGGGGCAGGAGGCCTGCCCTCTAATGCCACCGCTATCCTCCTCAGGAGGTTATTGGTCTTGGTTTGAACACCAACAATGGCAGCTGTGTGCCCCTGGACGGACTCATTTAGGGTCTGCACCTCTTTCACCAGGCTTGCTGTGGTGGTTTCGAGATCCCGCAAACATGTGATAATTGCAGTGGTGTTGCCTGCAATGTCCTGAATCACATCGGTGACATGTCCCCTCTCCCCAAGGCTGTCAGCCACTCGAGTGAAGTCCTGGCCCATCGCACCCATAAGGCGGGTCTGGTCTTCCTGCGCAGTGGTCAGGGTCACAGACAGCAACTCGGGTACCCCCCTGGTTCTCGGCGTTGACCTCCTTGGTCCACGAGAGGCTTCAGGCCTGGCATAGGGGGAGGGATTAGATGGAGGGGGTGGGTTGGGGATGGAGACAGAGGGAGTGGCTGGGTTGGAGATGGAGTCCGAGGATATGGAGGATCGTGGGCTTGAGGTCCGGGATGGACCAGCCAAGCTTCCCAAATCCTCCATGAAAAGGGACAGTGACACCTCCTCCCCCAAATGCTCCGCATCCTGCAGAACCTCCTCAATGGAGGCGTGGCCACCACTCTCCTCCACCAATGCCGCTTGCCTTCCCTGGGGGTCAGGGGCATCTTCATCAGATGAAGATGGTGTGGGACGGGCAGGGACATCAGCATCAGGGGATGGTGTGGGACGGGCAGGGTCATCAGCATCAGGGGATGGTGTGGGACGGGCAGGGGCATCATCATCAGGGGATGGTGTGGGACGGGCAGGGGCACGAGACGGGCCAGCTTCATCCTGGACACCTGTGGATGACACAAAACATTCACATGTTGGTGGACCCACAAACTTGTCACATATTCCCTTCCTCCCCCCACACACATGCTACACACCAGATAGTTGAAATAAACACTTACCTGTCCTCAAGGGCGGATGAACAGAATCATAGCCCGGCATTCCCTCAACTTGCACCCTGGTAAGGCACCGGGCAACTACCTCCTCATCTGGTGTCAGACGGATCCTTGAGGCAGGTCCCCCACCAGTGCCCCTGGCATGCCTCGCCATGAGGGCCATCTTGTCCTTGACCCTCCTCCTAAGATCATTTATTTTTTTGCCTATATGATGGGGCCTCCTCGCCTCATTGCCCACAGCATTCACTTGATCCGTTATCCTCTGCAGGATCTCATCCCTTCGCCCCTTGCTTGTAGTTTTACTCCTGGACCCATGGAGGCGGTCATAGTGCCTCTCCATGCCTGCGAGAATGATGGCCCTCTCATCATGAGAGAAATTATTTTTCCTTCTCCTTGTACGCTCAGCAGACATGGCAAAGCACTGCAAAAGTAAGCTCACCACCAACAGTAAACTAACAGGTGTACTTTTGCACACGATGGGCGCATGTCTGGGCGTATTTATGCACTTGGTTGGAGCAACTCGCCAATCGTGTTGTGCGCATGCGCATAGGGGTGGGGGACACCCGGTCACGTGACGGCGCATGCGCCGTCCGTTCAGACCATCATTTGCATAAGGTCACGGTTCATTTAAATGTATCACGCCCACTTCCTTCCTACTTTCACTTACGCCCACATACACCCACGAATTTGCACTACGCCGGCGCAAATTTGAACGCCGGTGCTTCGGGAATACGGAGCTTACCTCTCTAAGTTGTGATGGCATAGCGCATCTTGGATGCGCTACGCCCGCATAAGGATGCGCCGATATACGAGAATCTGGGCCATTGTTTTCATTTATACTTACAATTCATAGATGTGATGGATGCATGAGTTTTATATTTTTTTTGTATAATCAGTATTTATTGAAGAAATAAAAAGGGAAACAGAAACATAAAAGGGGAAGGGGGAAGAGCATATAAGACAAATGTCAGACACACCCAACAGGTTGTCATTGCATAAAGATCTGGCCACGCAGGGCCGTCAAGCAGTGGAGACATATACCAAACAATGCACACTGTATAAGCATGTATGAACCGCCAGTGACAGACGTAAACGTAGCCACGAGGGCCGGTCCAGCAGCCAACACCCGAAGGGCGCCAGCGGTCGGCTCGGCCCCCCGGGCAACATGGTGGCCGCGTGGGCCACAACCAGAGAGGGTGTGGGAGCAAACACTCGTGGTGCGAGGTATCGGAGGGGGAAGAGCTGTACTGTCCGCCAGACCACCCGAGCCTGGGTATGAGCCAGGTGGGGAATCTGCGTGAGAGCCGTGCCAATACAGGCGAGCCATAGGGCTCAAGACCGAACCAGAAGCTCACGTCCGGGGCGGAGGGGGGGAACTAAGACCTCCAACTAACCGCCCACCACCCCCAGGCGAGCTCCGGGCCAGGGCCAGGGATCGGCAAAGGCTCCCAGGCGGGCTATGGGGTAAACCAAGGTCTAACAATTTGCTCCAACTAACCCAACACCACACATTCTTAAAGGGTAACATCTCCCTCACTGGTCACAAGCCGTGACAATAAAAGGGAGAAGACACTGGGAGGGGAGAGGGTGAGAGGGAGATAAGGGTCTGGGAAAGTGAGGAGTCACAGGTAAGACATGTAGGGAGAAAGGGAAGGAGAGGGAAAGAGGGGGGGTAGAAAAGAAAGAGTAGAGAGAAGGACAGTGCGTACCTCATTATTAAGCAAAGAACTTGTCCGCTTCCACACCGGGCGCTCCCCTACAGCTCCAAACATCAATACCGTATGGCCACCTCCTTAGCTAAGTGCTGGAGGGTCCAGCTGCATCCCCAGCGAGAGCCTGCAGCCTGCGAGTCTTAAGGGAGGGCTCCGCCAATTCCAGCAAAGCCACGTCTAAACTAGAGGGAACAAAATCAGGGTCCGAGACATAGTCTGTCCACGGCGCCCACACGGTCATATGTCGGTCATGGCGGTCGCGACAGGTCGCCACCCAGCTCTCAGCCTCTCCGATGTCACTCACCACCGTATCCAGTCCTCGCGACCAGGTACCCTAGACTGCTTCCAGTACACCGGAAGCAGCCTCCTGGCTGCATTAAGTAAGTGTGGTATTACACTCTTCTTATAGTGACTGAGAGGGATTGTTGGGACATGGAGAAGAAAGTGCACCGGAGAGAAGGGTATGTCAACCCCTGTGATCGTCAGTATCTGGTCCTTAACGTCCGCCCAGAAGGGCTCAATCAGGGGACAGCTCCACCATATGTGGATGAGTGTGCCCCTGTGCCCGCACCCACGCCAACATAGCCCGGATTCAGTTGGGTAAATACACGCCAAGTCCGCTGGCACACGGTACCAGCGAGACAATAGTTTAAAATGTGTCTCTTGTGTTTTAGAGTCTACAGAGGAAGAATGAGTGAGGCGGTACAGATGGGTCAGTTGTGCGTCCGTAAGGACCTGATCCAGATCTCTCTCCCATCTCCGTATGTAGGCAGGCACGGGCAGAGGGGCAGCAGAACCCAGCAAACGGTAGAGCTCAGACACCAGGTATGGGGTAGGTTCATCATTAATAAAAAGACTTTCAAACGGGGTGATAGAAGAGGGATCCCTAATCCTTTGGCCCTGTTTTTAAAAAAAGTGGTGTAGTTGCCTATACCGCCAAAAATTCAACTATGGCCCCTGCCTCCCCGCCGGAAGGGCCTCGTAATCCAGGAGTTTACCATCCTTCATAAGCTTCCCGCAGCTGGTGTTTCCGTCATCTACCCATGGCCCAAAAAAGGCCATTTGCTCTCCCGGAGGGAACCAAAGGAAGCCACCTAGTGGGGCCAGCGGCGACACAGGGGGAGACAATTTAAGCGTAACGTTCAACCTATCCCAGAGCGTGAGCACATGGGTCGTCAATGGGGAGGTCGTCTCTGATATACCCCTGTGTTCCCGCTGTAACCATGGTGCGTATGATAGGTTCCGCCCCGCAAGGCATTTCTCCAGAGATACCCAGAGCTTTGATTGAGAGTGGAAACGCCAGTTCAGTATCCTTTGGAGAGCAACTGCCCTATAATATCGTCTAATGTCAGGAAGTCCCAGCCCGCCCTCAGTCTTAGAGCGCTTTAACGTCTTGAGAGCTATTCGGGGCTTACGTGCGCTCCAGACAAACTCAGTCAGCATACTAGAGAGCCGATCAAAGAACAGTCTGGGCAATCTAATCGGGAGCATCTGGAAATAGAAAAGGATACGCGGTAGGATGTTCATCTTCACCACGTTCACCCAGCCAAACCAGGTGAAGGCAGTGCGAGTCCACTTAGAAAGATCATCTTTAATCGCGGCGAGCAGAGGGGGGAAGTTTGCCTTGTACAAGGCTTCATACCTATCCGTGAGCTGTACTCCCAGGTAGCGTAAGGATGTGGTGGCCCATGAAAAAGGAAAGGCAGCTTTGAGCCTGTTTATTAGGTCTGGGGACAAGTTAATAGGGAGGATCTCAGATTTGTCAAAATTTATTTTGAAATTGGATAGGGTGCCAAAGTGTTTAAGTTCCCTCAGCAGGACCGGCAACGAGAGCAGTGGGTTCGCGAGATGAAAAAGAACGTCATCAGCATAAAGTGAGAGTTTATGTTCCGCATTCCCAACCTGCAAGCCCCTAATATCACCATTAGCCCGAACTGTACGGAGCAGAGGCTCCAGTACCAGAGCAAAGAGGAGGGGTGAGAGTGGGCACCCCTGCCCCGTGCCGTTCCTGATGGGGAAGCGGGAGGAAAGGGTACCATTCACCTTCACCTGTGCACATGGATCAGAGTAAAGGGCCAAGATGGACGCCAACATACGGGGGCCCAAGCCCAAATGTTTAAGTACCTCCTGCAGGTACGACCAGTCCACCCGGTCGAATGCCTTTTCGGCATCAGTGGAGAGGATGAGGTAGGGCTGGGGGTCTGCACAGGAGCGGGCCCAGTGAATGAGCTGAACCGCCCGTAGGGAATTGTCCCTAGCTTCCCTGCCCGGGATGAAGCCTGTCTGATCAAGGTGCACAAGTCCAGGCAACAGATGTTTGAGCCTATTGGCTAATATTGCTAGGATCTTCACATCCAAGTTAAGGAGTGAAATAGGGCGGTAACTCTGTGGGGCGGCGGGATCTTTGCCCTCCTTCGGGATTACAGTAATATGGGCTAGTAAAGCCTCCGGCGGAATTGTCGTGCCCCCCGCTACAGAGTTAAAGTAGCGCAATAAGGGGTTTTCTAAGTGGGAGAGAAAGGTCGCAAAGTAGGCCTTGGTAAACCCGTCCGGGCCCGGGCTCTTCCCAGCGGGCAGAGACCCAACCGTCGATCTAAGTTCAAGCAGGGTGATTGGTTGTTCTAAAGCTGAGGACTGGTCGTCCGTGAGCGAGGGGAGGCCCGAGGAGGTCAAATGGTCTCGAATCGCCTGACATTTCGTAGAACCTATGGGACATAGGGCGGAAACGCTTGTGTGTCTGCCTGTCTAGAAGCCGCAGGAACAACTCCCGTAGTTCCGTCAGGTTACACAGTGCCTCTGGACACCCCGTCGTCTTATGGTCGAGTTCAGCTTTCTGGAGGGCGGTGTACACCCTGTGAAAGTCCGCCATGCGTTCTCGCTTCACCCGGGAACCTTGGGAGATCAATGCCCCCCTGACCACGGCCTTCTGGCCTCCCACAACGTGCCCTCACTCACGTCAGCCGTGGAGTTCTCGGAGAAATAGTAGGACAAGGTGTCTGAGATTTCCCCCACCACCCCCGCGTCGTCTAGTAAGTTATCGTTGAGTCGCCACGTCCAGGATCGACGTGAACCCGAGGGTAAAGCAAAAACCGCCGACACCGGCGCATGGTCCGAGATAGTGATCTGTCCTATGGAGGCAGATCGCAAAAGCTCCAGGGTGTTCCGGTCCACGTACAGGTGATCTATGCGGGTGTAGACGTCATGTACCTTAGAGTAATAGCTAAAGTCGCGGTCAGATGGGTGTAGCGTTCGCCAGCTATCAGTCAGGAGGAGGGATTGGAGGGACTTGCGGAAGTGTTTGAGGAACGCGTAGGAATGCGGGGGCCTAGCATGAGAAGTGTCTAGCAAGGGGTCAGGGCTGACATTGAAATCCCCCCCCAGGATCAGGAAGCCCTCCCTGAACTCGCCCAGACGTTCCAACATAGTGTCGAGAAACCCCAGCTGATTTACATTAGGGGCATAGACAGATGCCAACGTGTAGGTGTGTCCGGCCAAGGAGCCCTTCAAGAATACGTAGCGGCCTAGGGGGTCTATCCGGGTGTCAGTGGGCTGAAAGGGGCATGACCTGTGTATAGCTATAGTGGTACCCCTGGATTTAGGGGTTGGAGACGTGCTAATAAACCACTGGTTAAAGAGGTGTTTAGCGAGCCTGGGTAGCGACTGTGGCGTAAAGTGGGTCTCTTGTAAGAAGACCACCTGCGTTTTGAGCCTTTTCAACTCCCACCAGAGCTTGCTGTGCTTGTGGGGGGAGCACAAGCCTCTAACATTGTAGGAGCTTACCTGTAGGGTGGCCATAGGTGTGTCCGGAGAGGATGGAGTCGCTGATTGATACGGAGCCCACGGTGTGGAAGGCGGAGCAGCAAGACACACCTAGAAGAAAGAGAGGTAGGAGGAAGGCGAGGGAAGGAGAAAAGAAAAAGGAAGAAAAGGACGAGTGAAAGAGTGGGAAGAGGGGAGACAAAATAACAAGCATCAGTAATCAGTAAATACATAATAAATACGGCAAAAAAAAGGCCCAAGCCAAACAGTCTAGCCGAGTCACTATGGACCCTGTCCGGGACCTCGATCCTATACGGAGGGGGGGGCCGGACCCTAGTCCAAGATCCCAAAGGGGATCAGTACCCAAAAAATAAAAAGGGTAGCCTACTGGGGGAACGTGGCCAACACAACAAGAGGGAAAGGAGGGGGTGTCCGCCACCGACCACCGCATCAGGCGTGGAGCGGCATATAGGAGAGGAATAGGGAGCTAAAAGTCAAAGGTGGCAGTCCCAAGGGGTATAGGCAACAGTGAGCCCAAACAGGTGGGAGTTGGCACATCGGTATTAGGAATTATCAAGCATCTCCAGTCGGAGATGGAGTAAAGAAGTATCAGTCTCCGACAGAAGCAGGGCCTTGTGAGGACTCGGAAAGGCGTTGGCCCCGTCCCCGTCTGCGGTTCCTGCGTTTAGCCGTTTGCCAAGGGGCCGAAGGCGGGAGGGCGAGGGTAGGGACCTCCGATGACGTCCGCCAGTCCGGAAAGTCCACCGGGTCCAGGTCAAGAGACGAAAGGAAGTGCGGCAAGTCATCCTTCGTGCGTAGAGTCACAGTTCTGCCATCTTTAGTAGCCTGAAGATAAAAGGGGAAACCCCAGCGGTATGGCAGGCCTGCGTCTTGTAAGGCTGCTAAAAGGGGTCGCAGCAACCTTCTCTGCATAAGGGTGCGCCTAGAAATGTCCTGGTAAAAGGTCAGACGCGCACCATCAAAATCATAATGGGTTTTACCCCTCATCTTCTGCATTATACGGTCCTTGAGCGTGTATTTGTGGAGTTTGCAGATGACATCACGTGGGTTGTTCACGTCTTGAGACGGTGGTTTAAGTGCTCTGTGTGCGCGGTCAATCTCCACCACAGCCGTAGCAGGCAGGCCTAAAATGTCTTTAAATATGTCTTCCAATGTAGGAGCTATATCCCTAGCTCCGGTCGCTTCAGGCAAGCCCCTTATCTGGATATTCGCCCTGCGGCTGCGGTTCTCCATATCATCTAAATGACACAGCATGGCCTCAATTTGATGACTCTGAGCAGAGCATTTCTCCTGTAGCTGCGAGATGACTGGGAGCACATCTTCCAGTTTTTGCTCCAGGGTTTCTACCCTATTGCCCAGATGGGTAGTGTCAGCCTTTAATTGGGCCACGTCCTCTTTCAGGGCCCTTTCAACCCGGTCTGCAAAACGCACCAGGTCTGCTTTGGTGGGGAGGGCCCAAATATGGCGCCTGATGTCCGCATCTTCCAGGGGGTCAGGCTCCTCAGAGAGGCCCAGGAGAGAGGAGGGAAAATGTGGGGAGATCGGGGCCGTCTGGTCACTCACCAGCGACGTAAAAGGCACGGGGGAGCTCGGTTGCAGCTGGGATCGGGACGCCGGAGCCCGCGAGGCTGAAGAAGCGCTCTGTGATCTCCCGGCCGGCGCCATCTTGGAGGCCTCGCGGCCGCCTCTGGCCGGCTCCACGAGGAAGGAATCAAGCTGTCCCTGCCTTGAGCGGTCTCCCCGAGGGGTCTGCGGGGGTGCTCTGACCTTCTGCGACATTTCGGGAGACAAACGGTAGGCAATCCTCTCTTGCAGCTTAGGTTAGGTGCGGCGGTGGATCTGAGCGGCAGACACACACGTCCTCACTCCTCCATAGCCAGGACACGCCCCAAGTTTTATATTTTTTTGTATAAAACCTGTATCCCAAAATAAAATTAAAAAACAGTTGCTGTAACTGTTTATAAAGTGTCAGCTTGAGTTTGGCTTGAATATTTTAGTGTATCTAAATCTGCTAGTACATCAAACACTCCACCCAGACTGGCAATGCTGCTGTGCAAAGGTGTCCCTGCTGCTCATTCATCCAAAGTGCCAAAGTGTATGCACTCTAAGGCTGGAATCACAGCTATGCATTTTTAGTGCTTTTTGCATTTTGCAGATTTGCACCACAGAACGTATTCTATAGGAAAACATTTTACATGGACTGTAGTGCAAATCTGAAAAATGCAAAAAGCACTAAAAATGCATAGGTGTGAATCCAACCTAATACAGGAGGTCTATTATTGGCCTAGAAAATAAAACAAATGCAGCCACCCTATCTAATGATTGTTAAAGAGAAATATATTACCTTTTTTTTGGATTAAAACCACATTAAAGTTGCTATTGTAAAGTCTTAGCTTTAATCACTTCCCGCCCACCGTATGCAGAATGACGGCCGGGAAGTGGTTCTGTTATCCTGACTGGGCATCATATGACGTCCAGCAGGATAACATGCCAGCACAGCGATTGTCAGTGCAGCGTGTCAGTCTAACATCTCCGATTGTGATAAAGGCCTCTGTCAGAGGCTTCTTACCACGTGGTCACGTTACCAATCTCAGCTGATCATCACGTGAACCAGGAAGTGCCGGTTAACAGCATTTCTCGGTTCATGCTGACAGGGAGAGCCAATTGGCAGCTCTCCCAGTCAGAGGGGGGGGGGGGTCTGTGCTGATAATCAGCACATTGATTATCAGCACAGCCCTCTCAGTTCTGCCAATCACATGCCTATCAGTGCCCAGTTTGGGTACAGTGTTGCATGACCGCGTAATTGTCATTCAAAGTATGACAGCGCTAAAAGCTGAAGATTGTCCTGAGCAGGAATGTCCAAAAGTATATACAACAAATGTGGTTTTGGCCTGGATCAACCAATCAAACAAAATTGACAATAATCATATATCTAAAAATAATTCAATGAAAATATTCCAGCTTCATCCACAAGGGATGCAGTTCTAATGGTCAAGCGCAAATAACACCAAAACGAGAGAAAATAGTTCCCCCAAAGAAGACCAAGATTAGAACACTATGGAAAAAACACTGAATTTTATTAACCCCCCTGGCGGTATCCCTGAGCGTGACTCGGGGTTGATTTTTTCTGCTAAAATCGGTATCCCCGAGTCACGCTTGGGGTAGACATGCAGAGCCTGCAGCGCGCACTGGCTTACCTTCTCCTGGATCCAGCGATGTCACCATGCTGTGTGAGCGAGTGGGACCTCGCTCGATTCACACAGCGTCCTCCTGTGCCGCCGATCTCCGTTCCCTGCGACGTTACGAAGCACGGGAGCGGAGATCGGCGCCAAATTCAAAAAGGTAAACAAACACATTACATACAGTATACTGTAATCTTATAGATTACAGTACTGTATGTAAAAAAAACACCCCCCCTTGTCCCTAGTGGTCTGCCCAGTGCCCTACATGTACTTTTATATAATAAAAACCTTTCTTTCTCCCTGCAAACTGTAGATTGTCCATAGCAACCAAAAGTGTCCCTTTATGTCAAAAATGGTTTTAGATCAGCTAAAAAACAGCGCTAATAAATTATAATCACTTGCAGAATTGTGCGATAGCGATTTGTGGGGAACATCGTCATAAAAAAAAAAAATAATGACAGCGACAATTTTGCAACTGAGAACATTTCAGTGATTTTGATTTGATTACATTATTGAATAATTTTTATTAGAATTATATTATTATTTGTTATAATTATTTATAATTATTTTTTATATTATAATTTATAATTTTGTTTTTAAAAAAATGTCATACCCGGGATGCCTATTAGATTCTTGTTTGGTCAGATTTAAGTGAGTTATTCCTAAAGCCCCGTACACACGGTCGGATTTTCGGCCAACCAACTTCAAAATCCGGCACTTTTCAAATTTCTCCGACCATGTGTACGTTCCATCGGACCAACTTTTTTGGCTTCAATCGGACAAAAAGTTGGGTCTGTGAACGGACCAACTTTCTGTTCTGAAAAGTCCGATTGTGCAAAGTGCGACCGTGTGTACAGAAAACCATCGGACTTTTCAAAAAAATCTAAATGCGCATGCCCCGAAATAAAGAGCACCCGGAAGCCAACTGTCTAGTAAAACTAGCGTTCGTATTCGAAAATGCTCATTCGTCACGCGGCAAGTTTCGAAATCTCAAATAGCAGCGCATATTCTTATTTTCTTTAGAATGTCCTAATATGTACATCTGCTCAACTGGTGATACGGACGGATTAAAAACAAATGTATTTACTTTGGATTAGTGTATTTTCTGGATATGAATCCAGCCTTTTTTTTCTTATTTATTTGAAATTCCAAACCAAAAAATATCCCCGATTCTTTATGCTGGGCAAAGTAATAACTACTCTATTTGTGTCCCTTCAATTTTAGCAAAGGGCCTGCCTACTCACAAACTTACATTTGACTTTCCACACATAATCCACAAGTTTTTAGCATCATCATTTTATTTTGCAAAAAATGGGAAAAATAATAACAGATCCAAATACAAAACAACAGGAAGGCAGCAATTGAAGAACTGGTTGACTTGGCAAAGCCTCTGTACCCCAGGGCATACATAAATTAGGTTAGAATCTCCAAACTTGGGGACCTGAGCATTAACTAAAATATAAGGAGCCCAAGAAGATTGTGGTCTCCAAAAGATGGGGAGCAGCAGCAGCAGACATATTTGTGCCCAGGCTGTGGTACTTCAACAGGCTGATATTTCTGCATACCAAACTGGCCAACACTCTCCACACTTCACACCTCATCAGCTGAGGCGTTATAATTTTTAACACTCCCACCACAATACAAAAAACAATAATAGATTAAAACTAAAGATTTTATGCCATAATTCGAGCATTTTTTGTTAAGCCAAACCAAAAAATACATACTCAACTACAAATAATAGCAAAAATATGTTCAAAATCATAGATATTTCAATATAAATTAGTATCCCCTAAAATCGGGGCTCTGAGTTGGCCACTGACCCCCATGCTGCTGTGGTGGGTTGGCTTGCTGGGGTGGGTTGGCTTGCTGGGGTGGGTGGGCTTGCTGGGGTGGGTGGGCTTGCTGGGGTGGGTAGGTTGGCTGGGGTGGGTAGGTTGGCTGGTGTGGCTCGGCTTGCTGGGGTGGGTGGGCTTGCTGGGGTGGGTAGGTTGGCTGGGGTGGGTAGGTTGGCTGGTGTGGCTCGGCTTGCTGGGGTGGGTGGGCTTGCTGGGGTGGGTAGGTTGGCTGGGGTGGGTAGGTTGGCTGGTGTGGCTCGGCTTGCTGGGGTGGGTGGGATTGCTGGGGTGGGTAGGTTGGCTGGGGTGGGTAGGTTGGCTGGTGTGGCTCGGCTTGCTGGGGTGGGTGGGCTTGCTGGGGTGGGTAGGTTGGCTGGGGTGGGTAGGTTGGCTGGTGTGGGTAGGCTGGCTGGTGTGGGTAGGCTGGGTGTGCTTGGAAGCTTGTCTGGGGTTGGTAGGCTGTCTGTTGTTGGTAGGCCTGTTGTACATTGGCTGGAGGTGTGTGATCTATATCACAGACATGGGAATTAGGGTTTAGCTCCCGTTTCCTGGCCTTGCTAAGGAGCTGGACCATGATCCCCTCACATAGCTCCCTTTGATCGGCATCAATTTCCCGTAGTTTGTTTGCTATAAAACAGCCAAACCCTTCTGCACTATCGGGTGCTGTGGTGATGACCGATGTGGCCCTACTTAGAAATTCAGCCGTGGCATCATCCAGATGTTGCCTCTTCTTGGCCCTTTTTCTTAGGAGGGTTCAGTGTAGGGATTCTACATTGTGTGGACTGTCTGCTGGGCCCAGCCTCTTCTTGGCTGGCAACGTCCTGTGTCTGAAAAAGGAGCATCATTTTTTTTCTTGCCATCATAACAACACATTAACATCATAGTCAGGGGCGTACCTAGAGCATTTGGCACCCGGGGCGGATCCAATATCTGGCACCCCCCCCCCCCCCCCCACACGTTAAAATGTAAAAACACCCCACTGTGCCCCCTGCATACCTCTGCATCCTTCAATATCATTTTTTTACTACTGTGTACCCCTCTCCACAACTGCACGTCTGGACCCCTTTACATTACACAGCACCCTACACCTCTGGACCCCTTTACATTACACAGCACCCTACACCTCTGGACCCCTTTACATTACACAGCACCCTACACCTCTGGACCCTTTTACATTACACAGCACCCTACACCTCTGGACCCTTTTACATTACACAGCCACCTGCACCTCTGGTCATGTCACCCCCCTAGCAACGCCACTGATCATAGTATATCTGAATGCACATATTTTCAGGAATACTATACCTGTGTCAAGCTGAGCTCCTCCTCCTCCTCCTCCTCCTCCTCCTCCTCCTCCTCCTCATCCTGAGTTGGTTCAGCCTCAGTATCTGTGGCCTCTGCTGATGCGGATGCAAGTGTGGACAGATGTTTTCTTGGCTCTGTTTGGTCCTTTAAAAACATCAGGCTGCTGAAGTACCATAGCTTAGGCACATAAACATCATCTGCTGCAGCTCCCGATCTTTTTGAACACTCAATCTTCTTGAGCTCCCTCTTAAAAGTGCTCCTCAGGCTCCCAATTTTTGCTTTTATTTGGGTCTCGTTGGCCCTGGGGTACACAGTCTTTGCTTCTGCCACCAGTTCATCAATTGCTGCCTGCCTTTTATTTTTATTGGAGTAGTCTTTATTGGTGACCTGCCACAGACATGTGTGTGATCTATAGAGATCAATAAAAGCAGTGATGAATGCTTTGGAATTAAGCTTTCCACCCTTTGCTTTCGGCATTTTTTGGATGAGATATCTGCAATAAAGGATACAATACGACCAATAAGTGCTTGCTGTAACTTCCTAACCTGCTTATACAATCTCTGTTTGCTCTAAGCTAAATCATGCAGTAACCACTAGTGTCCCAATGTATTCACCTACCTTCGTTCCGCGTAGACCTTCGGCTGCACGTAGAGTCGTTCCGTTAGGTTCGTGCATGCGTCCGTGACATCGAGCGCTCGTTCTTGATTTATATAGCCTACGCATGCGTAAAGCTTCGCTCTACGTGCATCATGACGCTGGGGCGGGACCACAATCCTTTTTCTTCATGCGACATTCTGGGATGTGTGAGGGAGAATGTGATGGCGGAACCCACGAAAACGAATAGGCCCCGCAGTGGAGGCGTTTATAGAAAACACAAGGCCACCCCCATGAGCAAGGGGGAGATGGTGGAGATGGTTCGCATCTTTGAGAAGTACGATTACGATTGTAAACTCGAAAATTATGATAGGCCCAACAGCCATAAAGACTGGGTTCTGGAGAAGGTCCTCGCGGTATTGGAAGGAGATTATGGTATCCAACGAACGAAAGACCAAATCCGCAAACGATGGTCAGATTTGAAGCACAGAGAGCAAGAAAATTTAGAAGCCATTCACCGCACCATTATCAAAAGAAGTAAGTACATGTAATTTGAGAATTATTTGTCTGTACATTATAGATGGATGAAATTTAATGATTTCTTTTTCTGGTGGGGCCTACAGAAGAAGTTAATGGAAGTTTAAAAGCAGTTCATTACAATTGTAAAGTTTTTATTATGTCTTGGCTACTTTTGTCAAATCCTTAATATACTGTATTCTAATTTTTTAAACAGGACAAAGGCACAGAGAAAGACACCACAGGGGACAAAGGGAGGCTTCCCATGGCCGGGCTCCAACAGGGGAGAGAACAGGGGAGACAACAGGCCCCAAATCTGCCCCAAAACGTAAGTTAATAAAAATGCTTATGTGCTTTTGCCAGTGACAGGGGTGTTTAGAGATAGGACAAACGCCATGGTGTCAGGACTGAACTTAAGGGGTACATTACACTTTATGTTAGATGCGTGGCTCATCACTGACCATTAATGACGCATTTACAGGGTAGAGATGGGTAGAGGAGAGGCCCTGGGGATCAGAGTCACACAGAGTCACGCCTGCTAGATTTCACATCATATAAACCATATTGCCATAGCAAACAAGAGTGATGGGTGCCATCTGCCTGAGTTGTTTAATGTGGCCTAGATATAGACATGTCTTCATACATTTTATATGACATCATACTCCTGTTCCCTAGCATTGCGTTTATTGTAATAATGCATAGTGTAGTACACTAGTGTGGCGCAAACTGGTTCACCAGGGCAAGGTTGGTGGACTTTAAAAGCAGCACATGTGATTATGTTAATATAATGTAATTTTGGCAAGGATTCATAGATGATTTATTCTTTCATTTTAGAGGATTGTGAGTGTGCTCAACACCAACCTTTGCAGGATTTGGAGGATAGTGCCGGACCCAGCAAAGAGCCACCAGTCGACAGCACATCCCCAGACACCAGATATGCTGAGGGTGAAGGAGTGCAAGAAATGCAAGATGAGCCTTCGGAGGTTGTTGTTTGCCCCAGTAAGTTTTTGGAACATGTGCCTTGCAAAATCAACACCTGTTTCTTTTTTCTAGGTCCACACCACACACGCCTACACCACAATAGCAAATTATTTAGTGTATTCAACATTTGAGCATGTAGAAGGGAGAGGTGGCAGTGGTGTTTAGGTAGATGCATTTGAAGACACATGGATATGCACCTGGCCCAAGATTTACAGAGTATTATCTGTAGTGTGTACATTCACTAGTAGTGTAGGTGTATTATGAAGATGAAAAAGGTTGTTAGGACTAATTGAGTGTCTAGGTTTAGGTAAGTATTTCAAGAAAATAGACCCCATTGTAAAATTTTAATTTTTTTTGGGATTGCCTCAGTCACTTCACCATCAAACACATAATAAATTTTTGTCTTTTTCCAAGGCCACCAACTACCAGGATGCACTATTGGTCGGATCAGTGCTGATATGCTGCAGGCAATGACAGAGCTGGAAAATCTCAAGGAGGCTGCCACTGGTGTTCAGAGACGAATCCGGGATTATTACGACCTGTTAGCAAAATTTTAGTTTTTTTCTATCGTTGTTTTATAATTACAAATGTTCCCTCGTGTTCAAGGTTTTATCATGGAAATATTTGTAATTAGCCTTGTTTGCACATGCTCAGTTTGTGATAATTCAAAGAATTTGCACTAATTCTATTTGCACTACGCACATTTTGTAAAATCTGTCTTTTTTCTCCAAAAAAATAGTTTTAATGGTTGGCCATTACCACAAAATGACTATCTTTATGTGTGATTTCAGGGTCTCAGCTGAGTGTTTATCCACTCTTCTTCTCCTGGTGCCTACAAATGTCATTTTGTAATATTTTAAGGGCTTGACCTTAAAATCAGACAAAAATGCACATATAGAAATGCCCAATGTATCGAGGCCAAAAGTGGAACAACTTGTCATTCTGACCCTGGGATTGCACCAGGAGAAGGAGAGTTGCTAAAGACTGTGCTAAGGGTCAGTTCACATCAGACGCAGTTCCATTCATTTTGGTGTGCATTTTTGTATGCGACAAAGATGCAGGCACAGGGTTTGACATGCACTCCATTATGGTTCCGGTCGGCTCTAGCTCACAACATGGTAGTCCGTTTCCGGTGATAAGGCTAACTACATGTTGTGAGCTACAGCCAACCACAACCCACGGGGCGCATGGAGACCACTGTGCATGCATTTTTGCCACACCCAAAAATGGAACACAGAATGAACAAAAGTGCATCTGGACAGACATTTACATTGGTAATTTTTTTATTTGTTGCGTGAAGAAAGCTGAAAAAGGAAAAATTTTGATGTAAAAAAGTTTTCAATGTCTAGGGCTGAGTTTGAAAAGATGCATGTTTAGCATTTAACCCAAAAAATACACAATTGTGTTATTCCTGAACTACCAATGTTTTTTGATTTTGTAAACTGCCAAAAAGTGACATTGGATTGTGCAGGATTGAACAAATATATTTTTTGAAACATTTTGTGGCTTATTATTTATCTGATCACTACTACCAGTATATTTGCATATGGAAAAGGGGTGTAGCAGAAACAAAAGGCATAATAATAATACACATAGCTGTTTGTAACTTTAGAAAGGCTAATTAAACATTTGCTTGTTTCAAAATATTTAATGGTAATCACAGCAACATTTCATTAATCAGTAAAATAATAGTAATAAACACACATAACAGCATCTTGGAAACAAATTTAAGGTTTTCAAAAGGAACATCATAAAGGTTCACAAAAAAATAAAGGACATCTTGTTGCCAAGGCACTGCCCCTCTACCCACAAAATACTCCATATATTGCTCCCGCACCAGACGGGCATTCTGGGAGGAGACAGCAGGTCTAGTTTGTTGCAGGGCTGGCATCACTGCATCTTCAGCTGGACGTCCACCTGAGGGGTCATCAGTATGCCCGGAACCTATGTAGTTAGCAGCATTCCTCCGTAGAAAATTATGGAGGATGCAGCAGCACAAAACCACATGATTTATTTTGTATTCCGCCAAGTGAATGGCAGTCAGAAAAAGCCTAAAACGACATGACAAAATGCCAAAGGCGTTTTCAACCACCCTTCTGGCACGAGATAGTCTGTAGTTATATATCCGTTGCTCACGAGTGAGGTTCCTCATTGGAAAGGGCTTCAAAAGATGTTCCCCAAGAGCAAACGCCTCATCTGCCACAAATACAAAGTTGAGGCCCTCCACGTTGTCCTGCGCAGGTGGCAAATGTAAGGTGCCAGACGTAAGACGCTGATAGAATTCGGTATGAGCCATGACACCTCCATCGGAATGACGACCATTCATACCGACATCAACATATAAAAACTCATAATTTGCTGAAACAATAGCAAGCAGAACTATGCTGTTAAAGCCCTTATAATTATAAAAAAAGAGCCTGAGGCCGGTGGAGGAACAATTCGGACATGTTTGCCATCAATGGCACCCCCACAGTTGGGAAAAATTCCACTGATTGGCAAACTGGGCTGCAACATCCTGCCATTCCTCAGGGTTTGAAGGAAACTGTGGAGTGAAGCAAAGAAAAATTAGTTAAGACTTGAGCACAAAATATTATCAGCATTTTGAAAACATACATTATAGGGGCAAGAGAACACTAAAATATATCCAAACATTTGTGGAATAACAATTAAGAAGCAGAGCAAATAATATGCTTCATGACTCCCTCTGGTGGCAGATTAAATACATTTTGTGTAGATAATGTTAAATGCTTAAAGCTTGGCAAGTGGTAAGAACTCTCTCCTTTTCCATGGGACCAATATGGTGAACCAAGGAAGGATCAGGTTGCAACCGACTTGGGTTTTTGTGACTGTCACACCAGAGGGTAGACAATAACATAATATATACAAATAAGACAAAGTACTAATACAATATTTTGGAGAAATCATGAAGTGTATCAAATGTGAAAACAAAGAAAACAACTTACCCGAATATAGTCCTTCTGCAGGACTTGAATAATGGCACAGCAAGTGTCCGGAATTATGTGTCCCAGAGCCTGGGGAGAGATCCCAGTAGTAAACTTTATGTCCTGTAGATTTCTCCCTGTCGCCAAATATCGCAAAGTGGCTATGAGCCGTTGCTCTGCAGGAATGGCAGGCCTCATACAGGTGTCCTTCTTGCTAATATATGGGGACAGCAAGTTTAGAAGACGCTGGAAGCAGGCATCTGACATCCGAAGATAGTTCCGAAAATCATTCGGATTATTTTCTTGCAGCTCCCTCAGCAATGCCATATGTGAAAATTGGTCCCGATGAAGCAACCAATTTTTGGTCCAAACAGTCCTCCTCTTCCTGGTCCTGGTCCGGGCTTGAGCAATAGCCAGAACTCCAAGACCATAAACAGCCCGTTCTCTCGCTGGATTCCGCAACATCTCGTTATCGAGCGAACGCACGCAAAGTAACGAGCAAAAAGGCACGAAAATGGAAATCGGGAAAGCACTCACACGAAACGTCAACTAACTATATAGTAGCTGATGGAACGCAACGCGGGACGTACGAAACTTGAACTTCCTCTTTGAATCGCGTGGCCGTACGTTAAAACGTCACTACGTTCGTGTTGGTTGAGGAAAAAGTCCGAGTGTGTGTATGCTATGGGTGTGATCGGACAAATCAATTAAGTCAAAAATCCAAGGGAAATTTTGTTGGATGTCCGACCGTGTGTACGAGCCTTTAGAATTACAGGCCTACAGTACAAATCACCAAATTTCCTTGCAAATAATTGTACCGCTTTTGGTACGTAATTCCAGACAGAATCATACCGCCAGGGAGGTTAAGTAGAAAAATTATAGTGCAACAAAAAACATATAGAAAATGGCAGATAAACAGAGTGGTATCACAGTTAAAAAAGACAATGTTGTCAATTAAAATTAAGGGAATCGCAGCTGCGCATCACACATACATAACCCAATGACCAAACACACCTGGTTCAGGCACACAATTAATGGAGCACAGCTCAGAGTGGGAACACCCCCAGACTTTAGTATATTGAGTAGTCCTGTGTATGGAGGGGGGGGTTTCAGTGACCTGAATGTGCTATTTGAAAAGGGTGAATCCAGAGATAAGGGTGATGGTTGGAGGGATGCGTGGAAGTAGGTCTGTCACTTTGTCAATAGGACAAATACTTGCTAATCACAGTGGTAATAGAACTCAGATGCAGTCCATAAAAAAAACACTAGTGTGATTAACGCAGGTATGCACAGGCTTCAGTAGGTACCTATGTAGCACAAATGTGGCGCTGGGCTGCAGATATGGGGGAGAGTATAAGGCACAGGTGTCAGGCTGGTATGTCCATAATGTAAAACATTAGGTAGAGATGACAGAGCTCACCAGTTGGTATTTGTCCTATTGACAAAGTGACAGACCTACCTCCACGCATCTATACAACCAACACCCTTATCTCTGGATTCACCTTTTTCAAATAGCACATTCAGCTCACTAACCCCCCCCCCCATCCATACACAGGACTATTCAATATACTAAAGTCTGGGGGTGTTCCCACTCTGAGCTGTGCTCCATTAATTGTGTGCCTGAACCGGGTGTGTTTGGTCATTGTGTTATGTATGTGTGATGCGCAGCTGCGATTCCCTTGATTTTAATTGACAATGTTGTCTTTTTTAACTGTGATACCACTCTGTTTATCTGCCATTTTCTATATGTTTTTTGTTGCACTTAAATTTTTCTACTTAACCACTTGCCGACCGCGCACCGCCGAAATACGTCCACAAGGTGGCTCTCCTAGGCGAGAGCACGTAATATGACGTCCTGCCTATTAGCCGCCACTAGGGGTGTGCGCGCGCGCCCCCCGCTCGCCCCCGACTCCCGTGCGTGTGCCCGGCGGGTGCGATCGCCGCCGGGCACACGCGATCGCTCGGTACAGAGCGGGGAACGGGAGCTGTGTGTGTAAACACACAGCTCTCGTTCCTGTCAGCAGGGGAAATGCTGATCTTCGGTTCATACAATGTATGAACCGTGGATCAGTGTTTCCCCTAGTGAGGCCACCCCCCCCCCCACAGTAAGAACACACCCAGGCATACTTAACCCCTTCCCCGCCCCCTAGTGTTAACCCCTTCACTGCCAGTGGCATTTTTATAGTAATCCAATGCATTTTTATAGCACTGATCGCTATAAAAATGCCAATGGTCCCAAAAATGTGTCAAAAATGTCCGAAGTGTCCGCCATAATGTCGCAATACCGAAAAAAAATCGCTGATCGCCGCCATTACTAGTAAAAAAAAATATTAATAAAAATGCCATAAAAATACCCCCTATTTTGTAAACGCTATAACTTTTGCGCAAACCAATCAATAAACGCTTATTGCGATTTTTTTTTACGAAAAATATGTAGAAGAATACGTATCGGCCTAAACTGAGGAAAAAAAATGTTTTTTTATATATTTTTGGGGGATATTTATTACAGCAAAAAGTAAAAAATATTCATTTTTTTCAAAATTGTCGTTCTATTTTTGTTTATAGCGCAAAAAATAAAAAACGCAGAGGTGATCAAATACCACCAAAATAAAGCTCTATTTGTGGGAAAAAAAGGACGCCAATTTTGTTTGGGAGCCACGTCGCACGACCGCGCAATTGTCTGTTAAAGCAACGCAGTCCCGAATCGCAAAAAGTACTCTGGTCTTTGGGCAGCAATATGGTCCGGGGGGTAAGTGGTTAATAGAATTCAGTGTTTTTTCCATAGTGTTCTAATCTTGGTCTTCTTTGGGGGAACTATTTTCTCTCGTTTTGTTGTTAGGAATGTCCAAAAGTGCCTGGTATTTAAGTGGTTAAATTGCCATTATATGTTCTCTTTCTAGGTAATAGTAATTGTTGGTGTTGGGCGAACTAGCATGAGTTTGGGCCGAACATTGGCTGTTCGTCCCATTCAGGGAACACCCAAATTTTTACTGCACAGTGCATTCTGTGCCCTGATTGGGAAAAGCTTTGCCCAAACAAGGCGCAGTAAAAGCTGGTTGTTAAAGAGCAGGGCCAGAAACGCATACCTATATTTTATTGTGACATATTGTGATCTGTGCAGCTGTGAATCCCCTTGTTTTTAATTAATTAGACAACATTGTCTTCTTTTTTAATTATGTAACCACCCTATCCATCTGCCACTTCCCCCCTTTTTTCTAATTATTGCTGTGTGTTTTCTACAATTAAAGTTCATTGTACCATCCACAGTGTTCTGTTTTGGTCTTTGAAAGAACTCTATTCTCTTACTTTTTTGTTAAAGGCTTTAAAGGGGTTGTAAAGGTTCCTGTTTTTTCACTTTAATGCATCCTATGGACGCCGAATGCAGCACTCGGGAGCATGCCCGCAAGGTAACCCCCTTTGGGAGAGCTCTTTCCAGGGGGAGTTAACTGAGGCGGGCAGGAGCTGAGAGAGCCACCGGGGCACCCCAGAAAACACAGTTCAGGGCCACTCTGTGCAAAACGAGCTGCACAGTGGAGGTAAGTATGACATGTTTATTTCAAAATAAAAATCGAACCTATAGTATCACTTTATGTCCAGGTTGGATTACTTTAGAGGTCAATACCCGATATATAGATATTTTGGCTCCAGTCTTGACCAAAGTGTATGCTGAAGTCTTCCAGAAAAACAACCTACCTACCTCAATGTATGCCTCTATAGTTATTCTCCTACTTAAAACAGACAAGGATCTGGAGGAATGCGCCTCATATTGTCAATCTCACTTTTAATTATTGACTATAAAATCTTAGCAAAGGTCCTCGCTCTGATACTTAAGGTAATACGTTCCATAATTAGCACGGGAGAGACACATGGCATGAGTGATATTGGTGCTGCCACCCCAAATATATTAAAATATGGGAAAATTACTAGAAGTTAGAAAGATAAATTTAGTTAAAAATAATTATTTATTGAAAATTGACAACATAGCATAGACACGCACAGGTGTTAAAATATGAGCTCTGCTCGGGGGATGGATATGACACTGTTCAAAATTCTACAAAACTATGCAAACATAAAATAGTACACAGCATTATGTTAACATTGTCTGGTGTACAAATTTCCAATGTGTTTCGACCTGCGTGATTAAGGTCTTCCTCAGGGGATTGTTTGCTGTTGAAAAATATATGTGTTATTTGCATTTATTAGCAGAGTTGCATGGCATATATGAAAACAGTTTTCTCTATATTATCAAAAAGATAAGTGGCAGATGGATAGGGTGGTTACACAATTAAAAAAGAAGACAATGTTGTCTAATTAATTAAAAACAAGAGGATTCACAGCTGCGCAGATCACATTCATAACCCAATTTTTTTTTTTTTAATAATAGCACATATAGCCTATTGGAATCCCTGCTAAGAGGACTATACGGATCATTCATAGTGTTCAAGTTTTCAGCACATTCCATTTTTTGGCCTTACGGGGCAATTTTTCTACCCTGTGCTTTACAGCTACTTGTGTCTGAATATGTTGATTGGTTTGATTGGGTTATGAATGTGATCTGCGCAGCTGCGAATCCCCTTGTTTTTAATTAATTAGACAACGTTGTATGCTTTTTTAATTGTGTAACCACCCTATCCATCTGCCACTTCCCCCCTTTTTCTAATTATTGCTGTGTGTTTTTTCTACAATTAAAGTTCATTGTATGATCCACAGTGTTCTGTTTTGGTCTTCTTTGAGAGAACTCTATTCTCTTACTTTTTTGTTATAGACCCTTGGACATCGGAACTGCATCCTGCATAGTACAGGCATACCCCACTTTTAAGTACACAATGGGGGTTATTTACTAAAGGTGGAAAGTGTAAAATAAGGCTCATTCTGCATAGAAACCAACAAGCTTCTTACCCCAGCTTGTTCAATTAAGCCTGGTTATAAAAGCTCATTGGTTTGTATGCAGAAGCTAGCCTGATTTTGCACTTTCCAGCTTTAGTAAATAAACCCCATTGTGTACTTAAAAGTGGGGCATGCATGTAATATGTGGATGAAGTTTGGATAGGTACAGTACATTGAATTTTCTGAAGATTTACTAATACCACTTTTATGTAAGGTATTTTGGTTGATCCAGGCACCAATCTACATTTTTTCCCTTTAAAGCCTTACCAGCCTCTAAGAAGGAAATTGTATCTCTTATCTTGTCTTCAGATATCTCCCTGTCAAAGAGCACAATCTGTTCCTCTGAGTACAATTTAGTGATGAGGTATACATGGCATTGTAAAATGTTTGAAAACTAGCTAAAATTTCAGAGGCAGAATAGACTAATGTGCCCTTTGTTTTTGTATATGCAATGCTTGGAATATTTTTTTTTTTTTTTTGCAAGAAAGGTCAGTAGCTTACTCCACTGTAAATAATGCCGACTGGTAAATCATAATTTCCATTTAGCATTAGAGGACATTTGAGTTATGTATAGATGAGGGGTTAGTAGAAACATCTGCCTTGGCTTGTAAAACCGCATTTGACAAGTCCTTGTCTTCCTGTCTAGATGCCTTCTTTATGTAAGAAACAGTCAATTTCAGCTCTCCCCTTAAAAAGGCCTTCAAGACATTCCAGAATATACAATAAATTAAGAAGTCACCATGCGCTTCTAAAAAATACTGTTTATTGGTCAGGAATATGATCATTGATTATGATCTGGGGCAGCCAAAAGGGGTGAATTTTCCAGGCAGGACAGGGACCACCAGGGCAAAGGCCATTGATAGCAGAATGGGTGAATGGTCTGAAACTCCACGTAGAAGGTAAGTTTAATATGGGTAAGAATTTATTATTGCTCAATGCCAGGTTGACATGGGAGAGACTGTCCCTGCCTGCTACCGACCAAGAGTATGTTCTTCTTATATGAGGTTATTTGACTCTCCAATGGTCCAACTAGCCAAATTCAGTAAGAAGGCATAAGAAGGTAGTGGAACTGGATACTTAGGAGTGTAAGTGGTCCTCACACCTGTCCAAGGCCAGATCCAATGGCATATTAAAATTACCCATGCTCAAAACATGAGCATCTGGGTAGCAGGCTACAAACTGTACCGCTTCCTGTTACACTGTTAATATGGCAGGGGTGGATTGGAAATACTTAAGATCACAATGGGTTTCGAAATACAATTTGGCAAATACAAAGATATATCTACCCTTTGCATCTTAAATAACTGTGATGCATTCCCAAAGAATGTATTTATGCATCACCAGGGACACACCCCTTAAAAACAAGGTATGGCATTAATGAGTGGAGCACTGGAACCATGGTCTATGTAAATAACTTAGATGGAATATTGCCAGTGGCATATCCAGGGTATGGCAGATATGGTAGTGCCATGGGTGCCATATGAAGGGAGCACTCCTGAGTGGCTGGGCAGCAAGGCACTCACTGAGATCTCTTTTTAATATGGCCCTGGTATCCCCACTGTTACTCATTGTCAGCCTGGGGTGGGATCCTGGCTGGCAGAGACTGGTTTAGGTCTTTTACCAATGGCCCCTGGCTCACTGCCCAAACTGGTTGCTAGCCACGGCCGGCCTCACGTCTAGCAACCAGTGACGTCAGGAGGAGGAGAGAAGAAGAGACCAGCATTCAGAGCAGAGGAGGATTTAACTTCCTCTTCCTCCACACTCACTGCTTAGCTCCACCCACCTCCTCCCTGCATCTTCTCTGCACAAGAAACAATGCACGATGAGGCACAGGGTCAGACACTGACTGCAGTGCACAACGGGAGAGAGGAGTTTAGGCAGCGGTGTCCTGGTGTCCCCCTAGATTTTTTTTCAAAATGGACTGCTGTGTTGGAGAGGGGAAAGGATCTGGGAGGTGTGCTGTGCTCTCCCTCCTCTTCAGCTTCACAGTCCTGACACTGCAGCTCTTCATTCCTAGTGGCTTTGTGTGTATAGGAGCGCCCTGCAGCTTCCTCTCCTGTCATTGAAAGGAAGGGAGCCAGCAGTCTCATACTATAGTAATGGCTGCCTGCAAGCCACAGGACAAGAAAGAGTTAACAGCAGGAGCTGATCCACCTCCTGCTGCTTACTGAGCCAATGGGCGCTGCTGTAACCCACCCCTTTCTCAAGCCACCACCTTTGATTGAGTACTGGAGCCATACTGGAGCCTGGAGAGAGAACTGAGCTACTGTGGGGACTAGGGAGGGGGCAGAGAAGGAGGAGAACTGAGCAGGAAATGCAGAAGAATGCAATCAGGAGAAGGTGCAAAGGAAGAGGCTTTATATTCTCTCTGTACTTTCTCGTGTATTCTGTATTCCTCCTTTCTCTCTCTCCGCCTGCCCCCCCCTCCTCTCTCTCTTTCTCTCTCTTCTCCCTTCCCTTTACCTCTCCCTCAGTTCTCTCTCGCTTCCCCCCTCCATCTTCTCCCCCCCTGCCTTTTTTCCCCTCATGCCATAACCAATATAAACACATTGGGGCAGATCCTCAAAGAAATTACGCCGGCGTATCTCTTGATACACAGCGTAATTTCAAATTCTTATCTTTGTTTTGGAATCCACAAAACAAGATACGACGGCATCTGTGTTAGATCCGACAGGCGTACGTCTTCGTACACCGTCGGATCTTAGATGCAATTTTTCGGCTTCGGCAAGTGGCGTTCCCGTCGTAATCCGCGTCGAGTATGCAAATGTACGTCGTTTGCGTAAGTCGTCCATGAATGGGGCTGCACGCTATTTACGTTCACGTTGAAAACAATGACGTCCTCGCGACGTCATTTGGAGCAATGCACCCTGGGAGTTTTTATGGACGGCGCATGCGCAGTTCGTTCGGCGCGGGGACGCGCTTCATTTAAATGAAACACGCCCCCTACCCGCCCAATTTGAATTCCGCCGCGAGAGATACACTACGCCGCCGTAACTTACGGCGCAAATTCGTTGAGGATTCAAACCAACTCAAAGTAAGTTACAGCGGCGTAGCGTATTTGACATCTGCGCCGGGCGCAGCGTATGTATGTGGATCTGCCCCATTGTAAATACGTATTACAATAAAATATACAATACTTTGCTTTCTTATTCACCTTAGTGTTTCAATTTAAATGTAACTGAATAATTTAAAGCGGTTGTATACTGCTGGACTTTTTTTTTTACCCTGCAAGGTAAATCTATAATGTCCTAGTATGGATCGCATACTAGCACATTATGGTAAACTTACCTAAAATTAAGCCCTCCCACACCCAGAAGTCAGCACAGCAGGCGCGCTCATTTTTACTTATCTTGCTTCCAGGGTTCGCAGGCTCCGTGAATGTCCAGGGCCACGATGAAGTCACTCACGTGCATGCGTGTGGGAGCCACCACTCATGGCACAGGGTTCTAAAGGAACAGCACCGGTGACCGTTCCTTCAGAGCGCATGAACAAGTGATGTCACTCGCTCCATGCAATGTAAATATCTCCTAAACTGTACACGTTTAGGAGATATTTACTGTACCTATAGGTTAGCCTTATTATAGGCTTACCTATAGGCAGGTAAGGCAGTAAAGGAAGTCTACTTCAACTTTAAGTGATGGTGAAGCCCTCCCTGAATACCATATACTGTATATGTGGTGTCCTGTAAACCAAATATACAACTTTATATCTTTCAAACAAATAAAAATATCAAAATATAAAATTGCAGCAAATGAGTGATATTGACACCCCCTCAAAAGATGTTTGCATATCTTTGCTATATTTGCAATATAGAAGTAATTGGTAACACCCCCTCAATAAATAAAATAACTCCACTTACAATAGGGGGTGTCACCATAACTAATATATTACAATTTTATGTTTAGAAATTTAGACTTTTAGTTTTGTTAGTTGTTTTTTTTTGTTTTTGTTAAGGTTACTTGAAAGATGAGTTTCAAATGTTTTGACAGGGGTGCAGTTTTAGTGCTTGTCATAGGCACCATTTTCACTAGATAGGCCTCTGAATATTGCAAACATATAAGTTTAGCTTGGGATCGGCCAATAATGATAAAGACCTATGCACATTTAAGAAGTGTGCCCCCGGACATTCCAGGACAGGATATTACATAGATCCACCATATTTATGTTTAGATAATATGGGAGAAGTGGAGGAGGTGTCCACATGAGGATGCATCAAAATCCCATAGCTTAATTAAGTGAGACAGGCAAAAAAGAACAGAACCAAAAAAGGTCCATAACACAGAAACAGTAACAGTAACAGTACAGGACCAACATTTAGGTAGAACAAACCATAACAATATAATAGGCAAAGGGGCATTGCCATCATAATGCAACTTCATCTCATGTGGGCAATAAGTGGAGCAGGCAGCCTTGTGAGCTCCAAGTAATTGTAGGTTTCAAAAAAGTAAAAATGTAAAGACAATAGTTTTCAATCAGGACTTGGTATCAGGCAAGGTTCTTAGGTGTACAGGCAAATTAGCCATGGAGTCCAACCATGGCATCAATGTAGCATATTAAGGAGGTCAAACAGGACCCTTTGATGATAACTTCACCCCTAAGACTACAATGAGACGGTCGAAAGTTTTGAACTCCTCAGCTTCATAATACATGGATAGGTAGCCTGACCAGGGAAATATAAATATATTACGCATGTGGATGCTGTTCTTCTATCCCATCTAGAAGGTCCTGCCAAAGCAGATTGTAGGCTGGGAGGGATTACTGCTGGTAAGAGGTCAGTGAGAGACTACATTACCGGTAAAGCCAGGACAGAGAGATAACAGGGTATGTATCCTGAGTTCATTGGTAGCGCATAGCAGAAACAACATGTGAAGGAACTTACTCATGGTGAGCATCAATGATATGCTTTGATTGAAGCCAGTCCTCAGCTTGATCAGGGGTTTTCAAGAAAAAAAAAGCTTTATGTGTATCTTTTTAGGTGCTTCAAAATGGGCTTTTATATTTTTATGATAATATATTTTTTCCTAATTCTGTATTTTAATACATAAAATGGAGAGAAATTTGTATTAATCTTGTTTAATACGTATGGTATTTATGGGAAGTCTTTTTCTTCATATCATAAAGTTGTTTGTCTTCCAGCCAATACCTTACTGCAATGCTGATAACTACTGCTATTATATTATGTACTGAAAGCCAATGATCCATTGAGGACCTTCCATAAAGAAACCTGTGCCCATCTGTCTGTCACCCTAAAGTTCTTAATATTTTTAACTACAGTTCCTAAATATATATGAAGACAAACAGGCATAGCAGTAATTTGCCATGATTTCTATGTTAATTTTACATTAAACATTACTTGTGTATACTGCAATGAGATAATGTAATTGTCTCATCTGAAGAGCAAAGGATCACTGCATCATTAATTATATTATCTGTTTGCAATGTAATCATGGGTGCATCGATCCAGAGCCAGTTCACAAGATTTATTCCCTCAAAAGGCCAGAAAGCAGTAGAAAAAATGAAAACAGCCATCTTTGGTGTTTGCAGAATTAATGTATATTGACTTCAGTGTGATTTTTCTTTTTCTTTTTTTTTTTGTTATGCTGGTACTACTACAATTAATAACCAGACATTTAAATGTCATTTTATAAGCAACTTCATTTCAGATTCATTGGAAAAATTGTAGAGACCTTGAACAGCCTCCCTTTTGCTGAAAAGAACTTGATAAAAGAGAAGGAAGTGAAACTGCTTAGGAGGTTTTGTCCATGGCCAAAGCACTTATTTTAGATGTCAGTTCCATACCTGCTGTAGAAAACTGACAGCTGAAATATAATATGTTACAATGAACAACTCTCATGTTTCCTTTTCAATTATTTGACAATATACAAATTATTCAGAATATTTACTTACTTTAGGAAATAAAGTACAGTTGTGCTTACTTTTTTTTTTAACAATTAGAAAAAACAATCAGAAAAAAGTGTTTTTTATTTTCTTTGCACAATATGAATGGTTATTCAGAATAAACACAGATATGCTTTATTTACTAAACTAATTGTGCATTCTTTACAAAGTAAAGAGTTTACTTATTGTATCTACTTTACCATCTCCTAAATCCTGAGAATACAGAACATCATGAAATAACAGAGCCAATTAGTTGTAAAACAAAATTCTTAAAGTGGTTTTAAGCACAAAAGCAAACATTTATTAAATTACAGCTTACCAATTTATAGATGTGATGACTGCACTGTTCTTTTTAGGTTTCCTTTCTATTATTTCCATCTGGTATTCAGGCCAGTCTGTTGTTTTCCAAAAGAACCAGCTTTCTTGCAGAGGTAGCAGTTACAGGGATGAGAAACCATTTACCACTGATAGGGTGCTTATAATAATCAGCCTTTATGGGGGTCATTTACTAAAGGCAAATCCACTTTGCACTACAAGTGCAAACTACAAGTGCAAAGTGCACTGAAAGTGTACTTGGAAGTGCAGTCGCTGTAGATCCGAGGAGGACATGCAAGAAAATAAAAAACAGCATTTTAGCTTGCACATGATTGGATGATAAAATCAGCAGAGCTTCCCCTCATTTCAGATCTACCCCTCAGATTTACAGCGACTGCATTTCCAAGTGCACTTTCAGTGCAATTTCAAGTGCACTTTGCACTTGTAGTTTGCACTTGTAGGGCAAAGTGGATTTTCCTTTAGTAAATAACCCCCTTTGTGTTCATGTAAAAACTTTATCTTAAAAAACAGCTACTGTAAGTGCTTGTGTAACTGCAGTGTGAGCTGGAATTTGACTTAGTGTATCTAAAGCTGCTAGTATCCCACATTCCCTTCCCCCCTAGATTGACAATGCTATGCCTGCTGTGCCCCCCTGTGCACCAGATGGCCAGATCATAAAAGGGGGAAAAACCTAAAAAGAAAATCAAATGTAGCCACCACCATTTAATGATTGATACGCTACAATATATTTCATTTTTGGTTTTGTGTTTAATACTGCTTTAAAGTGAGTACAAAGTCTCCTTATTTTTAGTTAAAAATAACAAACAAGCCATACTTACCTGCTCTGTGCAGTGGTTTAGCACAGAGCAGCCCAGATCCTCTTCAGATCTCCTAGCTCCTTAAAGTGGAGTTCCACCCATAAATATAACATTACATCAGTAGTTTTAAAAAAATGTCATTAGGAAAAAAAACATTTTTTTAGATGCCTTCAAAGTGTTGTTGCTAGGCAGAATAGTTAATCTTCCCACTTCCTGCACCTAGGTGCTTAATGCTTCCTAACCTACACCGCACAGACTCCTGGGAATGTAGTGGGTGTAACTTTCCAGGAGTCTGCACACTCCCCAGTCTCAAAGAATCATGTGATTTGGACAGCACAGGTGCTGAAACCTGATCTGACACTGCTTGTGCAGCACTGAGCATGTGAAAGGTCTGCAAGGCAGAAATCCAGGAAGTCATACAGTCTGGCTTCATGATGCCCACACTTAAGATGGCCCCAGTCAATTTCTATTTTATAAAGTGTCTAAATGCTGTAACAACCTAACAAAACGGACCTTAGTTTACAGACTAACTTTACTAGAATACATTAAGCTTGTGTATTACAGGGGTATTTATATTTAAAAAGTGAAATTGTGGCCGGAACTCCGCTTTAATTCTGTTGAGTGCCCCTACAGCAAGCAGCTTGCTATGGGGGCACCCGAGCTGAGTCACAGCTCCCTGTTTCCATTCAGACATGGAGCCATGGCCAAAGCCCCTTCCCCTTTATCTCCTCTTTGGCTTACTGACTTTGAATGAAAGCAATGGGAGCCAATGGCGCTGCAGTGCTGTCTCAGCCTATGAGGAGGGGAGTCCCGGGCAGCAGAGACATTCCTGCAACATCGCTGGATCTAGAGGAATTTCAAGTAAATATTTAGGGGGCTGAGGGGGCCTGCTGCACACAGAAGGCTTGTTACCTTAATGCATAGAATGCATTAAGATAAAAAATAAAATAAACTTCTGCCTTTACAACCAGTTTAACTATAGGGCTTTGTTATTGGACATTATTGTTCACTCTTATGAGTGAGATACGGTGGATATGGAAAACCAGTTAGCAGGGCTGCTAGTGTCAGATTTCAGGTAAAATGTGACCCACACAAACCACAATTCTACAATTTCTACCTGACAGGTTTTTATGATAATATTAAGACTGCCAATTTAAGATCTGTCGAATCAACTTCAGTACAAAAGCCTGTCTGGATTCTCTGTACAATTATTGCCTCCGGCTATAGCCAGCAGCAGTTTAATTGTATTCTGACGGATGGGATAACTTCCGCTGTCAGAATACAATAACGCAGTGGAAGGGATTTCCCCAACAACACTGACCATGTTGATGGTGGAATCAAGCAATTTTGTTTGAAGGAAAAAAGATTGAATAATCTATGACCAGTCTAAGGAACATGTGACCCCCTCTTATATCACAATGCTCAGGTCAGTTCAGCAGCCATTCACTAGAGAGAGTAACTTTATTGCCCCCCCTTAGTATTCAAACCCAGCTAACACTGGGGATAACATAGGCAAATGGGGGGGGGGGGTGCAACTTTGAAAAAGCTAGTGAAGCTCAGCATATAAACCAATCATCTTCCAGATTTTTTTTTTTTTAAGGTTAATTGAACAAGCTGTAATTAGAAGCTGATTGGCTACCTTATACAGCTGCACCAGAATGTTATTAAATCAACCCCAGTGTCTCTTTAAATTACAATATTGAATGTACAGTTTTATATTTTAAGGGTCCATGCCCACTGGCTTAAAAATTGGCAGTGCTCTTTGCAGAGAAAAAAAACACACACATTTTAAGCATTTTTTTTGTACATTTAGGAGCGTTTAGTGTTTTTTTTGTGCCAGAAAACCTTTCTTGAAAATCAAAAACTGAAGTTTTTTTTTTCTGCCTCTAAACGCTGAGCTTAAAATATACCTCTGAACAACCCAATGTGCATTGACACATAGTGGGTTATTTGCTAAAGGCAAATCCACATTGCACTACAAGTGCAAACAACAAGTGCAAATTGCACTTGAAATTACACTGAAAGTGCTCTTGGAAGTGCAGTCGCTGTAGATCTGAGGGGGACATGTAAGGAAAATAAAAAAAACAGCATTTTAGCTTGTACATGATTGGATAATAAAATCAGCAGAGTTTCCCCTCATTTCAGATCTACCCCTCAATGCACAATTGACTAAAACATTTCTGAAGTGATTGGATCAACAGCTGCTCCAATACATTTTTAGAAAAACATGTCAGCAATGGCTTACATATTTCTCACAGTACAGATCTCCTTTGAAAATGTTGTTCTTAATAGTTGACTTTTAAGACCACATGTTAGACCATGATATCTGTTCCTTTATAAAATATAAAAAGAGAGATAATTATTATTACAATATGAAGAGATTTTTACTTTGGAAATGAAAATATATATTGTAATGCCTCTAAAAGCGTTATTATGTGAAGTGAGTCATTTAATCACTATGCATAATTTAGCAGCACATTTTTCTGCAGCTGAATTCAAAACTGTTATTACACTTCAATATTCTTTATGATTCTTTATGCAGTGACAAAAAATGTCCTGTTGTATAGGTGAATGGACCATTTACTAAAACATGCCAGCTAGAAAAATAAAATTCATTTAATAAATCTCAGATAAGTAGAGTGTCAGATGAAATGTACCCTGCTGCCTGGAAAAGCTACTTAACTCAAAGACAGTTCTGTTAAATAATAAAAACAGTGGGAATTAATGAAGATAAATTAATAATATTTAAATAAATGTTATATCAAAGCATATCTCTTGGTTTAAAATATAAATAAGGAAACTGCCCACATAACAGTAATTTATTGTATTAATAATAACACTTTCTGGACCACATTTAGCACTGCAGTGGTATGGGTTTTAGAGTGTGTGTAAAACCTAAATCATTTTTTTGTATGCTTTCACTGTATCATATACAGGCATACCCCACTTTTAAGTCCACAGTGGGACCGGAGCATGTATGTAAAACGAAAATGTACTTAAAGTGAAGCAATACATTTTTCACTTCTAGGCTGTAGTGTGGGTGCCAGGGGCTGTAGTGTGGGCGCCAGGGGCTGTAGTGGGGGTGTCAGGGGAACACTCACATGTAAATAAGCTAATCAAATGCAGGGGGGCCGCTCCAATCCATCCCCCGGACATCGCGCTGTGCACAGAGGACAGTTCTGTGGAGAGGCTGGATGGCATTTTGTGGCTGACAGGGAAGCCGGAAGAATCACTGAGTGGATGTGATGTCACTGGAGGTGGGGACACAGCCAGGATACAGGAAGAGCACACTGGAACAGGGCAGGCTATGTGCTCAGAGCTTCAGTTCCGTCTAGTGCAGGTGCATGGAGCGGGAATATTTGTACTTGTGAGGCACTTTACGTACATTCGCGTGTATGTCCGTACTCGCGAGTGTACGTAAAGTGAGTGTCCGTAAAGCAGGGTATGCCTGTACAGTGTTTTTTTATTATTATTGCAGCAAAACAAATAATCTTGTGCACAAATGTGTTGACCAGGCGATCCAAAGTTCAGAGTGGATAATATCTCAGGCCTTGCTGCCCTCCAGGATAGGGGTATCCTAGCAGTCAGAAAAAGAGAATAGAAAAAAAAAAGGCGCACCAGCCTTATGCATTATCCTTTGATGTATTTATTAAAAGAAAAAGTATTGAAAACTACTCACAAGCATGAAAAGAAAAACACAATTTAACAGTATTTGGCTTATGACAATCCGCCTACTGGTAGCAGTCTCCAGATCCTAGAGAGAGGACGTGCGAACCACTGCTGGCTCACATGTTGAGAGCCTCAGGAAGAAGGTAACCCCTCGAAACTCGTCAGCATAAGGCTGGTGCGCCCTCTTTTTTCTATTCTCTTTTCTGACATTTTTTTTTTTTTTTTTAATGTATGTGTTGCATAGTTTCAAAACCTGGAGAGGTTGTCAATAACAGCACTTCCAGATGAAGGCTGACAATGCTAAGCTGCTGCCTTGCACCTACAGCAGGATTGTCAGCCTGCTGCCATTGTTCCTTCAGCTGGCTGTCAGGCTGCCTATTTGACAGACCTAATAGCCAAATGGACAAATGAAGAAGTGCACATGACAGGCTGATAACACTGCAGCTAATTGCGAGGTAGAGGCTTAGCATTGTCATCAAGTGATGTTTCTAGCAGGATTTACAAGAAAATTGATGTTGTTAAGAAAATTGATTTTGGGTTTATACACAGTTTTTCTGTAAGTTAAATATCTATTTTCTTTCATAAATTGTGGCCAGCATGTTAAATATAAAGTAACATAATATTGTCAAAGTACATTTCAAAAACTAAAATCTAATCCGATTTTTAATTGTAAAGCAAAGAATATGTGTTATTAACGTATACAGCTAAAATACTTACAAATGTTTAACCACTTAAAGATCGCCCACCGCATATATAGATACTGAAGGTGTGCGTGCTCTGAGATTGGACAGAGAGGGAGCCAATCAGCAGGTCCGGAGGACCAGATGTTCGCTGGCCACCTGCAATCATTCCCCAGTGAGGCAGAATGGGGATGTAAACATGGCAGATCGCTGTTCTGACAGGGGAGGCCACAGAGATCTTCTGTTCCTTCTAAGCAGGAACATGGATCTCTGTGTTCCCCCAGTCAGTCCATACCCCCACACAGTTAGTAAGCACACACCTAGGGACACACTTAACCCTTTGATCACACCTAGTGTTAACCCCTTCCCTGCCAGTGTCATTAGTACTGTACAGTAACAGTGCATATTTTTAGCACTGATCACTGTAATAATGTCACTGGCACCCAAAAAAGTGTTAGTTAGGTGTCCGACTTGTCCGCTGCAATGTTGCAGTCCTGCCCAAAATCACTGATTGCTGTGATACCATAAAATCCTGGTGGGGGCCACGTCTAAGATGGCAGCCCCTCCATCTACACAGGCTTGCTCATCACACTGTAAAGCAGCAGAAGCAGCCACCAGCTCCCAGCACCGATGAGGTGTTAGACATGGACCTGGGGATCTCTCCCCTCACACTCCAGCCAAATTTAGTTCCCTCAAACTTACTCAAACTATTTTAGAAGATGCTTACAAGGGCAGTAAAGCAGACATACATAGTTACATAGTAGGTGAGGTTGAAAAAAGACACAAGTCTATCAATTCCAATCTATGTGTGTGATTATATGTCAGTATTATATTGTATATCCCTGTATGTTGTGGTCGTTCAGGTGCTTATCTAATAGTTTCTTGAAACCATCAATGCCCCCCCACTGAGACCACCACCTGGTAAAGGGAATACATAGTTTAAGGTTAAACCTCTTTTCTTACCATGTGTCTTGTTAAACTCCCTTCCATGACATCAGACCACATCACAGACAGGCTATACCGTGGGATCAGGGAAATGGGGAAGCGCATTGCTGACCTTGAGCAGAGAACAGACAAGCTTGATGTCCTTATCGATTATCATTCTGGTGAGCTGTAAGCCCTCAGAGAAGAAAATCTTACTCTACAATCACGCTTCCAGGACTTTGAAAACAGGGATCGCTGCTCTAATCTCCGCATTCGTGCAATCCCAGAGGTCATCACAGATGTGAGTGTACACATACAGTGTTATTGCATAATTCGGCACCTTCCATCCCAATCGAGTGCAGGATGTCCTCCTGGGACCAACTTAAGGGCAACCACTCTATTGCATGGCACCATAGAGCTCCACAGGTGCAGGGTGCTGCTGACTGACCGCTGACTTACAAAAGTTCATTGATGTGTTTTTTTTTTCAAAACAGTAGATCGCACCGTTGCTGTTTGCAATCTCTTTCTGAAGGAAATCATGCATGGCCATAACACCACCCGCGTGGGCACCACATGTTTTACAAGACATGATGACCTGCCATGTAGTCCCTTGGCAACATCACCTGAAATACCCACATCATAAAACAACAGACTTCTCCTTGCTCCTTATCTGGGATCTCAACTTCTACTGTTGTTACACCAGTTGCTGAATCGTAAAAAAAAAAAAAAAATGTCCCTGTCATCCATATGCTCAGTGTTGAAATGGTAGATTGGTCAAATTGCTAGCACTACAACTGCTGCCTTTTAATCTGGCAGACTCTGCCCCCTTTCGTAAATTTGTGGAATGTGCTGTACCCACAGTGGCAGGTTCCAAAAAAGTTTTATTTTCAGGTAAGGCCATTCCAGCTTTCTACCGTCATGTGGAAGGCAATGTTTTGGCCTCGTTGGACAGGGCGGTCAGCAGCAAGGTTCATATTACTGCTGACCCATGGTCCAGCAAGCATGTTCAGGGACATTACATTTTATTCATGGCACACTGGGTAACTTTGCCTGCAGCTGGGAAGGATGCAGGACAGGTTTCAGTGTAGGAACTTGTTCTGCCACCACACCTCCAAAAAGCTGGTGGTGATTCTGCCACATCTGTCTGCTCCACCCTGTCCTCGTCTTCTTCCTCTATGGCCTCTTCTGCTGAATTGTCCTCTGAACCAGCAGTTCTCCCTAAGTGTTCAAGGGGCTATGCAAACAGTCATGCTAAAAGATGCCATGCAGTGTTTTAGTTGGTCTGTCTAGGGGACAGGAGCCACACTGGGACAGAGATTCTATCAGCTCTGCAGCAGAAGGCTCAGAGGTGGTTGACACCACGACAGCTTGAGCCAGGAATGGTAGTATGCGACAGTGTCACCAACCTTCTCTCCGCGCTCCGACAGAGACACTTGACACACGTTCCATGCTTGGCACACATCCTGAATTTGGTGATGCAGCATTTCTTGACCAGGTACCCAGGCTTACAAGATCTTCTTAGGCAGGCCAGAAAAGTCTGTGGTCATTTCCAGTGGTCATACAATTCCAGTGCTCGGCTGGCAGACATTCAATGGAAATTCAACCTGCCCACTCATTTGTGACATGCCCACCAGGTGAAACTCAACATTGGCAATGCTGCAGTGGCTGCACACAGAGGGCCATCAATGAGTACCTGTGTAAGTATGGCACCGGGACAGGCTCAGGGGAGCTTGGCTCCTTTTCACCACACCAGTTGCTACTGATTAAGAATCCATGCACAGTCCTGTCACCATTTGAGGAGGCCACAAGGATGGTGAGCAGCGACAATGCATGCATCAGTGACACTGGACCTCTAGCCTTCCTGCTGGAGCACACGCTTTGTGGAATCATGGACAGGGCATTTGAGGCAGAACATCAGGATGAAGTAAAGGACTTCCTTTCCTCACAAGGCCCCCTTTATGCAGATTCCATTCCTGCTTGGCTGCCAAACACACAGGATTGCTCCCAATCAATGATGTCAGAGAATTTGGTGAATGTCATTTTATTGTTCAGTGTTGTAGAATAAGAATATACTTTTTATGTTAGTGGAAGGTTTTGTGAAATATAAAGCTATTCTCCATGGTAAGTGGTAGGGATGAGCCGAACACCCCCCGGTTTGTTTTGCATCAGAACCTTTGAACGTACCGAACGCTCGCTCAAACTTTAGAACCCCATTGAAGTCTATGGGACTCGAACTTTCAAAATCAAATGTGCTAATTTGAACTAAAGGGCATCTTTGAAGAGGAGTGGAGTAAAGTGGATAAGAAGTCCTCTATGGCCAACAAGGCTTCCAGGCTGTATCCCTTCAAGGCGGATGGTGTTAAGCACCTTGAGAACATTCCTTTGGTAGATGCAGACTGGCTAAGCATGTTACATGTTACCAAGACTGGCTAAGCATGTTACACTGCCACTTGCTGATTCAGTGTCCTTCAAGGATGGTCTTGACAGGAGAATGGATCAAGATCTCAAAAGAATCTACGGCCTTGCTGGTACAGCTTGCAAACCTGCACTAGCCTTGGCAGCTTTATCCAAGGCAATGGAGGCCTGGACGGAGAATGTGGACTCCTTTCTCAAGGGAGTTTCCAAAGACTTGGCCAAGAGTTCTGCAATGGCAGAGCTGAAGCTAGCGGTCGCCTTTCTGGGGGAGGCATCCGTTGATTTAATTCACCTATTGGCAATAATTATGCTGTCTTCTGTTACAGCCAAGCGGGCTCTGTGGTTGCGCCCTTGGGTGGCTGACCCTTCGTCTAAACAAAATTGGTGTAAAATTCACTTTGAGGGATCGTCTTTGTTTGGCAACAAACTGGACGACGCCATTGCTAAAGCTACAGGTGGTAAATCGGGATTTCTCCCCCAGGATAGGCGTCAGACCGGAAAGAAGAAACCTCAGTTCCGAAGACATAGCCCGGACCGCGCTAGGGAGGCTCGCGCCTATAGACCTGGCGGGAACTTCAGGAGGAACTGGAGTAGAGGTCGAGCATCTTTTTCGCAAACCAGCATCAACTACCCAGGCGTCAGGTGGACGTGATCAGGCAAAGTCTTTTTGAAATAACGCCCGCACAGGCGGATCGGGTGGGAGCTCATCTGCTCCTCTTTCGGCACGTTTGGGCGGCCTCAATCACGGATTTTTGGTTCATCAAGACAGTGACATCAGGCCACGCATGGTCCTTCTCCAGCATTCCTCTTCCCAGGTTCATTTCCACCCTACTCCCAAGGTCAGCGGAACAGAGACAGGTTCTTCTAACCTACATGGATCTACTCAAATCCCAAGGAGCAGTAGTATGCATCCCAACGGACGAACAGTTTCATGGGGTGTACAGAAGAAAAACGGTGCTTGGCGTCCAGTCATAGATTTGACCTATCTGAACAAATTCATAAAACACAGAAGGTTCAAAATGGAAACTCTGTCGACAATCCAGCAAGCCATACAGTCAGGCGACTGGATGATCTCTATAGATCTGAAAGATGCTTATTTTCACGTTCCAGTGGCAACAGAGTTGCACAAATATCTCAGGTTCCACGTTGGACAGGAACACCTTCAATTTATCTGCCTACCCTCCCTGCGAGTCTTCACCAGACCCTTCTAGCAGTAGTGGCTCTCATCAGGTTGAAAAAGGTACGCCTTTATCATTATCTAGACAACCTCCTTGTCTTATCCCAAGACAGAACTCATCTCCTGGCGCAGAGAGATCAGGTTATCTCGATCCTGTCCGAGTTCGGATGGCTCCTGAACTTAGCGAAAAGCCACCTGGAACCAACTCAATGTCTGATATACTTAGGGGCTCAATTCAACACAGTAAAGAAGACCATCTCTCTTCCGCTAGAGAAGATCCCTGTGGTTCAGGAGAGGATCTCTCGGGCTCTAGATACTCGCCATCTAAAAGCGTCCCAGTGTCTGAAGATTATCGGAACAATGGTCTCCACAACCCCCATGGTGAAATGGGCATTATGGAGGCTACATCCCTTCCAGTCTGGCTTCCTCAGGCAGTGGAAGTCAGGGAACAAGAATCAGCAGATTCGCATTTCAACATCTATGAGGAGCAGCCTCTTTTGGTGGCTTCAGCCAAAAAATCTACTGAATTGCCTTCTATCGCTCCAGTCTCCTGAGTCACAGTGACGACCGATGCCAGTGGCTCCGGCTGGGGGGCCCTGTGTGGTACAAGCATGGCGCAAGGCAGGTGGGATGCTCACCTCCGCAATCCAGGCTCGAACATCCTGGAGCTTCGAGCGGCTTGGTGTGCCCTCCAGTCCTTCTCCCAACTCCTGAAAGGAGAATCAGTACTGTTGAGGATGGACAACACCACGGCAGTGTCCTATGTCAAGAGACAAGGGGGGACACGGAGTTCATCTCTTCTACAGGAGGTCGAACCCATTATGAAGTGGGCCCAGGAAAATCTGGTCAACCTGACAGCAGTCTTTATCCCCGGAGTACAGAACTCCCAAGCGGACTTTCTTTCACGCACTCAGGTGGATATCAACGAGTGGTCTCTCCACGATCAATCATTTCGATGGATCTTGTCTCTGGGAATCAATCCCCAAGTGGATCTTTTTGCTTCCCCACACAATGCCAAGATGGAGAAGTTTTATACGAGAGGTCATTGCAGTCAGGCGATTGGGATGGATGCCTTGACGGATCGGTGGAGGTTTCAGAGGGCATATGCCTTTCCCCCGATCCCAGTAATCCTGAAATTCCTGCGGAGACTTCAAGGAGAAGAGGTCGAAGTGACGCTAGTGGCTCCCTACTGGCCGACCAGGCTGTGGTTCCCTCTCCTGGTCCAACTGAGCTATCGGGACCCAGTACCTCTGCCGGTCAGACCGGACCTTCTCTCACAAGGGTCACTCCTACACCCCTGTCCGGCTCTGATGAAACTAACGGTCTGGTTCTTGAGAGGAAGAGGCTGGAATCCCTTGGTTGCGCCTCTGGGGTGATCTCTACACTGATGAGCTCGAGAAGGGCAAGCACAAACAGAGTTTACGGAAGAATTTGGGCTAGATTTGTGGAATTCTCTTCGGCCTCAGGCAGATCCTTCAGGAATCCGGAAATCCAAGACATCCTGAGCTTTCTCCAAACGGGGTTAGATCTTCCCCTGTCTGTACGCTCGTTGAGAGTTCAGATCTCGGCCCTGTCGGCCTTCTCTGTGATCTCGTGGGCAGCTCACCCACTAGTCAAGCAGTTCTTTCGAGGAGCATCAAGGTTGAGACCTCAAAGGAAGCCAAGATTCCCCAAGTGGGATCTCCCACTAGTCCTTGATTTTTTGAGTGGGCTCAGTATGTCGGGGCCTTCCCTGTCCTCCTTAAAGGACTTTTCAGCCAAGGTTGCATTTTTGGTCACCATCACCTCGGCCAAAAGAGTGTCGGAGATCGGGTCTCTTGGTCACAAAGAGCCGTTCTTTACGCTCTTTCCGGATCGAGTGGTTTTGATACCCATGCTGGGCTCAAATCCGAAGGTTTCGTCAGTTTTTCATGAAAATCAAGAAGTTGTCCTCCCTACTTTCAGGTCTCCGGATTCCAATGAGACTCACCCTCTGGACATGGGCAAGATCCTTACTGAATACCTCCAAATTACGTCTCCCTTTAGACGCTCCGATCATTTGTTTATCCTGCACTCAGGCAGTAATAGAGGGAAAAAGGCTTCTACCAGAACAATTGCACCATGGATCGTCCAGACAATCCAGCAGGCTTATAGGGCTAAGGGCTTGGCTCCTCCGCAGGCGGTGACAGCTCACTCCACCAGAGGGATTGCAGCTTCCTCGGCGGCAGCCCGTCACGTGGCTCTGGATGTCATTTGCAGAGCGGCCTCTTGGTCTTCTATAAATACCTTTATGTCCCATTATTGTGTTGAGCCTGCATCTCTTTCCTCTGTGAATTTTGGTTTAAGAGTTCTGTCGGTTGACGGGACAAATTAAAATATCTTTTGTTCAGCATACCCACCCGTGTGGTTTGGCTAGTTATTTCCCACACGTAGGCTGCTATGGAGTCAGTCAGGAAAAGGGAAAATGTATTATCATACTTACCGTAATTTTGCTTTCCTGATGGACTCCATGGCAGACGGAGTTCCCACCCTGAAATGATGGAGTTGGCTAGTTACGGAACACCAGTACTGGGAGGTGAGCTGACTTTTATGGGTATGGGGTCCTATAGTATTGGAGAGGAGGCGGGATTAACCCACACGTAGGCTGCCATGGAGTCCATCAGGAAAGGAAAATTACGGTAAGTATGATAATACATTTTCCCTTTTCCGAATTTTCGAATTTTCGTATTTACGAATTTTCGTATTTACGAATTTTCGTATTTACGAATTTCGAAAATTCGAAATGTAAAAATTCGAAAATTGAAAAATTCGAAATTCCGAAATCTCGAATTTTTCAATTTTCGAATTTTTCCATTTTCGAATTTTTCAATTTTCGAATTTTCGAATTTTTCAATTTTCGAATTTTCGAATTTTTCAGATTTCGAATTTTTCAGATTTTGAATTTTTCAAATTTTGAATTTTTCAAATTTTGAATTTTTCAAATTTAGAATTTTATAAATTTAGAATTTATCAATTTTTGAATTTTCGTATTTCCGAATTTCGAAAATTCGAAATTTCGAAAATTCGAAATTTCGAAAATTTAAAAATTCGAAATTCGAAAATTAAAAAATGTCGATTTTTTCAATTTCCGAATCTCGAATTTTCGAATTTTCGTATTAACGAATTTTCGTATTTACGAATTTCGAAAATTCGAAATGGAAAAATTTGAAAATTGAAAAATTCGAAAATTGAAAAATTCGAAATGTGAAATTTTTGAAATTCGATTTTTTCAATTTTGGAATTTCGAATTTTTGAATTTTCGAAATTTCGGATTTTTTGAAAAAAACGAAGTTCGAAATTCGAAAATTGAAAAATTCGAAATTTCGAAAATTCGAAAATCGACATTTCGAAAATTGAAAATTTTTTGAATTTTTCAAATTTCGAATTTTTAAATTTTCGAATTTTCGAATCTTTCACTTTTCAAATTTCGAATTTTTCAGATTTCGAATTGATCAAATTTCGAATTGATCAAATTTCGAATTGATCAAATTTCGAATTTTTCAGATTTCGAATTTCGAAAATTGAAAAATTCGAAATTCGAAAATTTAAAAAAATCGAAATTTTAAAAATATGTTTCAAATTTCGAATTTTTCAATTTCCGAATTTTCAAATTTCCGAATTTTCGTATTTACGAATTTTCGTATTTCGAAATTTCAATTTTCGAATTTCGAATTTTTCAATTTTCGAAATTTTGAAATTTCGTATTTCCGAATTTTCGTATTTCCGAATTTTCGTATTTCCGAATTTTCGTATTTCCGAATTTTCGTATTTCCGAATTTTCGTAAATTGAAAATTCGAAAATTGAAAAATTCGAAAATGTCAAAAATTCGAAATTTCGAAAATTGAAAAATTCGAAATTCGAAATTTCGAAATTTCGAAAATTCGTAAATTTCCGAAAATTCATTTTTTTCCGTTTCATTCGCTTTTTTCCGTTTCATTCGTTTTTTCCGTTTTTTGCTTTTTCGGAAATCCGAAAATTTCCCGAATTTACGAAAAAAGAAAAAAAAAAAGAAAAAAACTAAACATTTTTTTTTTTTTTAAATTTCAGAATTTCCGAAAAAATAAAAAAAACAAATGAAACAAAAACGGAAAAAAATAATTTTTGGAATTTCCAGAATTTACGAAAAAAATAAAAAAGCGAAAATAACAAACGAAAAAAACGAATTTTTTGGCAGTGCACATTGTCAATTTATATGTTGATTTGGTTGTCAAGGCCAGTTCTATAAAACCGTCATGGGGAAACTAACACCTTTCCGAGAGCACCCCCTAATCATTTGTGGGGATTTCAATCAATTTATAGACCCACTCCTTGACTTCTCCAACCCAATAAGGAGACAATCCACTGCTCTCTCATTCCTACTTAATTCTGAAAATCTACATTATCCATGGAGATGACTACATAGCTCTGAAAAGGATTAAAATGTTATTCGCACATGCAAAAATCTTATTCCAGGATAGATGTTTCTGGTAGATAAATATACCCTCCAAACAGTACAAACCACAAAAATTGATAACATCACGTGGTCTGACCATGCCCCTATTCTGCTCAAGCTTTTTCCTCCTAACCCTGATTAATTAAAAAAAAATGTGGAGGCTCAACACCTCCCTTATCTCTCGCCCTCAACTCCAGAAACATGTTGCATCCGCAATCGAGAACTACTTCCTACTAAATAGCGGTTCTGTATCGAACCCCATTGTTTGTTGGAATGCACATAAAGCATGTCTCAGAGGTCTTCTTATTAAATTAGGGGCGCATGAAAAAAAGGAATGCAATGCTATCACCACAAAAATACTAGAACAACTATGCTCTCTTGAAAGCCCAGCCCTCCCACTCTTAGAAACCAAACTGCACAATACCAGAAGCAACCTAAGCGAACATCTTCACTCTAACTTTGACCTGTCCCTGAAAACCAGGAGCCTGCCTCGCAAAGAAGCTCAAACGCTGCCTAATGCACTCAAAAATATCTTATCTCACATTCACTGACCACACCTGCCTCACTAATCCCAAGGACATAGCCAATCAATTTAGTCAATTCTATGCTAACTTATACAACTTAGCTAGCACCAGTGATGCCTCCCCTCCAACACCAATTGATATAGCACAGTTCCTAGACCACTTACGCCTGCCATCTTTATCTCCCGACCAAATACATACCATTTCTCAACCCTTCACGATCCCTGAAGTGGAAAACGATATAGCTTCCCTCACACTGCACAAAGCCCCTGGACCTGATGGCTTTAGCAATGAATGTTACAAACAATTCTCTGCATTGCTAGCCCGCATTTATGCAACTCATTCAATCACACACTCTCCACAGGCTTAATACATTCGGAAGCCTTTGAAGCAACCATTGGCATGATTCCCAAACCAGGCAAACCTACTGACGACCCAGCTAGCTATCGACCCATTTCATTGCCAAATACTGATATAAAACGTTATGCTAAGCTCCTAGCCTCACATATTTCCATTATCATCCCTCAACTGGTCCATCCAGACCAGGTGGGATTTGTTAACGGATGGCAGGCATCTGATGGCACCCGCCGCTATATTGACTTGCTGCAATGGGTTGAGCACCATTGAACGCCTTCTCTGTTCATCTGGATGCGGAGAAGGCCTTCGATAGGGTAGACTGGAATTACCTAAAAGCAGTCCTAGAGAAATTTGGCTTCTCTGGCTGAATTTCTTAATGGCCCTATACTCCTCTCCCAGTGCCAGAGTTACCAATTCAGGTATTCTTTCAGATCCCTTCCATATAACCAATGGAACTCGCCAAGGTTGCCCCCTATACCCATTTTTTTACGCTTATCATGGAACCACTAGCACACTCCATTCGTACGATTCACAAGCTCCTCACCGACCCAGTAACGGACACCAAAACACCTGCTATGCTGAAATGGGAGAACCTACTCAAATGTACCTTTACCCACCATCAATGGTATGGCGCCCTCAGAAGACCACTAAAATTCTCCTGATGTATCACACACTGGGAATAGGTAAAAAATTCTACATAAATGGTACTTTACACCGTCTAAATTGGCGAAGATATACCCAAACACATCCGACTCCTGCGGGAGAACTTGTGGCCAATCAGGCCTAGACAGTTGGTGGTAATAGGGGATTCTATAATCAGAAGGACTGATAGAATAATTTGTCGCCAGGATCGCTTCAACCGAATGGTTTGCTGTCTCCCTGGTGCCAGGGTTCGGCATGTGGTGGACCGGGTGGACAAATTACTGGGAGGGGCTGGGCATGACCCAGCTGTCTTGGTCCACGTTGGAACCAATGACAGTATACATGGAAGGTGGAGGCTCCTTAAGAATCAATTTAAAGAACTAGGCTGCAAGATGAAGGGAAGGACCTCCAAGGTGATATTCTCTGAAATATTGCCTGTGCCATGCGCAACACAGGAAAGGCAGGGGGAGATTAGAGAGCTGAATGCATGGCTAAAGACCTGGTGTAGGAAGGAGGGATTTGGGTTTCTAGAGCACTGGGCTGACTTTTCATTGGGGTGCAGCCTATATGCTAAAGACGGTTTGCACTTGAATGGAAGGGGGTCTGCTGTGCTGGGGGAGAGGTTTATGGGAATGCTGGAGGAGTATTTAAACTAGGATTGAGGGGGGAGGTTGAATTAGAATTACATCGAGCAGACAGGTCAGTTAGTGGTCAGACATTAATGGAGAGTGGAATGGGGATAGATGGGGGGAGGGTTATGGCAGGTGACAAGAAAGTTCCCATGTTGCAAACAGCCATTGGAAATAATAGTGCCATTTGTACTACTATAAATTATATGAAAAACACCAGAGAAAAATGTAACAATACATTTAAGTGTTTGTTCACCAATGCCAGAAGTCTGCCAAGCAAAACAGGTGAGCTGGAAGCTCTGATGCATGAGGAGAGCTATGATGTAATCGGTATTGCTGAAACTTGGCTTCAATCCTCACATGACTGGGCTATTAATATTCCTGGCTATGCTCTCTTTCGGAAAGACAGGGTAAAAAGGAAAGGTGGAGGGGTCCGTCTCTATGTGAGAAGTGACCTCAAAGCAAGCGTGAAAGAGAACCTGGTTGATGGAGAGTGTGATGAGGCTGAAGCATTATGGGTAGAACTGCATACAGATGTGCGTAGTTCAAAATTAATCATTGGAGTTTGTTATAAACCACCCAATGTTAATGAGGAGGTGGAGACTCAGCTCCTTGCACAGATGGAAAGGGCTGCAAGGTCTGGGACGGTGATAATAATGGGGGATTTTAACTACCCAGAAATTGACTGGATTAATGGCACTTCTGGGACAGTTAAAGGACAAAAATTTAAAAACCTATTGCAGGACAATTTTATGGTGCAGTTTATTGAAGCCCCAACTAGGAATGATGCCCTGTTGGACCTGATAATTTCAAACCATGCAGAGCTTATTACTAATGTTCAGATAAAGGAACACCTGGGTAGCAGTGATCATAACATGATTTCATTTAATGTTAACTATAAGCAAGAAATACATACAGGAAATATTAAAACACTAGATTTTAAGAGAGCAAATTTTCCAAGGATGAGGGCTGCTCTCCAGGACTTGGACTGGGAGGGACTATTGGCACAGATGAACACAGAACAGAAATGGGAATTCTTCAAAAAGACTGTGTGGAACCTCACTGCAAAGTATGTTCCCATGGGCAATAAGTTTAAAAGGCTAAAAATAAAACCTATGTGGCTCACGGTCAAAGTTAAAAAAGCTATAAACAATAAGAAAGTAGCTTTTAAAAAATATAAAAATGAAGGAACACTAGTGTTGTTTAAATGTTACAAAGAATATAACAGGATATGCAAAAAGGAAATCAAGGATGCAAAAATTCAAAACGAACGACAGATTGCAAAAGATAGTAGGACAAACCCCAAAAAATTCTTTAAATATATTAATAGTAAAAAGGTGAAGTCTGAGCATGTAGGCCCCTTACAAAATAATCTAGAGTGGGTGACTGGGGACAAAGAGAAGGCACATTTATTAAATGTTTTCTTCAGCTCTGTGTATACAATGGAGCATGGGGGAGCTCATGTCCAAAATGGGGGTGGGAGTGACACAGCCCCAAATCCACAATGGCTCAAAAGTGATATGGTCCAGAAATATTTAGACAGAATAAAGGTGGATAAAGCACCTGGACCTGATGGCATCCATCCACGGATCCTAGGTGAGTTGAGCTCTGTCATTTCAAAGCCACTGTATCTAATATTTAGGGACTCATTAAAGACAGGAATAGTACCACTGGATTGGCGCAGGGCCAATGTGGTGCCCATATTTAAAAAGGGAACAAAGTCTTTACCAAGTAACTATAGACCTGTTAGTTTAACTTCTATAGTTGGGAAGATACTGGAACGTTTAATAAAAGACCACATGGATGAGTTCTTGCTGGAAAAAAACTATTTAAGCAGCAGACAACATGGATTCATGAAAGACAGAAGTTGTCAGACAAACCTGATTTCCTTTTATGAAGAGGTAAGTAAAACCCTGGACAGAGGCGTGGCTGTGGACGTGATATATTTGGATTTTGCAAAAGCGTTCGATACAGTTCCGCACACACGGCTCATGTGTAAGGTAAGGTCTACAGGATTGGATATATCAGTTTGTAAATGGATAGAAAACTGGCTGAAAGACAGAATTCAGAGAGTCGTGGTTAATGATTCTTACTCTGAATGGTCCAAGGTTATCAGTGGTGTACCCCAAGGTTCAGTGCTGGGACCCTTACTTTTCAATATATTTATAAATGATATTGGGTCTGAGATCAAAAGTAACATTTCTGTCTTTGCAGATGACACCAAGCTATGCAGTGGAATAACGTCCTTACAGGATGTCTCCAATTTACAAGCCGACCTCAATGCTCTGTCTGATTGGGCGACTAAGTGGCAGATGAGGTTTAATGTAGATAAATGTAAAGTTATGCACTTGGGGGCTAAGAATATGCATGCATCATACATACTAGGGGGAGTACAACTGGGGGGGTCTGTAGTGGAGAAGAATCTGGGGGTTTTAGTTGATCATAAGCTCAATAATGGCATGCAATGCCAAGCTGCGGTTTCCAAAGCGAGCAAAGTCCTTTCTTGTATTAAGAGAGGTATAGAGACAGAGATATAATTTTGCCCCTGTACAAATCATTAGTAAGACCTCATCTGGAATATGCAGTTCAGTTTTGGGCACCAGTTCTCAAAAAGGATATAGGAGAACTGGAGAAAGTGCAGAGAAGAGCAACCAAACTGATAAGAGGCATGGAGGAGCTCAGCTATGAGGAAAGATTAGAGGAACTAAATGTATTCACTCTTGAGAAGAGGAGAATAAGGGGGGATATGATCAACATGTACAAATATATAAGAGGTCCATACAGTGAACTTGGTGTTGAGTTATTCACTTTACGGTCATCACTGAGGACAAGGGGGCACTCTTTACGTCTAGAGGAAAAGAGATTTCACCTCCAAATACGGAAAGGTTTTTTCACAGTAAGAGCTGTGAAAATGTGGAACAGACTCCCTCCAGAGGTGATTCTGGCCAGCTCAGTAGATTGCTTTAAGAAAGGTCTGGATTCTTTCCTAAATGTACAGAAAATAACTGAGTACTAAGATTTGTAGGTATAGTTGATCCAGGGTAAATCCGATTGCCTCTCGGGGGATCAGGAAGGAATTTTTTCCCCTGCTGTAGCAAATTGGATCATGCTCCGCTGGGGTTTTTTGCCTTCCTCTGGATCAACTGTGGGTATGGAGTTGGGTGTATAGGATTTTACTGCGTTTTTTTATTTTGTTTTTTGTGGTTGAACTGGATGGACTTGTGTCTTTTTTCAACCTGACTAACTATGTAACTATGTAACAACAATACATATATGGGTTAAATAACCGATCGGGTCAGAACGCGGTCACATAAACCACGTACGACGGCACTATAAAGGGGAAGGTCATATCCAATGGTGCCACCCTTGGGGCTGCTCTTGCTGATTCCTTGTTACCGCGTGTTAGTAAAAGTTTGGTTCGAGCCGATTCGCGCTTTTCAGTCTCCGTGCTTTGCAGATTGTTTTCTCGGGTTCAGTTTGTGCTTGTGGGTTCGTATCTGTTTTTCAGTGCTTGCAGTCAGGTCGTATCTGTTTTGCAGAGCGTTCCTGTCCGCTCGATTTCTGTTTTTCAGTGCGTTCTTTACAGGCCTTGCTGTACTTGGGTGCTTTCTGTTTTAAGTGTTCTGCCATCATACAAGTGATACAGAAGGTCTATATTAAGGTAGGTTGTCTCCTTTCACATCACAATCTATATATGTCTTTAATGTATGCTAATGTCTTGTATTTATTGCATCATTCCCTAATTACCATGATTATAATATGCTGTGAATGTCCCATTTGTCCCCATGCATGTTCTAAGCTTTCAATGTTCCTTTTTTGGCCTACATGCATATTTCCCTTTACTAACCTGTCCAGCATGCTATCCTAGGCCCAAACACACCTAGCCTAGTCTGTTTACATCTTTTTTTTGTCTGCTCCATTTTAGTTCAACCCCCCCCCATTAAAATTTTAATGGCTCATCAGAGTGGTGAGGAGTTTGATAATTGGGCCTATTTCAGTTATGGAATGTAATTAGCACTCCACTAATAAATGTTATACTGATGTTAGACAAGGATGTCTTTTGCTTTGTGATTGCTTATAGTGTTTATGTGCCAAATGACTAATTTTTATTTTTGTTTGACTCCACAGTTTCCTTCCACGCCACAGGAATGGCAGACTGTGGCTTCCCAATTGGCCCAGCGGTAGGACTTCTCTAGAGATGGCAAGAGATGGCAAGAGATGGGCAACGCGTCTGCATAGTGCCGCCACCCCGTTCGGGGTAATACAATTTCAATTACATAGGTTTTCATAGTATTGTGTTGATGGTGTTGGCACAGTACGAGTTTTTGTATGTGGACGTGGGGAAGAACGTCCGAATGTCCGATGGTGGAGTCTTTGCGCAGATGGAGTTTGCCCACCGTCTCCAGACTGGTAGCCTGGCCCTGCCACGGGATGAAGACAATGTGGAGGGACTCCCTTTTGTGTTTTTTTTGCGGACAAAGCTATCAGGCTTGGACCACACCTTATGAGGCCGTTTCCCCAGAGGACTCTCACCCCGGAGAGGAGGGTTTTGAATTACTGGCTGGCCAGAGCCCGGAGGGTTGTCGAGAATGCCTTCATAATGGCCAGACGATTCTGCCTGTTCCAGACAGCCATCCACATGGTGGACTATAAACTGAACACTATCACTTTTCCTGCTGTAGTTTTCAGAATTGTTTGCGCAGGCATTCAGAGACCTACCTTTCAAACATTGGGCCTGAGGCCAGACAATCAATTGAGAACCTGACTGGCCTGGACACTGGCCGTACTGGATTCCCCCCCGAACTGCTCGAGATGCCCGTGATATATACGTTGAGTGTTTCACTGGTAGGGGGGCCATTGCTATGCCAGACCGTATTTATTTTAAAACAAAAAAAAAGACAGAGGCGCATGTCCCAGCTGGAGTAAGAGTGTCTGCAGGACATTAGGGAGGCAGCTGAAATCATGAGGGCCCCCTTAACCCTGTTGAGGACTACAGCACCTACCTTGCTGACCAGCTGCAAAAAAGGATGAGTGACAACGGGCCCTGGCAGAGGGTTTATTTTGCCCGAGAATATGATGTGATTCATCGACAAATATTGCACTTTAAAAAACCTGTAGGAAATCAAAAATACATCCTATTCTAACAAGAATATTTAAAGGGCAACAATTGCCCACTTGGTCACTTATATGCAAACCTGGATACCAGAGCTAACTTCCACCATGATAAGTAATAAAATCAATAACATGAGGAATGCTTACAAGAAGCGTTTGATACAGATCCGTGCTTCTGGGAGGTCAGGATCAGCAGCAGATGATGTACAGGAGCACAAGCTGTGGTACTATAAACACCTCAGTTTTCTGGACGATCAGATCAAGGCCAGAGAATCACTTTCCAGTCTTCCTTCCACCCTTCCCTCCACCGTACCCTCCAGTGTTCCTTCCACTGTTCCCCCCACCCCTGCAGAGGGTACCAAGGAGCAGACTGAGATTTGAGGAGCCAGATCTGCACATCTACAGTCAGGTATAGTAGTTTACAAAAGATTTATTGGCCTCAAAGAAATTGTGGTTGAACGAGATGTTTTTGGAACCAAAATGAAAGCTTGAAAAGCCAAACAAAAGTCGTGGGCAGAAAATATAGTAACAGGGATGCCAACTGCAGAGGTCAGAATGAAAGTCTGTTCAATTTACCAAAAATACAACCAAAAAAATGCAACAGTCATGAGCTTTAAAATGTGTGTGTTTGATGAAGCAAAAAAAAACATGTCCCTTTTTTAGACACAGGAAGAGATCAGCCAAGAGGAGGAGGCTCAGGAATGTGTCAGCCAGGAGGAGGAAGGGGTGAGTGGCAGCCAAGAGGAGGAAGGGGTGAGTGGCAGACAGGAGGAGGAAGGGGTGAGTGGCAGACAGGAGGAGGAAGGGGTGAGTGGCAGTCAGCAGGTGCCCAGGCTCAGGGGCAGCACTGTGTCACAGGTGCCTCCCCTCCAGATGCGCCAAACAAAAAAACAGAAACGCATGTCCCAGCTGGAGGAGGAGTCTCTGCGCATTATTAGGGAGGCAGCTGAAATCATGAGGGCCCCCTTAACCCTGTTGAGGGCTACAGCTTTATACATTGCAAATGAGCTGCAAGAAATTGAGCAGCGACAAAGGGGCCTGGCCCAGGATCTGATAGCATCTGTGATACAGAGGGGAAGAAGGAGCCTGCTGACTGAGACAACACAATTCAGTGACCCGGCCCAGTCTCCTCCTCCTCCTCCTCCTGCTGCCACATTTCCACCACCTGCAAGGAGCCGTGGAAGAAAGGCTGTAAGGAAGACCAGAAAGTGATTCCCTGGCTTCAAGCTGATTTGCCATAAAAATTAGGTTGTTGTAGTACCACAGCTTGGGGTCATGTATGACATCTGCTGCTGCTTCTGATATCTGGGATTTGGGGAGCACATTGTGACCCAAATTAGAGAGACTCTTGATGTTATTGATTTTGTTGTTTATCATGGTGGAATGTGCCTTTGGTGTCCAAAGTCTGCATATATTTGTCTATTGTTGCCCTTCATGTTGTTTTTTTTTTATCCAGAATAAATGGAGATTTATTGAAGTTAAATACTTGTCTATTGTGTTTTTCTGGTGAATAGCCATCAAACATTTCCGAAATACAATGTGTAATTAACAAAGGACACAACCTCCTTGAGGGGGGGGGGAGAATGTCGTGATAACTTGAGTAAAAAAGAAAATAATTTAACCCAAAAAAATGGGTGGAGTACAACAAATTATTTTGGAGATCTGGCTTGGAAAAAAATATTCATGAGATCACAAGCAAACAAAAAAAGTCAGTAAAAAAATGCGCGGGGGTCCCCGCAAATTTAATAACCAGACCCTTTAGGTCTGGTATGGATATTAAGGGGAACCCCGCCGTCAATTTAAAAAAAAAATTAAGTGCGGTTCCCCCTAAATATCCATGACCAGACCCGTTATCCGAGCACGTTGACCTAGCCGGCCGTAGAAAAGAGGGGGGGACAGAGTGCGGCCCCCCCTCTCCTGAACTGCACCAGGCCACATGCCCTCAACAGTGGGAGGGTGCTTTGGGGTGCCCCCCAAAGCACCTTGTCCCCAAGTTGATGGGGACAAGGGTCTCATCCCCACAACCCTTGCCCAGTGGTTGTGGGGGTATGCGGGCGGGAGGCTTATCAGAATCTGGAAGACCCCTTTAACAAAGGGGACCCCCAGATCCTGAACCCCCCCGTGTGAAATGGTGATGGGGTACACTGTTCCCCTACCATTTCACAAAGGAAGTGTAAATTCTTGTAAAAAAACACACACACACACACACCGTAGAATAAAGTCCTTTATTAATAAAAAAGAAAAAGAAAAAACTCCAGCGGTGATAATCCACTCGTTCCCGGCTTCCTGCTCCAACGTTGTCCTGATCCAGCGACGGGTGCGGGTGATCTCCAGCGATGAGAAGATCCATCTATCCAGAGAGCAGCATTGCCGACCTCCTCTCACCGCTGGACACAGCCCAGCGAATGATGCGCTGAAGCTGTGACATTACTCATATAGGGGAGGCAGGGCCACCCGTCACATGACCCCGCACCCTCTGACGCACCCTCTGCTACGTCACTGGGGAAGCCCAGGAAGAGGGAAGACTGGCCTTACCCAGTGACGTAGCAGAGGGTGCGTCAGAGGGTGCACCCCAAAGCACCCTCCCAATGTTGAGGGCATGTGGCCTGGTGTGGTTCAGGAGAGGGGGGCCGCACTCTGTCCCCCCTCTTTTCTGCGGCCGGCCAGGTCAAGGTGCTCGGATAACGGGTCTGGTTATGGATATTTAGGGGGAACCGCACGTCTTTTTTTTTTAAATTGACGGCGGGGTTCCCCTTAATATCCATACCAGACCTAAAGGGTCTGGTTATTGAATTTGCGGGACCTCCGCGCATTTTTTTTCTAAAAGTCCGTGTCCCATTGACTACAATAGGGTTCGGAGTTTGGGTTCGGGTTCGGGTTCGAACACACCCAGGGAACATACTTAACCCCTTCCCCGCCCCCCAGTGTTAACCCCTTCACTGCCAGTGGCATTTTTATAGTAATCCAATGCATTTTTATAGCACTGATTGCTTTAAAAATTGCCAATGGCCCCAAAAATGTGTCAAAAGTGTCCGAAGTGTCCACCATAATGTCGCAGTACCGAAAAAAAATCGATGATCGCCGCCATTACTAGTAAAAAAATAAAAATAAAAAATAATAAACATGCCATAAAAATACCCCCTATTTTGTAAACGCTATAACTTTTGCGCAAACCAATCAATAAACGCTTATTGCGATTTTTTTTAACGAAAAATATGTAGAAGAATACGTATCGGCCTAAAATTGTCGCTCTATTTTTGTTTATAGCGCAAAAACTAAAAACCGCAGAGGTGATCAAATACCACCAAAAGAAAGCTCTATTTGTGGGGAAAAAAGGACGCCAATTTTGTTTGGGAGCCACGTTGCACGACCGCGCAATTGTCAGTTAAAGCGACGCAGTGCCGAATCGCAAAAAGTGCTCTGGTCTTTGACCAGCAATGTGTGTATGGGGCCTTACACTTACAACTCAACCCTAAAATATTTACACCTGAAGGGATCACCTGCTCTACTACTATGATCGCTGATGTGTGGCCCTTGCTGTTATAGGCCACACACTATTGTTATATTGCTATTCCTTATTGTAAGTAATTTCTGTATCACAAATTGTTGTAACATGGAGGTTAGCTGTGTTGTCTTTCCCTCAGGACACAGTATGTTCCCAGTTGGGGTGTCTGGGGGGAAAGACAATGCAGGTCGCCTCTTATTTCTCTAAGGCATTTCTAATGTTCAACTTTGCTTACTCTTTTGATTCTGTTATCTGTAAATGACTTACTATGTACCTCTACTATGTACTGTAATACGACGGATACTGTTTTCCGCTGTTTTGAATTCTACGATAAATTCCAATAAAACTTTGGAAAAAAAATGTACTATATAAATAAATAAAAGTTGAAATGCATTTCTCACTCTATCGAGCTTGTCGTGTGCACTTTTTAAATTTGATCAATCAATTAGTTAGTGTAATGTTTACTATCTTTACTCACTCCAAACACTCCACACGGTTACTCTGCCCACACCATAAAGTTACTCTGCCCAGTCCAACCTTTTCACAGTTACTCCAGCCACTCCAACCACACAACAGTTACTCAAGCCACGCCACCCAGTTACTCCGCCCACTCCAGGTGTAGACTACTGGTGGAGGCAGGAACACGTCACACAATTTCCCCAGAAATGTTATCTTTTCTAGTTATTTATTTATGTTTTATACTATAAGAGATTTATTTTAACATATTCAATGTGACTGGGAAAAGCTTTATTTTCTGTAAATGCTACCCAATATATACGCAAATCTAGCTATATTAAGTTTGCCATCATATTGTCTAATTTAAAATGTTGCATGGTGTGTAAATTGCATGCCAGGAATTACAAATGTAATAAAATTTAAAATGTGTATTAATTAAACATTAATGGGAAATGTATTAAGATCTAATCTAAATTAAACCCCACAAATGAGTACATTTGCTGTACAGTTCCTAATGATTAGTTATGCAACACAGAGTGACTAGCGGGTGCTACAGGGTGCACACTGCATGACAAATGTAGTTTTCCTCCAGCAACACAGATCTAACTAATATGAGACTGAATTTAGTATCTCTGGGAACTCATATTTTCTAGCTTCTTTTTGCACTAATCATTTTGAAGTTTATGGGTAAAAGAATATGTTGCTTTGGCTGCTGGAGCTGCATAATAAAAAGTCTTGATCGATTAGTCTATTTAATAGATTCCTCTTACAGAGATTTATTTGCTTTGTTAAAGACAATGCTTAGTTATTTTGTTCATATTTCCTTTATTTATTATAGTCAGGACTACAATTTTATTGTGTTGCAAAGTGTCTGCAAAGTGGGAGTGTGTCCTTTCCCTCCAATTACACCTCTCACTGAGCACTGCAGAGTGTAATTTGAGCTTCCCACCACCTGCTTTCTGGAAGCCTAAACAAGCTGTATAAATTCTGAACTTTGAACAGATGTAGAGAAGAGAGAGCTACAGATAAACAGTAGGGTTGGGCCGAACTCCCCCCCCCCGATTTGGTTGGCACCAGAACTCTCAAACATCACAAAAGTTCGGACCCGTACCCTATAAAAGTCTATGGGACCCGAACTACAAACATTTATAACTGCCCATTTTGAAGAATATTATGCAAGTTAATGGCCATAAAAAGGGTATGGGGCATGGGTATTGCCCTGGGGGACATGTATCAATACAAACACTTTTTTTAAAGTATAGTTTTTACTACTTCAGCTCGGAAAGGTTTTACCTCCCTCCTGACCAGGCCATTTTTTGAGTTATGGCACTTCAACTTCTACTTTAACTGACAATTGCGTGGTTGTGTGATGCTGCACCCAAAAACAATTTATGTCCCTTTTAACCACAAATATATCTTTCTTTGGTGGCATTTGATCACCTCTGTGTTTTTTCTTTTTTTTGCACTATAAACAAAAAAAAGATGACAGTTTTGAAAAAAAAATATATTTTTTACTTACTTCCTGTTATATAACATATCCAATAAAAATCTTTAGAAAATCAAATCGTAATCATTTTATCATTTAGGCCAATATGTATTCTGCTTCATATTTTTGGTAAAAAAAATCCCATTAGGCGTATATTGATTGGTTTGCGAAAACTTTATAGTGTCTACAAACTATGAGATAGATTTAGGGACTTTTTATTTTTTTATATTCTAACGGAGAGACGTTCGCCCTGAGACATTTTGCTAATTGCAGAACTCGGGGGTCGTGTATCTTATGCAGTGTCAGTGTAGAAAACTAAACAGGAACTATAGAAATGTGTAGAGAAACATATGCATTCCATGCATGTATTGGTAATTTATACCTCCCACTGGGAAGACATGTAGCCAGATGTCATAACTACAGAATGCCTACAGTTAATTTCACTGTACTGGATAGGATCCACATCCCGATCAGGGGGGGGGGGGGGTGGAATAAGGGCCTGCTCCAGCACGAAATGCGCTGGATTAGGTACCTGAAAACCACAACGGCCCCTGGCCTGAATGAGGCAGAAAGCTATAGACCATTCTTGGAGGGCTATTTTTCAGGTAAAACAGATTAATGTAGAGTGTTTGGACTTTGTCCAAGGTCAACCAAGTTTTGAGGCTTTTTGCACCTGGCCTTCATTCTGAATTTTTTTTTCATTATTCAGTTGGGTGCCCTCTATCCCTATCCATTTTGGTGGGAATGTTGGGGGTCCCATTGTTAACAACTGCCCCCTCCCTTTTGGTACAACCCGGTTTCTCATGCGAATGGCCTGAGACCTTTAGACAAACTAGGGATAAATATATAGGGTTTTTGTTTATGTCTTTTGCTGTTTTTGTAAACCATGTGAATGCCGGTATGTTCAAAGCATTACGTGGGGTTTATTATATTACTTTGATTATTGTAAATTTGTTTTGTGAATACTGTTTAGGTATTTATATATGTAAACAAACTGTTATGTTTAGATTGGGTGTTCTGCATTGCCTATGGTGAAGTTCCCCGGAGGGTGTTCTTTGTTGGGGTTCCCCCCCGTGGGATCTGCAACACTGGCCCACTTTGAAGGACTCCCATAGCTCTGGGGTGTGAAATCCCCCTATATCTTTTCATTCTCGCATGTTATTATTCCCTGTGCTCCTTCCCATCCGTTGCCGAGGAAGAGGTTGAGGAGTTCAGTGCCTCTCCTCTTCTAGCCTTTTTGGGATGTATTTATACATCCTTATAGGTTTTTGATGGCAACAGTGTTTTTTTGTCCTTATATTTCTGCCCCCCAATAATATTGGTTTAGGGCAGATTAATACTTGAAGAAGTGGTTGTTTACTCTACCAACGGGTTAGGCCCATACACTGCGGGAATCCATGGAGCACTTTGTCCTCTATCTTTTCCCTGTAGTTCCCTGGAGCGCCAAAGACCACTATGGCCGTTGAGGGAGTTCCGGTGATGTATTGAGCACGGGAGGTGTTTTCAGCCTTGCGGTCAGGAATACCCACTTCCAATATGGCTGCTGAGCCACTTCCGGTGATCTGCTGATCACCGGAGGTGATGTCATCACATTCTGTCCCGTCGGACGGAACAAACCCTGACTGCCTTTGATGCCACGGCTCCTCCAATTGTATGCCGCTTGCTCGCCATGCGTTGACAGCAGCGTGGGGGGTGCGGCATCATCGCTTGGAACAGGATTAGATAAGTACTTAAGGACGCCAAGGTGAGCTTATGGTGTCATTTCCCCACCACAGCCAGAGAGCTGTAGGAGGTATATTACATGGTACCAGGGGGAAAGAGGGGGCTGTTTGGAGAACATCAGGTCCTGGCTACAGGGCCGCTGATAGGGGGGGACCACCAGCCCCTTTGTAGGGGGCCCGGGCAAACAGGGGGGCCCGGACAGCAGAGGGAATCATTGTGGTCAGATGGAGGGACAATTACAGAATTACTTCCCCCTTCCTGTTCTGCCTGCTTCTGATCCCCCCTCTGTGCCCCATGTCACTGTGATACCCCCCATGGCACTGCTGGCTTACCTGTCTCATAAAAAATAAATAAAATACATTTTAATATATTTTAACATTCTTTAAAAAATTATATTATCAAAAAAGTTTAAATATTTTTCAAAACTTTAAAAATGGGCTAATTCACACAGGTTTGTGTCCGCTAATAATGATTTTAGTGTATTTGTTTGTAAAATATTGTTTTGATATATTTGGGGGGGGGGCTGGGGGCCCTGTCAGGTAGGCGGTACAGGGCCCCATGATTTCTAACAGCAGCCCTGCCTGGCTATACCAGAACTACTTCTTTCTTCTGGGACTCCAGGCCTGCTTTTGGATGACATTTACTGGATCACTGTTTCTCTCCTTTTCGGACACATGGGTGAGTGGCTTTTTTAGCCTAATTTTCATCCATGAATAGATACAGCTTTTTCAATATTTCCCTTTTTTGCTCCCTTCTTTCTTTTCTGTTGCCCTGGTATAGCTTTTGTTCGCATTTAAATGCCATTTTTTGGATCTCAAGTATCCTGCTCCCCTATGGGTTATGAAGACAAGGAGGATTTTCTTACATGTGAGATGAGAAGTGAGCACCCCTTTGGGATTACCATGGGAAATGCAATCACCTACTGTTGATACATGACAAGTGATCACTATGCTATTACACTTCATAGGTGTGGGAATGTGATTCTCCTTTTTGATGTTTGATGGTAATTTGTTTTTCTTGATCTATTGTAGATTAGTATACTATAATTTTCCCTGAGGAAGAATGTTATGCATTTGAAACGCGTTGGATTACCCGCTTATACTATCACCGGTTGATCTGGTGACTGGTATTTGATGACGGATAGTATCATTACAATATACAGATTTCAATTACTGATCATGTTTTTAATGTTTGTACATCATGATATTTTCTAATATTTTTTGAGTATGTGTTTACATTATGTAAAATAAATATATATTTTTTCTATAATTTATAAAAATCCCACCTCTAGAGGTTATTTCTATTAAAAAAAATTATATTCTTTACTAGTAATGGCGGCAATCAGCGATTTTTAGTGAAACTGTGACATTGTGGCGGACACATCTGACACTAAGTGACACTTTTTGGGGACTAGTGACATGCATACAGTGATCAGTGCAAAAAAAATCATGGTCACTGTATAAAGGACACTGGCAGGGAAGGGGTTAACATCAGGGACAATCAAAGGGTTAAATGTGTGCTTTCTAACTGTGTGGGATGTGGTTTGACTAAAGGAAAACAGAGATCCATGTTTTTGCTCAGCAGAAACCCAAGATCTCCATTTTTCTCTCTGGCAGAACAGCGGTCTGCCTTGTTTACATAGGCAGACCACCATTCTGCCTCTCCTGTGAATGATCACGGGTGGCCAGCGGCCATCGCAGCTGCCAGACCCGCTGATTGGCATGATTTTGCACTTAAGGGCCACCCTGTCACAGTATATGTATGTAGGGCAGTCTAACCTTGTCGCCTCCCTGAGCCTGTGCTTGTGCCATTCTCACACAGGGACTCATTGATCACCCTCAGCTGCATGTGCAGCCGCTGCAGCATTGTCAAAGTTGAGTTCCACCTGGTGGGTATGTCACAAATCAGTTTTTGGGCAAGTGGAATTCCAGCTGAATTTCAGCCAACTGAACAGTAGGGGGCAGATCCACGTACATCGGCGCATATTTCCGATGTATGGGGGCGTGGTTTATGTAAATACGTCGTGACCCGACGTAAATGATGTTTTTTTTCAATTGCGCATGCGCCGTCAGTGGGGGTATCCCAGTGTGCATGCTTGAAATTAACCTGGAACAAGCCAATGCTTACGACGGTGACGTCATTCTATGCAAATCCCTATACGCAAATGACGTAAAAAATTAAAAATTCGACGCGGGAACGACGGCCATACTTAACATTGAGTACGCCTCATTATAGCAGGGGTAACTATACGCCGGAAAAAGCCGAACGCAAACGACGTAAAAAAAAGCACCGGCCGGACGTACATTCGTGGATCGCCGTATCTAGCTAATTTGCATACTCGATGCGGAATTCAACGGAAACGCCACCTAGCAGCCGGCGGAAAAATGCACCTACAATCCGACGGCGTACTAAGATGTACGCCTGTCGGATCGAGCCCAGATGCAGTCGTATCTTGTTTTGTAGATACAAAACAAAGATACGACGTGGGAACTTTGAAATTACGCGGCGTATCCGCCGGACCGTTTCCAGCGGAGATTCCTCCTCCAGATTTTGATCCGATGGCTTGTACACACCATCGGATCAAAATCCGTGCGGAATACATCCGCGGTGACGTGTCGCGCCGTCGCCGCGACGATGACGCGGCGACGTGCGCGACGCTGGAAGGTAAGTACTTCCACGCATGCGTCAAATCATTGCGATGCATGCGAGGGAGGGGAGCGGATGGATTGATCCGGTGAGTCTGTACAGACGACCGGATCAATCCGCTGGACACGATTCAAGCGGATAGATTTCTTAGCATGCTAAGAAATTTCTATCGGCTTGAAATCGATCGGCCGGACGAATAAATTTTATACGAATAAATATCGTACAGACGACCGGATTTGTCCGCTGGAACTGATCCGCGGATCAATCCCAGCGGATAGATCCGGTCGTGTGTACGAGGCCTTAGGGGGTACTGATGGTTCATATGACAATTCAGCAGAGGAGAGCAAGGAGGAGAAGGATGAAGACAAAAGGGTGGAGCTGACAGATCTCGCATCATCACCAACAGCTGTATAAAGACCTGTCCTGCAACTCTCCTAGTTGCAAGCAGAGTTACCCAGTGTGCTGTGAACTAAAATATATTGTTCCTGATCATGCTTGCTGGACCATGTGTCAGCAGTAAGGTAGACCGTGCTACTGACTAACTTGTCCAACTATTCCAAAACATTGCCTTTCACGTAATGGTACTGAGCAGGAATGACCTTACATGCAAAGAAACAGCGACTCGGAACCTGCCATTGTGGTGCAGCTCATTCTGCTATTTCATGGAAGAGGGAAGAATCCACCTGATGGAAAAAAGCAGGAGTTGTAAAGCCAGCCATTTGGACAAGCTGGAATTTAGACACTGGGGCCGGGATTCGGAAAGGACTTACGATGACGTATCTCCAGATACTCCATCGTAAGTCCAAATGTGCGCCGTCGTATCTTTAAGCGTATTCTGGAAACCAGATACGCCTGAATTTGGCCAAGATACGACCGACGTAAGTTGCCGTACGCTGTCGTATCTTGGGTGAATATTTATGCTGGCGCTTCCGTAGATTTACGCGTTGAATATGCAAATGACCTAGATACGCCGATTCCTGAACGTACTTGCACCCGAGGGATTTAGCTACGCCGTTTACGTAAGGCTTACGTCTGGCGTAATGTTACCCCTGCTATATGAGGCGCAGGTAATGCAAAGTATGGACGTCGGAACACGCATAGATTTTTAAGTTGTTTACGTAAGTCGTGCGTGAATGGGGCTGGGCGTAGGTTACGTTCACGTCACAGGCATTGAGCCGGCATATCTTAGGGAGTAAATTTGACGTGATTCTGAGCATGCGCGCGCATGCACCGTTCGTTCGGCCATGCATTTACATGGGGTCACGGTTAATTTAAATACAACAAGCTCACGGTCTTGCTACTTTGAATTAGGCGGGCTTACGCCGGCCATTTTACGTTACACCGGCGTAAGAAAGGGAGCAAGTCCTTTCTGAATACAGTACGAGCCACTCTAAGTTACGACGGCGTAGCGCATATCAGATGCGCTACGCTGCACTAAAGATAAGACAATCTCTCTGAATCCCGGCCTTGGTATGTGGATGGCAGGGAGTGTATTTTTTTTGATGCAGCAACTGGGGCAGAGAATGTTGCCTGCTATACTCTACAGCTGGTGGTGTGCTATACCATCATCCCTGTCAGTGGAGGCTGCTGAGAGGTCCTAAGATAAAGTGGGGGCATAGGCATGCGCACAGGGTGTGACAGGTGTGCCCAGGCACACCCTAATCACCCTGTGCAGCACAGATTCCCCCTATTGCCTAGGTTCCCTCCTCCTTCCCCTTGCAGCGCTGCCGGGTTCCCTACTCTCCTCTCCATCTGGCTGTTGCTGCAGGGATGTTTTAGGATGAGTGAGGGAAGGGGCCGGTAAATATGTAACTTACCGCCCCCTTCCCTTTCATCGTGAGTAATCGGTAGTATGTGTTTGAGCTTTGGGGTGCACACGCTAATGCAATAGGCTGCGCACATCTACATGAAAGGTGAGAAGTAAGGAGGAGAACAATTGTGTTCCTTTTGTGTGACTTTCAGGTGCTCTTGCAGTGGTGGGAGGTTAAATACCTTTGCAAGCATGTGGTACCCAAATGGCTGGTAGTTTTGCCATGCTTAATCTTCTTGTGGCAGAGATTGCAAATTGCAGCAGTGTGATCAGTTGCACATGTGCTAAAAAAGGCCCACACAGCAGAGCTGTGGGAAGTGGGCCGGGAAATAACGGCTCCACAATCTGATGATATAGGGTGGCTGCTCTTTACTGTTCCATGATGGCTGCTTCTGGAGGACATCCTGCCTTATTGGGGTTGTGCATCCCCCTCAATTTCCTCCTCTGCTTTATCCCGCATTCCAAGTCATATCAGAAAACTCATCATCATCATCCCCTCCATCCTCATCATCACTGGAGCCAACTTGGCAATACACTGCAGGTGAGGGAACATGACTCACAATTTGTTGTTTATCAGTGTTCTCCCCTCTCTGAAAGCTCATGTTACTCCGTTCCTCAACCTCAGAACCAACATCAGAATTAAGTAATGCCTGTGCATCGTTAAGAAGCAAGAGGCTGACGGTGTTGTCAAGTAGCAGCTGTTAACAAGGAGGCAGAATAAGCCGCTCTGGCAACTGAGGTTGACTGTGCACTAGTCTCAGTTTGGGTGATAGAGGATGAGGCTGGTTTAAATACAAAAGAGAGCACTCATATGGACGCATCCATAGAGGAAATTTGATTACAACAAGAAAATAGGCAAAATTAACCCAACATCTGACTATAAAGGCACATTGGACAAAAGTAAATATATATTTTTTATTTTTATTTATGACAGTACATGGTACACACAGAGCAAAAAAAGAATGATAATTGAAAACACATAGTAAACTCTAAACATAATACATAACATGGAAAAACATGCATAGTATACATAGCAGTGAGCCCTTGTGTAAGTGGATGCACTTTTATTAATGAAAAGTGGTGTTTGTTGCACTTTAAATTGATGACTTCCGCTGAAAGAAATGTACAAATTAAAAAATATAAAAAAAGGGGTGGATAACAGCATTGCAGTCAGAAAAACTGCACCTAATAATCTAAAAAAGGGGACAGGCACGAGACAAAAACAAAAAAACAAAACTCACACTATACTGACACTAAACTAAAGCACTAAACTATACTCAAACTACACTAAGGGCCAGATTCACATACCTTTGCGGCGGCCTAACGTATCCCGTTTACGTTACTTCGCCGCAAGTTTTCAGCGTAAGTGCTTGATTCACAAAGCACTTACCTGTAAACTTGCGGCGGCGTAGCGTAAAGCCGTCCGGCGTAAGCCCGCCTAATTCAAATGGGGCGTGTACCATTTAAATTAGGCACGTTCCCGCGCCGAACGTACTGCGCATGCTCCGTTTTGAAATTTCCCGCCGTGCTTTGCGCAAAATGACGTCACCTGACGTAATGTTTTGAACGGCGACGTGCGTTACGTACTTTCATATTCCCGGACGACTTACGCAAAAAAAAAAACATTTGAAATTCAACGCGTGAACGACGGCCATACTTTAACATGGGCTGTCTAATATTACACCACCTAAATAGCAAGCGCAACTTTACGACGGGAAAAACCGACTAGTGACGACGTAAGAGAATGCGACGAACGCGCGTACCTTCGTGGATCGCCATAAACAGCTAATTTGCTAATTTGCAAACAACGCAAACTCCACCCAGCGGTCGCCGAAGTATTGCATCCTAAGATCCGAAGGATCTTAGCCAAATGTCGTCGTATCTTTGTTTGTGAATTACAAATAAAGATACAACGCGGCAAATTTGAAAGTACGCCGGAGTATCAGCAGATACTCCGGCGTACTTTTTCTCAGGGCTGTGGAGTCGGTAGATAAATGTTCCGACTCCGACTCCTCAGTTTTATGTACTTCCGACTCCGACTCCGACTCCCTGACTCCTCTGTATTAATATGCGTATGTATTTTATACATTCCTTGAGGGAAAGAAACGCAACCTACCACAGGACTACTGGCTGGGAAGCCAACAGTCTACTGTATTGCACAGTTTAAGCAAAAGACAAACACAATGAAAACAATCAAGTGGCTGGATAGTAGCAGCAGGCATAAACATCAGGAACAGGATCTTTACCAGTTCAAAAATACAAACCACATTATTTGGTTGTTTTCGAACAAAAACAAAGCTTATCTATAATTAACCAAAAACCAAATCTGTAAAACCTAGAAATGTTTTATATTAATCTTGAAATGTAGTTGTAGGCTTAGCAAATGCAAATCAATTCAATGTAGAGTTCTAAGGAAGAGAATTGCCTCTGCCAGATCCTCTTTCATAGAGGCTCTTAAGTCAGACTTTATTATTTTTAGGGCTGAAAATAATCTTTCGACACTGACTTGGGTGGGTGGCATTGCAGTAACTATTCTGGCCACATCACTAACGATCTCTGGATAAACAAGGATGGCTTCTTCAACAGTAAGTTTTGATGAGCGATCATACTTTTGAACTTCTTTTAGTGCTTTATAAAACTCCTGTTGGAATTTTTTTATTTGGACACTTACTGGTTCTCTAACATACGTTCCCTGTAAAAGCAGAACACAACACTATGGAAAGTAGAAGTATTGCAGCTCCTAATTGTGCGTTGCGTGCCATATAGTGAAGCACATGAAAAGCATGCTTCTTCACGGTCACTTAACGTGTTCGTTTTGCGGTTACGTGAGGCACTGCATGCATTGGTCTTTATTCTTACAGTAGAGAAGTCATTAATTATAACTTTTTGTGAATTGGGACATTTAAACTTTCTTTTTTCTTTTTTTATTCCAATCTAAATTTAGTAGGAGTCGGAGTCGGTGCATTGTTTGCCGACTCCGACTCCGACTCCAGGTACCCAAAATTTCCCCCGACTCCGACTCCTCGACTCCGACTCCGACTCCACAGCCCTGCTTTTTCTGTGAATCTGGCCCTAAGACTGTACTATACTCACATTTCACTAACACTACACTGACACTCTACACCCAAAATAACACACTGACTCGCTAGTAGAAAACATAGCCCTGCTCTATCTATCTCCACTTCAACAACACACTGCAAATGGTTCCTGTGGGAACTAACCTTTTATAGGGTGGGGTGGGACTATGAACACTGAGCCATGATTTGGAAAAGTCATAATGACTTTGTCCAATCATGGCTCTGATTGTGCTCTGTGCCCTGATTGGGCAAAGCCTTGCACCTGATCAGTGGTCAGGTGCATTGCTTCATCCAATTAAGGCCCTATAATGCACTGTGCAGTGTGCAGTGCATTGTGGGACGCTCGGTGGGCAAAAATCCCGCCGAGAGCCATGCATATTCGGGTGTTCGCTGAATGGGCGAACAGGCGATGTTTAGGCAGAACTTTTTCTCAGCTTGCACTGTTAGCCCAACTCTAATAAACAGGTACAACATATCTTATGTAGGAGTATTTGTTTCATCTCTGTGTATCACCCGAGGCTAGTCACTGGGTATATGTAAAGGATTACAACCACATTAAGTCAGTTAAAGTGGGAGTTCACCCATTAAACTATTTTTTCAAACAATCCCCTTAAATTAATGCTCGTTTTGTCTAGGGGAATCGGCTAGTTGTTTTAAAATATGAGCTGTACTTACCGTTTTCGAGACGCATCTTCTCCGTCGCTTCCGTGTATGGGTCTTCGAGAGCGGGCGTTCCTTCTTGATTGACAGTCTTCCGAGAGGCTTCCGACGGTCGCATCCATCGCGTCACTAGTAGACGAAAGAAGCCGAACGTCGGTGCGGCTCTATACTGCGCCTGCGCACCGACGTTCGGCTTCTTTCGGAAAATCGTGACGCGATGGATGCGACCGTCGGAAGCCTCTCGGAAGACTGTCAATCAAAATAGGAACGCCCAGTCCCGCAGCCCATACCCGGAAGCGGCGGAGAAGATGCATCTCGTAAACGGTAAGTACAGCTCATATTTTAAAACAACTAGCCGATTCCCCTAGACAAAACGAGCATGAAGCTAAGGGGAAAAAGAGTCATGTACGGGTGAACCTCCGCTTTAAGTATGCATATAAATGCTTGGTATTGCATTGTGTTTTTATCTTTTTAAATTAAAGTTGCTTTTTACAGGGCTCAATAGGTGAGTCTAAAATGTGACTCATCCTCCTTTGAATGGATCTGTAGGGAGTTTAGGGAGATACTGAGTCTAAAAAGAGATGATTACTCCTATGCTCTATCTTTAGATAAACAAACCATTATATGCTGTATTTGTGTATATACAGTATATGTGTATCTTACTTAGAGTTATCTGTATAATACTAACTTATGTGATACATCAGAACTCACCCTAGCTCTACCACATAGTGAAGGATAATGAGCTGAATATCGGTGCACAGGCTGTTATATCCCAAAATGTCAAATAGCAAAAAATGCTGGCAACACAAATTCTTCTTCTTGTAAAACTTTTATAGGAGCACAAAAAGCAGGGCTATATCTGAAATGCTGACTATAACACTAACTATATATGTACAGATAGAATAAATTCTGGTGTGTTGGTGTCAGTGTCAGTTAATGGACATATTGACACTAAATTAGTGTCAGTGGAAAGAAAAATTATTGCATTGGTCTAGGAAGAACATATTTGGCAGCTGTGTCAATGGGATGAAGGAGGGGAACTAGCATGTTAAGGTGGGGACTCTTGGGGTGTACTGAACAAAAGGTTTCATATCTCGCTGTTGGGGAGGGAGGTGGGGTGGCAACTTCACCTGTGTAACTTAAGCGTTAGGCCCCATACTCACGACCAAACATGTCTGCTGAAACTGGTCTGCGGGCCAGTTTCAGCAGACATGTTTGGTCGTGTGTGGGCGCGAGCGGGCCGAATTCCAGCAAACATTTGCCCGCCGGGCCTTTTCCCAGCGGACAAATATTCCTGGACTTGTTTTAAAACAGTCCGCTGGAATCCTGCCCGCTCGGACATGTACGGTCGTCAGTACAGACCTACCGTACATGTCCAGGCGCCCGCCGTCCCTCGCATGTGTCGAATGACTTCGACGCATGCATGGAAGCATTTTAAAGGCGGGCCGCCCACGTCGCCGCGTCATTGTCGCGGCGACACCGCGTCATCGGCGCGGCGACACCGCGGACACGCCCGCGTATTGTTTACAACCATCGTACAGAAGCCCTCTGGCAGACATGTACGGTGAAAACGGTCCGACGGACCGCTTTCACCGTACATGTTTGTCCGTGTGTACCCGGCCTTAGTATGCTACCACTCTACAACACTATGTAGGAAATAGGCCAAACAATTCATGGTAGATTAACTGGACGTAAAAAATCAATTCAGTTAAACAGTACATAAATCAATGAACATGCAATGAAACATAATTTAAGCTTCTACACTAGATACATGAGCAATAACCTATACACTGGCAATCAACTGTAGCAATGTTAAACCAACTATAACTGGTATAACAAAACAGAGGTAAAGTATTAACATCAGTTAATCCAAGGAAAGAAAGGCCCTAATGTGCACACTTCACATACAACCAGAATAGGGGGTGGGTGTATGCATTCCTACCCCTTGAGGTGATCACAAAGTACTTGGTGCCTAATTGTCAGTGTTGGCCAGCTTTCGTTGTGGCCCTTCTACAGTTGTTGCATGTGTAATGGTCCTATTAAGAGTGGGCCACCTTGTCATGGAAATTAAGGAACAAGAAAAGAGACACAAAGCAGCGCCCTCTGAGCGTAGCAAGTGTGTTTAATATTGGGAATGTTTAAAAGACATATGAATCACCTACTCACATGTCTGATGTAGGTAAACAGCATAGTACATTGTAAGGGGTTCATCCGCGGGGGTCCCGGAGAAGACGAGATGTCCTCACGCTGACATGTGGTGTCCTGATCCGTACTGCAGCGTCGATGGGAACCAAAAGAGCCCTCGGAACTGAAGTGCGCAGTGCAGGTCTCCACTGTGTGCAGCTGTGGCTGCCGACTTCACATCCGGGCGCGGGAGGTGCACGCGTTCGAGGCTTTCCAGTCTCTTCTTCAGGCATAGTAGTGGCCATCTTTCCGGAGCTCAATATGTATACAAGGGAAAGACCGCCCTGAGTACTCCGATTGGCCAGATCTTGATTACGGAACATCTAATACCCCCCACGAGACTTATATACAAAAGTACCATTAAAAACAGCATTTATATAAAAACATTTATACGAAAAATATATATATATCTCTCAGTTGATTAAGACAGCGGCGGTTTGCCTAAGTAGTCATAAAAATAAAATTAAGAAGGCTCTATATTAATACAGTAATAATATGATGGAAATTAATATAATAATAAAAAATATATATAGGTAAATAAGTAGAAACAAATACAAAATTGCTGCACCAAAGTGCTGCACAACAACTACCGCTGTGTTAACCTCCCTCATACACACGGCATATAATATATATACTGCCCAATATACATATATAAAAAAATACATATATATATATAGAAAACATATACATATATAAAAAGAAAAGATTATTAAAATATTAAAATATTAATATCTAAAAAATGTTCAAAAGTGAGGAGGGGGGAAGGGAAAGGAAGAGGGAACTATGGCGTTGATGTCACCTATAATCACTGTTAAAGTTTTATCTGAATCAAGTATATTCTAATGGACTTTATGTATTATCAGCTATATTGTATTGATAGAATATTGTAATCACATTCTAGATCACACTACCCCAGCATCACAATACCCCAGCAAAATATATTCATAATAGAATATTAATCTCTATACCCTCGTTTAAGCCTCCAGGTGAGAGGCTATCGAGGGTAAATATCCAGAAATTCTCCCTCTCACATAGACGCTTATAGCGTTCAGCTGGGGGGAGGAGTCTGGATATTGCCTCAAGGACCCATACACGGAGTCCCTCAGGAGATTGTTCATGATGTTCCTTAAAGTGGCGGGCTACACTGTACTTATCCAAGCCTTTTTCTACGGTGTTTCTATGTTCACCAAACCTCTTTCGTAGGGTGCGTATAGTACGTCCTACATAAAACAGCCCACAAGGGCAAGTTAGACAATATACAACGAATTCTGAGCCACAATTGAAGAATTCGGGTATAGTGTATATTTTACCTTTACATGTAAATTGTTTTTGTCTATGATTTACAAACTGACATGTGAGGCACCGTGGTTTTTTACACTGGTACATCCCTTTGATTTGGAAGAACGTCAGTGGGGCACTAGCTTGGGGTTTTTGTTTTTTCGTTATTTTGCTCGGGGCTATCAATGTCTTGATGTTCCTGGCTCGCCTATAGCTCACCAAAGGTCTATCGGAAATGGCCGATTTTAAATGGGGGTCTTCCCTCAAGATGGGCCAGTGCTTCCGTAAAATTTGTTCCATTCTACGATATTGGTTGTGGAACTGGGTGGTAAATCTCACTGGTTGTTGTTGATTGTGATGCTTTTTGTCACTTTTTTGTAGAACTTCTGTATGCAGATATCTCTGGAAAGCTTCTTCAACTAGGGGTTCCGGATAGTCCTTGTCCACAAATTTATTTTTGAGAAGGCACCCATGTGTAATATAATCCTCCGTACGGGTACAATTATGTTTCAGTCTACAAAATTGACTCTTGGGAATATTGTTTACCCAACTCGGGTGATGACAACTTTGATAGTGCAGGTAAGAATTACCTGCCATGGGTTTAATGTAATTTTGGGAATGAATAACATGATTGGAGTCATGGGATAGTTCAAGGTCAAGAAACACTAGGGACTCTGTGTCTGTGACAAAGGTAAAGGATAGTCCCATCGTATTGGAGTTGCAATGCTCCACGAAAGGTAAAATGGAGCATTCCGGGCCATCCCAAATAATAATAATGTCGTCTATATAACGACCAAAGAAAATTAGATGTTTCGCAAATGGGTTGTTATACCAAATATTTTGTTTTTCCCAGTAGCCCATAGTAAGGTTTGCATAACTGGGGGCAAAATTAGCCCCCATAGCAGTCCCTTGTGTCTGGATGAAGAATTCCTTGTCTAATTCAAAATAATTGTGGGTAAGACAGAATCTGAGGAGATCAACAAGAAAATAAGCTTGTCGTCCATTTAATATAGGGTCCTCATTAAGGTAGTATTGGGTGGCAGAAAGGCCTATGTCGTGTGGAATTGACGTGTATAACGATACAACGTCTAGTGAGAGCCATCTATAGGTGTCTTCCCATCTATAGTTCTTAAGCGTGTCAAGTAATTGAATTCCATCCTTAATATGTGATGGAAGATTTGTAACAAGAGGTTGCAGAAAGTGGTCAATATAAATAGACAAGTAACTAGTCACACTTTCCATGGCCGCAACAATTGGTCTACCTGGTGGATTTTCAGAGTTCTTATGGATCTTGGGCAGGTGGTAAAAATATGGGGTTTTGTAAAAATCATGAACTAAAAATGCGAACTCGGTTTTGGTAATCAGACCATCTATTTTGGCTTTACCAACTAGTTCACGTACTTCCTGGGAAAAGTCAGGGAGGGGATCCTTTTTTAATTTTTGGTAGGTATTGCTATCAGATAACAACCGTTTGCTTTCTTTGATGTAATCTATCGAGTTCTGGACTACTATGCCACCCCCCTTATCAGCCAATCTAATGACTATATTGGTGTTGTCGGTAAGTTTTTTCAGGGCTATCGACTCAGCTGAAGTTAAATTGGACGAAGGTTTATGTAATGACACCTCCTGACACATTCGCTGAATCTCGGTATGTACTACCTGATAAAAACTTTGTACAAATGGTCCTTTTGAAAAGGTGGGATAGAATATTGATTTGGGCCTGAATCTTGTGTTTTGTATCGGTGGTGAAGTAGATAAATGTTGTGACAGTTGTTCTACAAAATCGTCTGAATCTTCAGTATATAATAGCTCTAAATGGTCTAATGCCATCCTTTCTGGGGCGGTGCAATCCTGAAAATGATCATTATTAGTTGGTTTTTCTAATAATTCATCGACAAGGGATGAGTTAATTGTACTGGTGTTGGTGGCCGCCTTCATATTAAAAAACCTTTTTACGGTGATATTTCTGGTGAACCTATTCAAGTCCAGGAACAGTGTAAAGGGGTTTGGTTGGGCTGTAGGCGCGAAAGTGAGTCCCCTAGCCAAGAGTGACTGTTCTGCAACAGATAATTCATGACTAGATAAATTGAAAATTTTTATAGTTTTCGAAATTTCCCCTTGTGTCTTCCTTGATTTACGTCGTTGTCCCCCTCTCCTGCCTCTATGGACAGCTTTCTTTTTGGGCAAGACAGGGGGGCAAGTACCAAAAAAGAAGGAGAAGTGGATGGCTGGGGCGTAAGGCCTGAACATGACAGAATATCTATGTCATTATTAATAACTGAATCAGTGAGGATCAAGTTGGATTCTAAGGAAGGCTCAATTTTCGCTAAAATGGTTTGGACACTAGACACGGTAGTGGAAGTACTTATCAAAGTAGTGGACCTAGGTGAATCCTGAGTTGTACCTAATGTGGTTGTAATCACTGATGTGGTGCCTTTGCACTCACTAGATACAGTGGTGGCAGGCCCCTGTAAGGGGGGGGTTGCACCCTGGGTATCTATAACACTAGGTGTGGTCAATGACTTGGATGAAGTCATTATATTGGCTTTATCCATTAGTGTTTTGGTCTGGAAACTTGGTCGTATACGGGAATTGATAGTCAGACATGTGAGTAGGTGATTCATATGTCTTTTAAACATTCCCAATATTAAACACACTTGCTACGCTCAGAGGGCGCTGCTTTGTGTCTCTTTTCTTGTTGCTTCACAGATCGCTTCATCTGTCAGCTGGCAGCCATCTAAGCAAAGCATCGTTTCACTATTCAGTGCTGTGGACTTTTTAATTGATGGACTATAGTAATTCCATATGAGCACTATATATTCCTCATTTTTTAATTTTCACAAAATTAGTTTGAAGTTTTATTGTTCCCAACTTTTATCCTTTGTTTATGGTCTATAGAGATATCAATGGGGAGAGCGCTTGATACTATGTTTTTTTTGTGTTTTAACTTATGGAGTTTCATTGAGCAGCCACCTTATTGTATCTTAATATTTTCTATGAGCCCTATCCAGCCATTTTTGAATTATTTAAATTGTTGAATAGAGCACGATCCTATATTATCATCTATATAGGATCATTCATGGTCCATACCAGTTTTATTTTTCCTACATACTTATTTTAGTTTATCATAGTTTTTTATTAACCCTTTCCCTCTTATGTGTATATATATTCCCCTTGACAACTTCTTGATTTACGATGGAAATCATATTGGAGATAGAATCCTCCAAATATGACACTCTCGACGATTTATATACATTATTTCCAGCTAATTATTTTAACCCATCAACTACCATTCCCAGGTCCACGTACCAACGCATATGTGCAAGATTTCGCAATATAGAGGATAATATAAAGGCTGCCAACCAACAGTGGTGGGATAAATTCTTTTTGGATCAATATTTTAAATATAAAATATCGCCTAGGGGTCTCAGAATTACCAAAACCTGCCCTTTTTTAAACACGGAGTTAACAGCAGAATGGGCTGGTATCTCCGAATTTTGTACGCAAAAATGGATCACTATAGTGTCTAAACAGAGAGAATTGCAATTTGCTTATTTAAGGTCTAAAATATCAGACCTTATACGATCACTATCAACTGATATTACCTCCTTGCCTACCTCATGGCTTCGTAAACTTAAATTAAATACTAAATTTCAAGAGGACACCCTACTTGGGAGTAAATTGCAGAAGATTAGGAGGGATTTTGATGACTATAATTCCAACAAAATCTTCTGCTGGAAGAAACCCAAATTTCCCAGCCAAGTCTCTCCCACCACCCAAGAGTCAGCATATAGAGATACACAAATCTCAATGTTGAGGCCTTTGATGGAGTGTACACCCCAGCCTACCAGGGAATTCTTGGCTAAACATACCGGTCTGACTATCAATTCCCGTATACGACCAAGTTTCCAGACCAAAACACTAATGGATAAAGCCAATATAATGACTTCATCCAAGTCATTGACCACACCTAGTGTTATAGATACCCAGGGTGCAACCCCCCCCTTACAGGGGCCTGCCACCACTGTATCTAGTGAGTGCAAAGGCACCACATCAGTGATTACAACCACATTAGGTACAACTCAGGATTCACCTAGGTCCACTACTTTGATAAGTACTTCCACTACCGTGTCTAGTGTCCAAACCATTTTAGCGAAAATTGAGCCTTCCTTAGAATCCAACTTGATCCTCACTGATTCAGTTATTAATAATGACATAGATATTCTGTCATGTTCAGGCCTTACGCCCCAGCCATCCACTTCTCCTTCTTTTTTGGTACTTGCCCCCCTGTCTTGCCCAAAAAGAAAGCTGTCCATAGAGGCAGGAGAGGGGGACAACGACGTAAATCAAGGAAGACACAAGGGGAAATTTCGAAAACTATAAAAATTTTCAATTTATCTAGTCATGAATTATCTGTTGCAGAACAGTCACTCTTGGCTAGGGGACTCACTTTCGCGCCTACAGCCCAACCAAACCCCTTTACACTGTTCCTGGACTTGAATAGGTTCACCAGAAATATCACCGTAAAAAGGTTTTTTAATATGAAGGCGGCCACCAACACCAGTACAATTAACTCATCCCTTGTCGATGAATTATTAGAAAAACCAACTAATAATGATCATTTTCAGGATTGCACCGCCCCAGAAAGGATGGCATTAGACCATTTAGAGCTATTATATACTGAAGATTCAGACGATTTTGTAGAACAACTGTCACAACATTTATCTACTTCACCACCGATACAAAACACAAGATTCAGGCCCAAATCAATATTCTATCCCACCTTTTCAAAAGGACCATTTGTACAAAGTTTTTATCAGGTAGTACATACCGAGATTCAGCGAATGTGTCAGGAGGTGTCATTACATAAACCTTCGTCCAATTTAACTTCAGCTGAGTCGATAGCCCTGAAAAAACTTACCGACAACACCAATATAGTCATTAGATTGGCTGATAAGGGGGGTGGCATAGTAGTCCAGAACTCGATAGATTACATCAAAGAAAGCAAACGGTTGTTATCTGATAGCAATACCTACCAAAAATTAAAAAAGGATCCCCTCCCTGACTTTTCCCAGGAAGTACGTGAACTAGTTGGTAAAGCCAAAATAGATGGTCTGATTACCAAAACCGAGTTCGCATTTTTAGTTCATGATTTTTACAAAACCCCATATTTTTACCACCTGCCCAAGATCCATAAGAACTCTGAAAATCCACCAGGTAGACCAATTGTTGCGGCCATGGAAAGTGTGACTAGTTACTTGTCTATTTATATTGACCACTTTCTGCAACCTCTTGTTACAAATCTTCCATCACATATTAAGGATGGAATTCAATTACTTGACACGCTTAAGAACTATAGATGGGAAGACACCTATAGATGGCTCTCACTAGACGTTGTATCGTTATACACGTCAATTCCACACGACATAGGCCTTTCTGCCACCCAATACTACCTTAATGAGGACCCTATATTAAATGGACGACAAGCTTATTTTCTTGTTGATCTCCTCAGATTCTGTCTTACCCACAATTATTTTGAATTAGACAAGGAATTCTTCATCCAGACACAAGGGACTGCTATGGGGGCTAATTTTGCCCCCAGTTATGCAAACCTTACTATGGGCTACTGGGAAAAACAAAATATTTGGTATAACAACCCATTTGCGAAACATCTAATTTTCTTTGGTCGTTATATAGACGACATTATTATTATTTGGGATGGCCCGGAATGCTCCATTTTACCTTTCGTGGAGCATTGCAACTCCAATACGATGGGACTATCCTTTACCTTTGTCACAGACACAGAGTCCCTAGTGTTTCTTGACCTTGAACTATCCCATGACTCCAATCATGTTATTCATTCCCAAAATTACATTAAACCCATGGCAGGTAATTCTTACCTGCACTATCAAAGTTGTCATCACCCGAGTTGGGTAAACAATATTCCCAAGAGTCAATTTTGTAGACTGAAACATAATTGTACCCGTACGGAGGATTATATTACACATGGGTGCCTTCTCAAAAATAAATTTGTGGACAAGGACTATCCGGAACCCCTAGTTGAAGAAGCTTTCCAGAGATATCTGCATACAGAAGTTCTACAAAAAAGTGACAAAAAGCATCACAATCAACAACAACCAGTGAGATTTACCACCCAGTTCCACAACCAATATCGTAGAATGGAACAAATTTTACGGAAGCACTGGCCCATCTTGAGGGAAGACCCCCATTTAAAATCGGCCATTTCCGATAGACCTTTGGTGAGCTATAGGCGAGCCAGGAACATCAAGACATTGATAGCCCCGAGCAAAATAACGAAAAAACAAAAACCCCAAGCTAGTGCCCCACTGACGTTCTTCCAAATCAAAGGGATGTACCAGTGTAAAAAACCACGGTGCCTCACATGTCAGTTTGTAAATCATAGACAAAAACAATTTACATGTAAAGGTAAAATATACACTATACCCGAATTCTTCAATTGTGGCTCAGAATTCGTTGTATATTGTCTAACTTGCCCTTGTGGGCTGTTTTATGTAGGACGTACTATACGCACCCTACGAAAGAGGTTTGGTGAACATAGAAACACCGTAGAAAAAGGCTTGGATAAGTACAGTGTAGCCCGCCACTTTAAGGAACATCATGAACAATCTCCTGAGGGACTCCGTGTATGGGTCCTTGAGGCAATATCCAGACTCCTCCCCCCAGCTGAACGCTATAAGCGTCTATGTGAGAGGGAGAATTTCTGGATATTTACCCTCGATAGCCTCTCACCTGGAGGCTTAAACGAGGGTATAGAGATTAATATTCTATTATGAATATATTTTGCTGGGGTATTGTGATGCTGGGGTAGTGTGATCTAGAATGTGATTACAATATTCTATCAATACAATATAGCTGATAATACATAAAGTCCATTAGAATATACTTGATTCAGATAAAACTTTAACAGTGATTATAGGTGACATCAACGCCATAGTTCCCTCTTCCTTTCCCTTCCCCCCTCCTCACTTTTGAACATTTTTTAGATATTAATATTTTAATATTTTAATAATCTTTTCTTTTTATATATGTATATGTTTTCTATATATATATATGTATTTTTTTATATATGTATATTGGGCAGTATATATATTATATGCCGTGTGTATGAGGGAGGTTAACACAGCGGTAGTTGTTGTGCAGCACTTTGGTGCAGCAATTTTGTATTTGTTTCTACTTATTTACCTATATATATTTTTTATTATTATATTAATTTCCATCATATTATTACTGTATTAATATAGAGCCTTCTTAATTTTATTTTTATGACTACTTAGGCAAACCGCCGCTGTCTTAATCAACTGAGAGATATATATATATTTTTCGTATAAATGTTTTTATATAAATGCTGTTTTTAATGGTACTTTTGTATATAAGTCTCGTGGGGGGTATTAGATGTTCCGTAATCAAGATCTGGCCAATCGGAGTACTCAGGGCGGTCTTTCCCTTGTATACATATTGAGCTCCGGAAAGATGGCCACTACTATGCCTGAAGAAGAGACTGGAAAGCCTCGAACGCGTGCACCTCCCGCGCCCGGATGTGAAGTCGGCAGCCACAGCTGCACACAGTGGAGACCTGCACTGCGCACTTCAGTTCCGAGGGCTCTTTTGGTTCCCATCGACGCTGCAGTATGGATCAGGACACCACATGTCAGCGTGAGGACATCTCGTCTTCTCCGGGACCCCCGCGGATGAACCCCTTACAATGTACTATGCTGTTTACCTACATCAGACATGTGAGTAGGTGATTCATATGTCTTTTAAACATTCCCAATATTAAACACACTTGCTACGCTCAGAGGGCGCTGCTTTGTGTCTCTTTTCTTGTTGCTTCACAGATCGCTTCATCTGTCAGCTGGCAGCCATCTAAGCAAAGCATCGTTTCACTATTCAGTGCTGTGGACTTTTTAATTGATGGACTATAGTAATTCCATATGAGCACTATATATTCCTCATTTTTTAATTTTCACAAAATTAGTTTGAAGTTTTATTGTTCCCAACTTTTATCCTTTGTTTATGGTCTATAGAGATATCAATGGGGAGAGCGCTTGATACTATGTTTTTTTTGTGTTTTAACTTATGGAGTTTCATTGAGCAGCCACCTTATTGTATCTTAATATTTTCTATGAGCCCTATCCAGCCATTTTTGAATTATTTAAATTGTTGAATAGAGCACGATCCTATATTATCATCTATATAGGATCATTCATGGTCCATACCAGTTTTATTTTTCCTACATACTTATTTTAGTTTATCATAGTTTTTTATTAACCCTTTCCCTCTTATGTGTATATATATTCCCCTTGACAACTTCTTGATTTACGATGGAAATCATATTGGAGATAGAATCCTCCAAATATGACACTCTCGACGATTTATATACATTATTTCCAGCTAATTATTTTAACCCATCAACTACCATTCCCAGGTCCACGTACCAACGCATATGTGCAAGATTTCGCAATATAGAGGATAATATAAAGACTGCCAACCAACAGTGGTGGGATAAATTCTTTTTGGATCAATATTTTAAATATAAAATATCGCCTAGGGGTCTCAGAATTACCAAAACCTGCCCTTTTTTAAACACGGAGTTAACAGCAGAATGGGCTGGTATCTCCGAATTTTGTACGCAAAAATGGATCACTATAGTGTCTAAACAGAGAGAATTGCAATTTGCTTATTTAAGGTCTAAAATATCAGACCTTATACGATCACTATCAACTGATATTACCTCCTTGCCTACCTCATGGCTTCGTAAACTTAAATTAAATACTAAATTTCAAGAGGACACCCTACTTGGGAGTAAATTGCAGAAGATTAGGAGGGATTTTGATGACTATAATTCCAACAAAATCTTCTGCTGGAAGAAACCCAAATTTCCCAGCCAAGTCTCTCCCACCACCCAAGAGTCAGCATATAGAGATACACAAATCTCAATGTTGAGGCCTTTGATGGAGTGTACACCCCAGCCTACCAGGGAATTCTTGGCTAAACATACCGGTCTGACTATCAATTCCCGTATACGACCAAGTTTCCAGACCAAAACACTAATGGATAAAGCCAATATAATGACTTCATCCAAGTCATTGACCACACCTAGTGTTATAGATACCCAGGGTGCAACCCCCCCCTTACAGGGGCCTGCCACCACTGTATCTAGTGAGTGCAAAGGCACCACATCAGTGATTACAACCACATTAGGTACAACTCAGGATTCACCTAGGTCCACTACTTTGATAAGTACTTCCACTACCGTGTCTAGTGTCCAAACCATTTTAGCGAAAATTGAGCCTTCCTTAGAATCCAACTTGATCCTCACTGATTCAGTTATTAATAATGACATAGATATTCTGTCATGTTCAGGCCTTACGCCCCAGCCATCCACTTCTCCTTCTTTTTTGGTACTTGCCCCCCTGTCTTGCCCAAAAAGAAAGCTGTCCATAGAGGCAGGAGAGGGGGACAACGACGTAAATCAAGGAAGACACAAGGGGAAATTTCGAAAACTATAAAAATTTTCAATTTATCTAGTCATGAATTATCTGTTGCAGAACAGTCACTCTTGGCTAGGGGACTCACTTTCGCGCCTACAGCCCAACCAAACCCCTTTACACTGTTCCTGGACTTGAATAGGTTCACCAGAAATATCACCGTAAAAAGGTTTTTTAATATGAAGGCGGCCACCAACACCAGTACAATTAACTCATCCCTTGTCGATGAATTATTAGAAAAACCAACTAATAATGATCATTTTCAGGATTGCACCGCCCCAGAAAGGATGGCATTAGACCATTTAGAGCTATTATATACTGAAGATTCAGACGATTTTGTAGAACAACTGTCACAACATTTATCTACTTCACCACCGATACAAAACACAAGATTCAGGCCCAAATCAATATTCTATCCCACCTTTTCAAAAGGACCATTTGTACAAAGTTTTTATCAGGTAGTACATACCGAGATTCAGCGAATGTGTCAGGAGGTGTCATTACATAAACCTTCGTCCAATTTAACTTCAGCTGAGTCGATAGCCCTGAAAAAACTTACCGACAACACCAATATAGTCATTAGATTGGCTGATAAGGGGGGTGGCATAGTAGTCCAGAACTCGATAGATTACATCAAAGAAAGCAAACGGTTGTTATCTGATAGCAATACCTACCAAAAATTAAAAAAGGATCCCCTCCCTGACTTTTCCCAGGAAGTACGTGAACTAGTTGGTAAAGCCAAAATAGATGGTCTGATTACCAAAACCGAGTTCGCATTTTTAGTTCATGATTTTTACAAAACCCCATATTTTTACCACCTGCCCAAGATCCATAAGAACTCTGAAAATCCACCAGGTAGACCAATTGTTGCGGCCATGGAAAGTGTGACTAGTTACTTGTCTATTTATATTGACCACTTTCTGCAACCTCTTGTTACAAATCTTCCATCACATATTAAGGATGGAATTCAATTACTTGACACGCTTAAGAACTATAGATGGGAAGACACCTATAGATGGCTCTCACTAGACGTTGTATCGTTATACACGTCAATTCCACACGACATAGGCCTTTCTGCCACCCAATACTACCTTAATGAGGACCCTATATTAAATGGACGACAAGCTTATTTTCTTGTTGATCTCCTCAGATTCTGTCTTACCCACAATTATTTTGAATTAGACAAGGAATTCTTCATCCAGACACAAGGGACTGCTATGGGGGCTAATTTTGCCCCCAGTTATGCAAACCTTACTATGGGCTACTGGGAAAAACAAAATATTTGGTATAACAACCCATTTGCGAAACATCTAATTTTCTTTGGTCGTTATATAGACGACATTATTATTATTTGGGATGGCCCGGAATGCTCCATTTTACCTTTCGTGGAGCATTGCAACTCCAATACGATGGGACTATCCTTTACCTTTGTCACAGACACAGAGTCCCTAGTGTTTCTTGACCTTGAACTATCCCATGACTCCAATCATGTTATTCATTCCCAAAATTACATTAAACCCATGGCAGGTAATTCTTACCTGCACTATCAAAGTTGTCATCACCCGAGTTGGGTAAACAATATTCCCAAGAGTCAATTTTGTAGACTGAAACATAATTGTACCCGTACGGAGGATTATATTACACATGGGTGCCTTCTCAAAAATAAATTTGTGGACAAGGACTATCCGGAACCCCTAGTTGAAGAAGCTTTCCAGAGATATCTGCATACAGAAGTTCTACAAAAAAGTGACAAAAAGCATCACAATCAACAACAACCAGTGAGATTTACCACCCAGTTCCACAACCAATATCGTAGAATGGAACAAATTTTACGGAAGCACTGGCCCATCTTGAGGGAAGACCCCCATTTAAAATCGGCCATTTCCGATAGACCTTTGGTGAGCTATAGGCGAGCCAGGAACATCAAGACATTGATAGCCCCGAGCAAAATAACGAAAAAACAAAAACCCCAAGCTAGTGCCCCACTGACGTTCTTCCAAATCAAAGGGATGTACCAGTGTAAAAAACCACGGTGCCTCACATGTCAGTTTGTAAATCATAGACAAAAACAATTTACATGTAAAGGTAAAATATACACTATACCCGAATTCTTCAATTGTGGCTCAGAATTCGTTGTATATTGTCTAACTTGCCCTTGTGGGCTGTTTTATGTAGGACGTACTATACGCACCCTACGAAAGAGGTTTGGTGAACATAGAAACACCGTAGAAAAAGGCTTGGATAAGTACAGTGTAGCCCGCCACTTTAAGGAACATCATGAACAATCTCCTGAGGGACTCCGTGTATGGGTCCTTGAGGCAATATCCAGACTCCTCCCCCCAGCTGAACGCTATAAGCGTCTATGTGAGAGGGAGAATTTCTGGATATTTACCCTCGATAGCCTCTCACCTGGAGGCTTAAACGAGGGTATAGAGATTAATATTCTATTATGAATATATTTTGCTGGGGTATTGTGATGCTGGGGTAGTGTGATCTAGAATGTGATTACAATATTCTATCAATACAATATAGCTGATAATACATAAAGTCCATTAGAATATACTTGATTCAGATAAAACTTTAACAGTGATTATAGGTGACATCAACGCCATAGTTCCCTCTTCCTTTCCCTTCCCCCCTCCTCACTTTTGAACATTTTTTAGATATTAATATTTTAATATTTTAATAATCTTTTCTTTTTATATATGTATATGTTTTCTATATATATATATGTATTTTTTTATATATGTATATTGGGCAGTATATATATTATATGCCGTGTGTATGAGGGAGGTTAACACAGCGGTAGTTGTTGTGCAGCACTTTGGTGCAGCAATTTTGTATTTGTTTCTACTTATTTACCTATATATATTTTTTATTATTATATTAATTTCCATCATATTATTACTGTATTAATATAGAGCCTTCTTAATTTTATTTTTATGACTACTTAGGCAAACCGCCGCTGTCTTAATCAACTGAGAGATATATATATATTTTTCGTATAAATGTTTTTATATAAATGCTGTTTTTAATGGTACTTTTGTATATAAGTCTCGTGGGGGGTATTAGATGTTCCGTAATCAAGATCTGGCCAATCGGAGTACTCAGGGCGGTCTTTCCCTTGTATACATATTGAGCTCCGGAAAGATGGCCACTACTATGCCTGAAGAAGAGACTGGAAAGCCTCGAACGCGTGCACCTCCCGCGCCCGGATGTGAAGTCGGCAGCCACAGCTGCACACAGTGGAGACCTGCACTGCGCACTTCAGTTCCGAGGGCTCTTTTGGTTCCCATCGACGCTGCAGTACGGATCAGGACACCACATGTCAGCGTGAGGACATCTCGTCTTCTCCGGGACCCCCGCGGATGAACCCCTTACAATGTACTATGCTGTTTACCTACATCAGACATGTGAGTAGGTGATTCATATGTCTTTTAAACATTCCCAATATTAAACACACTTGCTACGCTCAGAGGGCGCTGCTTTGTGTCTCTTTTCTTGTTGCTTCACAGATCGCTTCATCTGTCAGCTGGCAGCCATCTAAGCAAAGCATCGTTTCACTATTCAGTGCTGTGGACTTTTTAATTGATGGACTATAGTAATTCCATATGAGCACTATATATTCCTCATTTTTTAATTTTCACAAAATTAGTTTGAAGTTTTATTGTTCCCAACTTTTATCCTTTGTTTATGGTCTATAGAGATATCAATGGGGAGAGCGCTTGATACTATGTTTTTTTTGTGTTTTAACTTATGGAGTTTCATTGAGCAGCCACCTTATTGTATCTTAATATTTTCTATGAGCCCTATCCAGCCATTTTTGAATTATTTAAATTGTTGAATAGAGCACGATCCTATATTATCATCTATATAGGATCATTCATGGTCCATACCAGTTTTATTTTTCCTACATACTTATTTTAGTTTATCATAGTTTTTTATTAACCCTTTCCCTCTTATGTGTATATATATTCCCCTTGACAACTTCTTGATTTACGATGGAAATCATATTGGAGATAGAATCCTCCAAATATGACACTCTCGACGATTTATATACATTATTTCCAGCTAATTATTTTAACCCATCAACTACCATTCCCAGGTCCACGTACCAACGCATATGTGCAAGATTTCGCAATATAGAGGATAATATAAAGACTGCCAACCAACAGTGGTGGGATAAATTCTTTTTGGATCAATATTTTAAATATAAAATATCGCCTAGGGGTCTCAGAATTACCAAAACCTGCCCTTTTTTAAACACGGAGTTAACAGCAGAATGGGCTGGTATCTCCGAATTTTGTACGCAAAAATGGATCACTATAGTGTCTAAACAGAGAGAATTGCAATTTGCTTATTTAAGGTCTAAAATATCAGACCTTATACGATCACTATCAACTGATATTACCTCCTTGCCTACCTCATGGCTTCGTAAACTTAAATTAAATACTAAATTTCAAGAGGACACCCTACTTGGGAGTAAATTGCAGAAGATTAGGAGGGATTTTGATGACTATAATTCCAACAAAATCTTCTGCTGGAAGAAACCCAAATTTCCCAGCCAAGTCTCTCCCACCACCCAAGAGTCAGCATATAGAGATACACAAATCTCAATGTTGAGGCCTTTGATGGAGTGTACACCCCAGCCTACCAGGGAATTCTTGGCTAAACATACCGGTCTGACTATCAATTCCCGTATACGACCAAGTTTCCAGACCAAAACACTAATGGATAAAGCCAATATAATGACTTCATCCAAGTCATTGACCACACCTAGTGTTATAGATACCCAGGGTGCAACCCCCCCCTTACAGGGGCCTGCCACCACTGTATCTAGTGAGTGCAAAGGCACCACATCAGTGATTACAACCACATTAGGTACAACTCAGGATTCACCTAGGTCCACTACTTTGATAAGTACTTCCACTACCGTGTCTAGTGTCCAAACCATTTTAGCGAAAATTGAGCCTTCCTTAGAATCCAACTTGATCCTCACTGATTCAGTTATTAATAATGACATAGATATTCTGTCATGTTCAGGCCTTACGCCCCAGCCATCCACTTCTCCTTCTTTTTTGGTACTTGCCCCCCTGTCTTGCCCAAAAAGAAAGCTGTCCATAGAGGCAGGAGAGGGGGACAACGACGTAAATCAAGGAAGACACAAGGGGAAATTTCGAAAACTATAAAAATTTTCAATTTATCTAGTCATGAATTATCTGTTGCAGAACAGTCACTCTTGGCTAGGGGACTCACTTTCGCGCCTACAGCCCAACCAAACCCCTTTACACTGTTCCTGGACTTGAATAGGTTCACCAGAAATATCACCGTAAAAAGGTTTTTTAATATGAAGGCGGCCACCAACACCAGTACAATTAACTCATCCCTTGTCGATGAATTATTAGAAAAACCAACTAATAATGATCATTTTCAGGATTGCACCGCCCCAGAAAGGATGGCATTAGACCATTTAGAGCTATTATATACTGAAGATTCAGACGATTTTGTAGAACAACTGTCACAACATTTATCTACTTCACCACCGATACAAAACACAAGATTCAGGCCCAAATCAATATTCTATCCCACCTTTTCAAAAGGACCATTTGTACAAAGTTTTTATCAGGTAGTACATACCGAGATTCAGCGAATGTGTCAGGAGGTGTCATTACATAAACCTTCGTCCAATTTAACTTCAGCTGAGTCGATAGCCCTGAAAAAACTTACCGACAACACCAATATAGTCATTAGATTGGCTGATAAGGGGGGTGGCATAGTAGTCCAGAACTCGATAGATTACATCAAAGAAAGCAAACGGTTGTTATCTGATAGCAATACCTACCAAAAATTAAAAAAGGATCCCCTCCCTGACTTTTCCCAGGAAGTACGTGAACTAGTTGGTAAAGCCAAAATAGATGGTCTGATTACCAAAACCGAGTTCGCATTTTTAGTTCATGATTTTTACAAAACCCCATATTTTTACCACCTGCCCAAGATCCATAAGAACTCTGAAAATCCACCAGGTAGACCAATTGTTGCGGCCATGGAAAGTGTGACTAGTTACTTGTCTATTTATATTGACCACTTTCTGCAACCTCTTGTTACAAATCTTCCATCACATATTAAGGATGGAATTCAATTACTTGACACGCTTAAGAACTATAGATGGGAAGACACCTATAGATGGCTCTCACTAGACGTTGTATCGTTATACACGTCAATTCCACACGACATAGGCCTTTCTGCCACCCAATACTACCTTAATGAGGACCCTATATTAAATGGACGACAAGCTTATTTTCTTGTTGATCTCCTCAGATTCTGTCTTACCCACAATTATTTTGAATTAGACAAGGAATTCTTCATCCAGACACAAGGGACTGCTATGGGGGCTAATTTTGCCCCCAGTTATGCAAACCTTACTATGGGCTACTGGGAAAAACAAAATATTTGGTATAACAACCCATTTGCGAAACATCTAATTTTCTTTGGTCGTTATATAGACGACATTATTATTATTTGGGATGGCCCGGAATGCTCCATTTTACCTTTCGTGGAGCATTGCAACTCCAATACGATGGGACTATCCTTTACCTTTGTCACAGACACAGAGTCCCTAGTGTTTCTTGACCTTGAACTATCCCATGACTCCAATCATGTTATTCATTCCCAAAATTACATTAAACCCATGGCAGGTAATTCTTACCTGCACTATCAAAGTTGTCATCACCCGAGTTGGGTAAACAATATTCCCAAGAGTCAATTTTGTAGACTGAAACATAATTGTACCCGTACGGAGGATTATATTACACATGGGTGCCTTCTCAAAAATAAATTTGTGGACAAGGACTATCCGGAACCCCTAGTTGAAGAAGCTTTCCAGAGATATCTGCATACAGAAGTTCTACAAAAAAGTGACAAAAAGCATCACAATCAACAACAACCAGTGAGATTTACCACCCAGTTCCACAACCAATATCGTAGAATGGAACAAATTTTACGGAAGCACTGGCCCATCTTGAGGGAAGATCCCCATTTAAAATCGGCCATTTCCGATAGACCTTTGGTGAGCTATAGGCGAGCCAGGAACATCAAGACATTGATAGCCCCGAGCAAAATAACGAAAAAACAAAAACCCCAAGCTAGTGCCCCACTGACGTTCTTCCAAATCAAAGGGATGTACCAGTGTAAAAAACCACGGTGCCTCACATGTCAGTTTGTAAATCATAGACAAAAACAATTTACATGTAAAGGTAAAATATACACTATACCCGAATTCTTCAATTGTGGCTCAGAATTCGTTGTATATTGTCTAACTTGCCCTTGTGGGCTGTTTTATGTAGGACGTACTATACGCACCCTACGAAAGAGGTTTGGTGAACATAGAAACACCGTAGAAAAAGGCTTGGATAAGTACAGTGTAGCCCGCCACTTTAAGGAACATCATGAACAATCTCCTGAGGGACTCCGTGTATGGGTCCTTGAGGCAATATCCAGACTCCTCCCCCCAGCTGAACGCTATAAGCGTCTATGTGAGAGGGAGAATTTCTGGATATTTACCCTCGATAGCCTCTCACCTGGAGGCTTAAACGAGGGTATAGAGATTAATATTCTATTATGAATATATTTTGCTGGGGTATTGTGATGCTGGGGTAGTGTGATCTAGAATGTGATTACAATATTCTATCAATACAATATAGCTGATAATACATAAAGTCCATTAGAATATACTTGATTCAGATAAAACTTTAACAGTGATTATAGGTGACATCAACGCCATAGTTCCCTCTTCCTTTCCCTTCCCCCCTCCTCACTTTTGAACATTTTTTAGATATTAATATTTTAATATTTTAATAATCTTTTCTTTTTATATATGTATATGTTTTCTATATATATATATGTATTTTTTTATATATGTATATTGGGCAGTATATATATTATATGCCGTGTGTATGAGGGAGGTTAACACAGCGGTAGTTGTTGTGCAGCACTTTGGTGCAGCAATTTTGTATTTGTTTCTACTTATTTACCTATATATATTTTTTATTATTATATTAATTTCCATCATATTATTACTGTATTAATATAGAGCCTTCTTAATTTTATTTTTATGACTACTTAGGCAAACCGCCGCTGTCTTAATCAACTGAGAGATATATATATATTTTTCGTATAAATGTTTTTATATAAATGCTGTTTTTAATGGTACTTTTGTATATAAGTCTCGTGGGGGGTATTAGATGTTCCGTAATCAAGATCTGGCCAATCGGAGTACTCAGGGCGGTCTTTCCCTTGTATACATATTGAGCTCCGGAAAGATGGCCACTACTATGCCTGAAGAAGAGACTGGAAAGCCTCGAACGCGTGCACCTCCCGCGCCCGGATGTGAAGTCGGCAGCCACAGCTGCACACAGTGGAGACCTGCACTGCGCACTTCAGTTCCGAGGGCTCTTTTGGTTCCCATCGACGCTGCAGTACGGATCAGGACACCACATGTCAGCGTGAGGACATCTCGTCTTCTCCGGGACCCCCGCGGATGAACCCCTTACAATGTACTATGCTGTTTACCTACATCAGACATGTGAGTAGGTGATTCATATGTCTTTTAAACATTCCCAATATTAAACACACTTGCTACGCTCAGAGGGCGCTGCTTTGTGTCTCTTTTCTTGTTGCTTCACAGATCGCTTCATCTGTCAGCTGGCAGCCATCTAAGCAAAGCATCGTTTCACTATTCAGTGCTGTGGACTTTTTAATTGATGGACTATAGTAATTCCATATGAGCACTATATATTCCTCATTTTTTAATTTTCACAAAATTAGTTTGAAGTTTTATTGTTCCCAACTTTTATCCTTTGTTTATGGTCTATAGAGATATCAATGGGGAGAGCGCTTGATACTATGTTTTTTTTATGGAAATTAAGGAAGCTCATGATAAGAGGTCTATGGCTACCCCTGACTGGGGGAGGCTGTGGGGGTGTATGATGCACCCGCTTAATAGCGAACAAAGGAGAGGTCACTAGAAAAGGCAGGTTCTCAAATGTCGGGTACACACCATCTGACCTTTTCTGTCGGAATTTCCGACAGCAAAAAATTGAGTGCTGGTTCTCAAATTTTCAGACGGGAAAAGTTCTTGTCAAAAATTCAGATTGTCTGAATTTAATTCCAACGCGCAAATAAACACGCATGCTCGGAATCAATTTAACAAGTGCTTGGAATCATTGAACTTCATTTTCTTGGCTCGTTGTAGTGTTATACGTCGCCACGTTCTTGACGGTCAGAATTTTGTGTGATCGTGTGTATTCAACACAAGTTTGAGCCAAAATTCCGTTGAAAAAAAATCCACGGTTTTCTTGTCTGAATTTCTGATCGTGTGTACGCGACATTAAAGCCAGGTTTCCAAGAAACATCCAGGGGCATTGCTTTCCACTCTCTCTGGGAGACCCAAGAACCAGAGATTGTTCTGCCTCAAACATTTTTTTTTTATCATCCAGTTGGAGTTTTTATTGTAATGCACTGGTGTCAGTAACTAAGGGGAAGTGAGTGTCCTCAGTAGTAGTAATGAGTGTTTCAGCTTGGGTAGTGCATTTATGAAGGTTCTGCAAATATTGTTTTAGTAAATAAGATAAGATAAAGATAAATCAATTCTGACCCCTTTTCATCAAGGCAGTTTTACAGTCACAAAGAGCCTCCATTACTGTATTTGTGTCAGGCCTCGTACACACGACAGAGATTCTCGGCAGAATTCGCCGAGAAACTCGGTCAAAACCCGGATTCTGCCGAGAATCTCTGTCGTCTGTACAGTTTTGGCTCGATGGAGCCGCCGAGGAGCTCGACGAGAAAATAGAGAACATGTTCTCTATTTTCTCGTTGGCCGCGTTGTTCTATAGGAGAAGGCGGCCCGCCGAGCTCCTCGGCGGCTTCATCCCAAAACGAGACGAGGAACTCGACGTGCCAAGCACGTCGAGTTCCTCTGTCGTGTGTACGGGGCCTTAGAGTGAATTCAGGCTTTGTAGAAACTGTCTCTGTGTTTAAAGCAACAGGAGAAAGGCTGTCTATCCGTTCCTTGTAGTCGAGGCAGTCAGTGAGTGCTTCAGCATGCAAAGGAGGACAGGAACCCACAGTGGTACTGGACTACAATGGTGTCGGGGAGGCATGTAAGGCTGGGCAGTCAGCACTATCTTTGGAGCACTGGGCCATGGTGACAGCAGCAGGGCTCTAGAGTGAGGCGCAGCCCTGATTGTCTCTGTGTAAGAGAAGAGTGCCCTGTGGTAAAGGAGACCTGCAGGATGACATGTGGGCATAGTAGTGCATAGTAGTGCACACGGGGTGTGTCGGGTGTTTCTGGGCACACCCTAATGCCCAGGCACACCCAACACACCCCAGGGCTTTTTTGCTGGCAAAATTTGTGAGAACTCTTTTTTTTCCCTCACCTCTGCTAATTTACACTGGTAGCTGCAAGTGGGACTATTTGTCATGGATGTGTTATGCCCCATACACAAGTCTGATGTGAGCTTTTCGTCGGAAATTCCGACCGTGTTTATGCTCCATCGGACTTTTGCTGTTGAAATTTCCGCCAGCAAAGTTTGAGAGCAGGTTCTGAATTTTTCTAATGGAAAAAATTCCTATCGGAAAATCCATTCATCTGTATCCTTTTTCGACGTGCAAAAACCCATGCTCGGTCTGGTAAAACTAGCGCTCGTAATGGAGATAGCACATTCGTCACGCTGCAAATTCTGTGATCTTTTAATGCAGCGCATTCTTTTGTTCTTTATAATGAAGTTGTTTTGCTGCTGATATTCACACAGAGTTCTGTCAAATGTATCTCTTTATTATTTCTCGTGATCTCATGAATAATCTTTTTTTTTTTTTAAACCAGATCTCCATAGTAATGTTTAGAATATTTTTTTATAGTCATCTATTTTTTATCTTATTTTTTTTTTTAAATCCAGATATACTGTTTTTTTGATTATTTGAAAAAAAAATCTTGTGATCTCCATATATTATTTTTTTGTGTGTGTCAAGTTACCACCATAACATTATTATCTTGTATTTTTAAACCTCAGGGAGGTTGATTGGTGTCCCTTGTTAATTTAACATTGTATTTTTTGAAATGTACCTGTCTACTCACAACCAAACTGTCCTTTTTGAAGAAAAACACATAGGCAAGTATTTTCAGAAAAAAAAATCTATTTATTCTGGCTCATAACAAAACAAAGATTAAGGCAACGCTGGAGAAACTGCTGGAATTTGCAAAGTCTTTGGACCCCAGGGCAGACATCAACTCTGTGGAAAACAAAATTGGTAGCCCATATAATAGGGATCCCAATCTGGTCCAGGACTCCCAGAGATCAGGAAAAGCAGCAGATGACATATATGTCCCCAGTCTGTGGTACTACAAAAGCCTCCATCTTCTGTTAGAGCAGACTTAAGGCAGGGCATCACTTTCTTGTCTTCATTGAAGCCTTCCCTGCAGCCTTCCTTGCAGCCTTCCTTGGAGGCTGTGGCTCTGAAGATGGAGTTGTGGCAGGAGGAGGAGTAGGATGGTCGAGCGCACATAAGTGCATGTTATCAGTCAGCTGGCCCCTCAACCCCTTATGACTCAATAGATTTTTATTGATAAGAGATATGTCATACAAAGTCAACAGTGCATGTACAAAACAATTGTTTCATATTTTCCTTTTGGAGGAGGAACAGTAAGTGCTTTTAATAGTAGAGCAAAGTATTACCTCTGTCCGCTTTGGCCTTGCTCAAGAAGTACATGGAATAACGTACATGGAGTAACGTACAAAATAAGGCAATGTCTATGCCCTGCGCTCATGGATCAAACATTCAACATCTTAAACAAAACATACAAGGAATTTAGAGAGTATTGCAAGAGTTTTGTGGGAGGGCAGGGAGGGTCCCCCCCCGGGGCACCCCTTTCGGGAACTATACTGTGCCCTGGTGAGGCACCCCCCCCTCCTCCAGGGGGAACTAAGAGTATTACCCAGTACTGTGTTGCAGGTCACTACGTCAAGTTATTCAAAGAGAGGGAGAGAGTGTGTCATTTAATCCTGATGATCCTACCCAGTCAGTCCATAACTGCCATTTCTTGAGGTTTTGCGTTTTATTACCGTGGCGGAGTGCCAGAGTAGTTTCATAGATAAAGTGGGTATGTGTGGTGTGAACCACGTCTCGGAGCGTGGGAGGTTCTGGATCCTTCCATTTCCTGGTGATATTAAGGCGTGCAGCCAAGAGGATGTGCATTGTGATCATCCTCGATGGAGCAGGGACGCGGTCTACAGTCAGTGAAAGAAGCGCCACAGCCGGTTGTCTGTCCACAGTCACCTTTGTGACGTCCCGTAGTAGTTTAAACACTAAGGTCCAATAGTGGTCCAGCTTCGGGCAGCCCCAAAGTGTATGTAGTAGGTCACCCTTCGAACCGCAGTTCCTCCAACATGTGTTGTCAAGTGAGGGGTCAAATTTGGAGAGTCTGTCAGGCGTAATATACCAGCGATAAGTCAGTTTAAATGCCAGTTCCCACAAGGTGGAACAGCACGTGGCTTTATACGTGGATTGGCCGGCTTTTTCCCATTGTGTCAAGGAGAACTCTTGTCCTAAGTCTTTTTCCCATTTCGTCAATGCATTGCAGCTAGTGAATGTAGTTTTGGAGCCAAGCAGAGTGCAGAACGTCGAAATTCCCTTATTGTGGACCGTAGGGGATCTGTAATATATCCACGCTTTTTGAGGGAGAGAGCAAGTCCACGTAGCTAATGAAAGGAGACAACGTCGGGTACGGAGATAAAGGAACAGGTCAGAGTCTGGGATGTGGAATTGTGTTTGAAGGTCTGGAAAGGGCTTAAGGTCGTTACCCGTTACCAGATCGGAGATGTGGGTTATCCCCATAGCTTTCCAGCGGGAGTATGATGTGGATACCATGAAAATTTGCAGTGTCTCTAGAGGGACAGGTAGTGTAGAGCGTATGTCGTGGGTCGTAAGCGAGCGTGTGAATTGGGACCAGACCGATAGGGTCGGATAGATGGTCGGGGACAGATGGGGAGGAGTTTTCGCCCCCAGTGCGGTGGCAAATAGCCAGGCTGATAGGCTATGATGCGGGACCGAGGCTTCTTCTATTTTACCCCATGGTGTGAGGGGAGGGCAGGGTGCAAGCCATTATTTAGTCTGTGTTAATACAGAGGCCATGTAATAGTCTCTGAAGTCGACATAACCCATGCCTCCTGCCGAGCGGTGTTTCACCATTCGGGCATGACTACATCTAGCTTTCTTGTCTTTCCAGACATATCTTGACAGTATCGATTGCAGTGATGTAAAGTATTTACGGGGGATAGGGATGGGAAGTGTCCTAAACAGATATAGTATTTGCGGAAGGTAGAACATTTTAAATGCCGCCAAGCGGCCCGACCACGAGAACTCAAAGGATGCCAGCCTGGCGAGATCCGCCTGCCATTTAGATCGAATCGGTAGATAATTGGAGGCGAACAAGGCCTTAGTAGAGGGAGTGAGCTGGATCCCTAGATATGTAATGCTATTGTCTGCCCAGACGTATGGAAATTTAATTGATATGTGGTTCTTAGTAGCTTCGTCTAAGCCCAGGCCAAGCATGTAAGATTTGGCTTTGTTCGCTTTGTAGAAGGAAACATCGCTAAACCAGGCAAGCATCCTCTGGATCTCGGGCAGGGAATGATCAGGGTCAGTGACCATAAGGATCACATCGTCCGCAAATAGACTGATTTTGTGTTCTAATTCTGCAATTTTCACGCCTGAGATGTTTTTGTTAGATCTTATAGTTTCTGCTAGGGGTTCCATTACAAGGTTAAATATTAGGGGTGACAGGGGACATCCCTGTCTCGTCCCGTTGGTGATCTGAAACGGCGTGGAAAGGGCATCCGCTGATAGTACACGAGCTGAGGGGTTGGAGTACAGAGCCATAATGGCATCATGGATGCCACCCACAAGACCAAATTTGGTCAGTGTTGCTGACACGTATCCCCAGTGGACCCTGTCGAACGCCTTCTCTGCATCCAGGGAAAGGAGCAGAGAAGGCGTTCCAGCAGTCTCAACAGTATGTATTATATTTACCATTCGCCGAGTGGCGTCTGATGCTTGATGCCCTTTGGTGAATCCTGATTGGTCTGGGGAAATGAGAGAAGGGAGAATATTTTCTAATCTTTTGGCTATCAGTTTGGCATATATTTTTAGGTCCACATTTAGCAGGGAAATGGGGCGGAAGTTTTTCGGGGAGACGGGGTCTTTGCCTGGCTTGGGTAAGGTCACTACTGTAGCGGCAAGCATTTCGGCCGGGAAAGAGGCTGCTCCAGCGGCTAGATTGAACGTGTGCTGCATTGTGGGGGCTAGGATGCGTTGGAATTTTTGATAATATTCCCCTGTGAACCTGTCTGGGCCCGGGGATTTGGAGGATGGGAGATCGTTGATCACACTGAGGAGTTCTTCAGTTGTGAAGGGGCTATTCAGCGTAGATAGTTGCGTGGGGGTAACCGATGGGAGATTAACACTGTCCAGGAACTGTCGGATCATGGTGGGGGAGGGTTGGACGGTGGAGGGGTCATTTTTAAGGTTATATAATCCCTCATAGTATGTACTAAACGCATTCGCGATCAGTTGGGGTTTAAGGAGTTTTTCACTGGAGAGGGGGTGGAGTAAGTAAGGGATTTTCGTCTTGGTCCTATGCCCCTTGACTCTGAGGGACATTGCTTTACTCGCTTTGTTCCCTGTGGAGTAAGATTGTGCTTTGAGTAGTTTATAGGACTTCTGGTGTTTTTCAAGAAGTATTGCCCGTAGGTCGTGTCTTAAGGTAAAAATGTTCGCCTGTAAGTCAGGGGAAGGGTTGGATTTGTTAAGGGCCTCCGTTGCGGTCAGGGTCTGTGTGAGGTCGTCTAACCATTTGGTTCTATTTCTCTTTGCTCTAGCTCCCATTTGGATGAAGACCCCCTGGATCACTGCCTTGTGGGCAGTACACACCACCAGCGGGTCAGAGACAGAGGCCTGGTTGAGTGCAAAGTAGTCTTCTAAACGTTGTTTGATGGTGTCTGAATAGCTGGGAGTATTAAGGAGGTAGTTATTGACCCTCCATATGTAGGGAGTGGAGTGGGAGGAATCATCAGAGAGGGTAAGACTTATGGGGGCATGATCTGACCAGGTGGTGGTGTGTATGTCAGCTCCTAGAACCCTTTGCAATAACCAGCTATCGGCTAAAAACAGGTCGATCCTTGAGTAGGTGTTGTGACGGGGCGACAGGAAGGTAAAGTCCCTCTCGCTCGCATGACAACACCTCCACACATCATACATGCTATGGGAAGAGATAAATGAGTCCAAAGAGGAAGCACGGTGTGGCGGCCCAGCGGTGGAGTCCAATGCATTATTAGGGACCTTATTGAAATCCCCACAGATAAGCAGGTGTCCTGTTTGGAATTTTCGGATTGCTTTCATCTTTTTCCTAAGAAACGACATTTGGCCTTGGTTCGGCACGTAGATAGATACTAAAGTGTAGTGCACTTTGTTGATTTCACAGTCTAAAAAAATGTATCGACCGTCCGGGTCAGTTACACATTGGTGCAGAAGAAAGGTGACCGAGTCTCTGACGGCTATCATCACTCCACGCTGTTTCTTGTTGAATTGGGCTTGGAACACATGCGGGAACTGTTTGTGGGAGCACTTAGGGGCAGCGTGCTGGGCAAAATGGGTCTCCTGGACGCATAATACGTCACAATTGTGGGCAAGAGCTGATGACCACAAGGATGATCTTTTTGCGGGGTGGTTTAGGCCCTTGGCATTAAGGGAGAGTATTTTAATTCCCATGACCTTGTGTGGGCTAGTGTGACAATACGAAAAGTACTTACAGTTGTTTGTGGTAACCGCTCAGGACCCAGGAAATGGGCAGGGAGGATGAAGAGGTGAGTCCTCAAGTCGGGCAGGTATCAGGACCGTTTCGGTGTACTAGAGTGTAGAAGAGAGCAGTAGATGTGAGTTCCCTCAGTGGTTCGGTGGGAGCAGTCCGTGCCATTGGTGCAGGTGAGGGATACACAGTTTCAATGGTGGAAGAGTCAAGCACAGGTGGGTAAACTCAAAAGAAAGCAAAAAATGAGATTAAAACGTGAAACAAATACCAATGAAGGTACAAACAGTAGAAAACAAGCTGAGAATTGTTCCCTTATTAGAAGGGACCAGCAGAGGTCAGCTACTAACTGCTCTATGTGAGCGGCTGACTGAGTACGGGGGAGAGTCTAGTGAGCAGGTGGTGGGTTGCATGACCGAACCGGACAATACCGTTGCTCAGCGTGGTTGTCTTGGGTGATGCATTTTAAACTTCCCTTTATCAGCTCCAAAGGTGAATAGGTTAGGCAGCCCGCTATGGTCTGGTGCGTTGCGGGAGGGTTCTGGCAGGATGCCCCAGGAGTGCAGAAGCTTCATGCCCCCTTCCATGGTAGAAATGGTATGGGGTATGCCGTTATACGTGACCAAGATGGTCGCCGGGTGACGCCATTTGTATATGATCTTGTGATTGTGGAAGGCCTTTGTGATGGTTTTGAGCTGTCTCCTCATCTGGAGCGTGTACTGCGACAGGTCTGCGTACAGCTGAATGTTTGCATAGGGATCTGGGAGCGGGGAGATTTCCCTTGCTTTCATTAGAATCTGCTCTTTAGCCTGGAAGAAATGAACCCTTAGCAGAACATCTCCTGGGACATCGGCCTCAAGATGGCGGGGTTTAGGGATTCTGTGGATCCGGTCTACAGTGAGTTCAATAGGGGTGAGCTCAGGAAGCATGCTAGAGAACAAGGCAGTGGCATAGGCATGCAGCTCTTTCGGTTGGACTGACTCAGGGACCCCACGGATCTTAAGATTATTGCGCCTGGATCTGTCCTCGAGGTCCGCGAGTTTCGCTTTGATCCATGAGGTGTCCTCCTTTTGCTCAGCATAAGCGTCTACTAACTCGTTTACTGTGTCAGTACAGTCTACCATTTTGTTCTCTATGAACTGCATTCTGTTATCCATATGTTTCATCTCTAATGAGAACGTGTTGATCAGAGATGACAAATTAGTCATGAGGGAGGACTGCAAGGTCATTAACATGTCCTTCATTGTGGTGTCTACTGTCTAGGACTGGTTGTCCCGTGGTTGGGAACTGGGCAATGGAGGACTGTAGGGAGGATATGGCAGAGTCATTATGTAGGCCTGTACTCACTGCGACTGAGGCCTGCCCGGGGTGGTCCATCCTCATCTTAGATTTTGCTGGGCTCTGCGTTCCCGGTGTAGCAGGCGATGTGTCAGGAGGAAAGGAGTGCTGAGCGAGTTTCAGATCCTGTGGCTGTGCTGTGGGGAGAGCTGTGTAATCCAGCATCTGCCTCGCTGTACCTCCGTCGGCGCCATCTTGGTTTTTCCGGCGGGGCTGGAAGGAGAAGGTTTCCAGCTTCTTTGGACCGCGATCCTGCGGCCTCTTGCGGGTCATCGTGTCGGCAGGACCCGGGGGAGCTGGGGTGGTGTCCGTGGTGCCGGTTAGAGCGGCGTGTGCACCCATTAGTCGCTAGTTGTCCGGTCCGGTGTGCGGAGCTCACAGCTCAGGCGTCCATTCACGTGCGCGCGCAAGCCACGCCCACCCTCAACCCCTTATGAAGGACCTGAAAAATAATTCCCTTTACAGATGAGGCATTGGCCCTCCTCCATTTTCTGCAATCTACCAGATATATAGAAGTCATAGGCCTCTTCAGCGTCGGGAGGGGGGGTTCTGAGGACCTCACTAGCCTCCCGAATGAGGCCCAGTGCTGCCTTATCCACGTTCTTCCCCTTCCTTGACCTTTTTGTTGTAAGGCGGGGGGCACCTTGGATTGGGTCAGGCCACTGGGCCCAGCCACCTCCTGGCTGCCACTGGCCCCCGGTCACCTCCTGGCTGGCACTTCCCCCCGCCTCCTCCTGCCTGCCACTTTACATACCCTCATCCTAGGACATAGTTTTAGTTTTTCGTTCATCAATCACACACAATTTTCAGCTCATGACTGTTGCAAACTGAATGTTAATAAATAGAAAAGACTATCATTCTGACCCCAGCATTTTTCATTCTTGTCCCAATCATTTTTGTCCACTACTGTCTATTGATATGTCAGATGCTTTTTGTTAAACCATTAATGTGTTCTCAATGATAACATCTTGAGACAAGAAAAAACGCATATATTGAGAGTCCAAGGGCCGCACACCCCAAAATGTTGTAGAGACAAAAATGGAGAAATTCCCCCCGGGGGCTTTTAAGCGACATATTGTGTAAAGTATATTAAATTCAAAGACATGGAAATATATAAAAAAAAATTCTTTACTAGGTTTCTGTATCACGAGTAATGAAGATGCAGATGGTTGTAATATAAAATACATTCAGGTTACAGACAGTTGGAGACCTATCTCAACAATGATTAAATGTTAAATGATACAATGGAATAATATATAGTGCCATTGATGAAGTAGCTTCCATAAGAATACCCCGACGCGTTTCGACCACAATTTGGTCTTCTTCAGGGGGATTTGTATTCTGGAAAGATGTCAAAAAAAGTATGTTAGGATACTAACATTCAAGCAAAACGCTGGCACCCATAGTACAGGTAGTGGGGATATATTTACCGCTCGAAGCATATAGAAGATGACATGTAACCAGAGATGATGGCCGTGGTGCAGACAAAGGATCCCAATATCCCCTCCTGCCTGCCACTTTACAGACCCTCATCCTAGGATATAGTTTTAGTTTTTCGTTCATCAATCACACACAATTTTCAGCTCATGACTGTTGCAAACTGAATGTTAATAAATAGAAAAGACTATCATTCTGACCCCAGCATTTTTCATTCTTGTCCCAATCATTTTTGTCCACTACTGTCTATTAATATGTCAGACGCTATTTGTTAAATCATTAATGTGTTCTCAATGATAACATCTAGTTAACATCAATAATTTTAGGCAAATAAATATGGTAAAAAATAGTTTAGCCTCAGTTGGGGTGGAGGGAAGTGTAGAAAGTGATTCCCTCGCTTTAATCTGGTTTTCCAGGAAACACTTTCTATTGTAGTACCACAGACTGGGTACATACATGTTCTCTGCTGCTGCTCCTGATTTGAGGGATTTCTGGACCTTATTAAGCTCCTTCCTATACGTGCTCCTTAAGCTACCAATTTTCTTTTCCACAAACGCGATGTCTGCGTCTTTTAACCTCCCATAAATTCCTCAGCTCCCTGTACCGGTCTATGAACCTGCCCATGAATTCTGGGTCCTTAAATTGTTTTATATTTGCTGCAAGACAAAACACAAGACAAAAACACTAATGTCAGTCTAAACTCTCATAATCGTATCCCAATATAGGCCTCAATCTAGAAGCAGTATAGGCCACTGATGTAGAAAACAAATTGTGTGTTTCCGGCGCCAAAATGATATCAATATTCTTATTAAGTCTTACTGCAATAAAAATGCAACCTCAAAGGTTTGGTTTAGATTTGTGAAGTAAATTGCTCTAACTTATATTTATATAAACATTTTACCACAACTGATCCTGTGAACTTGTCACTCAAAAAACAAAAATTATGTACATGTGTCTATGGTTATTAATTAATGTGCAAACAATCAAACAAATAGTGTGCAATAAAAACCAATACAGTGCCCTGTGCCAAACTATAACATATGAATCTCTCAATCCATCAAACAATTTGAAATAAATCCAAAAAGATTTCAAATATGCTACTGTTACAATCCACAAATTGAATGTGCCCCAAGAAAGCAAGAAAAATGTATTGTATACAAAAAAATATCTAAAAAATATATATGTATATGTGCTAAGAAAGTCCTTAGTAGATAATTTCTTACAGTGATGCCCAGCTATGTTTCCACCTTCACCGCAAATAGTGCCTACACCATCACCGGATAAAATGGCCACTCACCAGATGGACCCAGAAATCTGCCTTTGGTTCAAATGGATAACCACTCCCTCTCTCAAGTTTATCAGCAATCACTCCCAATGCTTTGGCTGTAGTCTCGTTCTATATCGACTCATGTAACATACAAAAGACTATCATGGTGTAGTATATCAAAGAATTTATTATGATTAAAACATATATAGTTATTCCACTCACATGTAAAAGTGCCTGGGAGCCGGCACTGAGCTAATCAAGCCATAAATAGGAGTATACAAATGTACGAGTATGTCCTGGTCCGCACGTGTGATGCCTCACTTTATCGCTTGCGTTCCTAGCCTCGTTATACTCAGACTGGACATGACAAGCTGGCAATGGTCCCGCGGCCTCTATGCATTTTGCAACTTAATGCGTCATCAGGAAGCTGCCTCATTGGTGCTCGTCAGTCTTTTTATACCTCCCTGTGCTACTTGTTATCCTATCATCTGCTTCGTACAACCGAAAGCACCACAACCGCCATTTTGACTACTGGTAATTCCCTGACTACTGCAACTTCCGGCCGGAAGTCCAAACTCCATTTTACTGGAAGTGGACTGGCCCCCATTTTAGTTACTGGCTATTATTCACTGCCGCTGGTGCGAACCTGCTGGCAACATTTTTTTTTTTTTTTTTACATTTTACATAGCCCCCCCACGCTTTAGTTCCATTGGTTTTATATTCTCATTATACTTAGAAGACTGCACTCCTCATTCCTGGAAGTACTACAACCTCTATTTTAACAACTGGTGGGTGTGTATTGCCCCAAGTGTAAACCTGCTGGCAACCCCCCCCCTGTTGTTATGGAGACTTCCCACTTCCCTCAGATTGCAGTCACTGTAAATCTGAGGGGTAGGCCACTGATGCCCCAAGTTTAAATTGTACCTTTGTTAGGATGATCAACGCTTCCGTTACTCCTTCCTCCGCACACAGAATGTATGTACGACACATGCGTGTTAGCTTTATATACACTGCGCATGCGTGAAACTCTGCATACATCACCCGCCCCTGACGTTCTTTCTAGCATATTCCCCGCCCCTTCTCTTTCGGTGTGCAGTGGGAGAGGAACATGGCAGAGACACAGAAGGTGCGTGATAATAGCATTTACAAGGAGGAAAGCCCAGAGCCAGAAAGGTCCCAATCCAGGAGGAGATATAAGGCCTTAAATATGTCCTTTGTGGAGATGGCAGAGATGGTGGACATCTTGAAGAGGACCGACTATGATGGGAAGTATGGCCCATACACCAACCCTAATGTGAGAAAGACCAAGATCATGACTAAAGTTGTGAGAAGTCTGCACAGGAATTTTGGGGTACGACGATCCAAGGAGCAATTCAGGAAACGCTGGTCAGACCTGAAATTGAGAAAGCACAATCAGTACAGAAGGATCAAGAAAATGCTTCCAAAAAGTATTTCTCCTGTGTTCCTATTATTATTATTACATACAATGTTTTGGCAGATACAGGTTAACTACATTTGGTCATGCCTATTTGTATAAAAAGAAGTGTATTACATTGTTGTCTAGATGTGTTTGTAACTAGAATGAAATGCAAACTTAATTCTCAGTGTAAAGGAGAGGACATTCAGCAGCTGTTTACATATCTGGACTCAGGAGCACGAGTGTGGGACACCAGAACGACCTTTTTAGGGAGTCCCACACAGGTGCTCCAGTGGATACTTGGGGTGTCTCCATGTGTGAAACGTGTCCAAAAAAGGTAAGTATTCTAGCTCATATTCCTATTTCTGGCCTAAAATATTTGTGTGCTACGTATACCTTTTGTTTCATTCTCATAGGGGAGAAAAGACCCGGGACATCTGAGGACACCAGGGACCCCACACCTAATGAAGAAGGGGAACTCAGCACACCACAACCTGAGGATGTGGAAGGAGGAGAGGTGGAAGAAGTGGGTGAAATAGTGACCACAACAGGTCAGTGTCTGTCACCAAAGCTTCAGGTAATAGATGTACGCCTGCATATTTATAATACATGGTGTGTATTTTTATTTTAGGTGATGTACTGGTTGTGGAAGAAGAATCTCCTCATTTCACCAGTGCAAGTGCACAAATCCTCATCCAGGACATAATGGTGTGTAGTCAGGATTTAGACATCATAAAGCAAAAAACAAAGGATGTTGAACAAAAAATGAAGAACATGATTGATGTATTAGGGAGAATATAAATAACAACTAAATGCCACCATTTTGTTTTTTTGTTGCCCAATTTTCCAAAACATTTAGACTTTTTAAAAGCCAAATTTTAAAGATGCACACAGTGGGGGTTATTTACAAAAGGCAAATCCACTTTGCACTGAAAGTGCACTTGGAAGTTCAGTCACTGTAAATCTGAGGGGTCGATCTGAAATGAGGGGAAGCTCTGCCAATTTTATCATCCAATCATGTGCAAGCTAAAATGCTGTTTTTTATTTTCCTTGCATGTCCCCATCTACAGTGACTTTACTCCCAAGTGCATTGCCAGTGCACTTTCAAGTGCACTGGCAGTGCACTTGTAATGCAAAGTGGATTTTCCTTTAGTAAATAACCCCCAGTGTGTCAACATGTGCTATCTGCCATCACGGGATATCAATGTAAGCATTTTGTGGGTACAACCCCTTCCTCGCAACTCAAGTAGGTGAGAGGAAGTAGTTGCACCCCCAAAACACATCCATTGATCCCCCATGATGGGAGATAGCACATGTTGACATTAGGCATGGAATCAGGAGGGAAATCCCCATTTTTGCCTCTCAATTTGTGTGCATCTTCAAAATTTGGCTTTTACAGGGGTAACATCACCCCATCTGATGAAGGCAAGATCAACACAGTTTTGACACACTAATGTCTGATATTGCCTTCAGTTTTTCAAGGTTCAATTTTGTAAGTTCCAGAGTTGTGTATGTTATGTTTTGAAACATGCCTGTGTATGCAAAAAAAATGTAATGTAAAACTTTATAAAGCAAAGATTGTTAGCCAGATTCAGAAAGACTTACGACGGCGTATCAGTAGATACGCCGTCGTAAGTCCGAATGCGTGCTGTCGTATCTTTAACCGTATTCTCAAACTGAGATATGCTTCTCTGTTGCTAAGATACGACCGGCGCAAGTCTCCTACGCCGTCGTATCTTAGCTGCATATTTACGCTGGCCGCTAGGGGCGTGTACGTTGATTTACGCCTAGAATATGTAAATGAGCAAGATACGCCTATTCACGAACGTACTTGCGCTCGATACGCTGTTTACGTAAGGCATTTTTCAGGCATAAAGATAAACCACCAAAAAGATGGCGCAGCCCATGCAAGGTATGGACGTCGGAAGTGCCGTCGAATTTTACGTCGATTGCGTAAGCGTACGTGAATTGGGCTGGGGGTAGGTTACGTTCACGTCGAAAGCAAGGAGTATTTGCGACGTGATTCTGAGCATGCACGCGCATGCGCCTTACCAACGGCCCTCATTTACATGGGGTCACGGGTAATTTACATGGAACACGCCCCCTACCTGCCTATTTTGAATTAGGTGGGGTTACGCCGGCCATTTGCGTTACGCCGACGTAACTTAGGAGGCAAGTGCTTTGTGAATACAGTACTTGCCTCACTATGTTACGTCAGCGTAGTGCAAATGCGATGCGCTACGCCGGCATAAAGATACACGCCTCTACGCGAATCTGGACAGTTGTTTTTTGACCCAAATTTTTTTTTAACACACATGGGAATGTGCACAGTAAAAGTAAAAGTTTTTATAGTCAACAATGTGTGGCTTCTTCTTTCAATCCTCAATACCAGTTTTTGTATTAAGTTGGTGTTTACAGTGACAATGGGGGTTATTTAATAATGGAAAAAACACTTGGCACTACAAGTGCACTAGGAGAACCTAGGAGACAGCTAAAAGAAACACAAGCAATAAATAAAATTCAAGATTTATCAGATACATTTTTTTTTATTTTAGAAAAAATTATACATTTTCTGGCATAGCAATGCCCCCCCCTACCCGTAAAATATTCAACATATTTTTGGCGCACTTAAAGCAGAGTTCCGGCCACAATTTCACTTTTTAAATATAAATACCCCTGTAATACACAAGCTTAATGTATTCTAGTAAAGTTAGTCTGCAAACTAAGGTGTGTTTTGTTAGGTTGTTACAGCATTTAGACACTTTATAAAATAGAAATTGACTGGGGCCATCCTAAGTGTGGGCATCATGAAGCCAGACTGTATGACTTCCTGGATTTCAGCCTTGCAGATCTCGCACATGCTCAGTGCTGCACAAACAGTGTAATAGGTTTCAGATCAGGTTTCAGCACCTGTACTGTCCAAGTCACACGATTCTTCGAGACTGTGGAGTGCACAGACTCCTGGAAAGTTACACCCACTACATTCCCAGGAGTCTGTGCAGTGTAGGTTAGGAAGCTTAAGCACCTAGGTGCAGGAAGAGGGAAGATTAACTATTCTGCCTAGCAACAACACTTTAAAGGCATCTAATTATTTTATTTTTTTTCTTAAAGGACTAATGACATTTTTTTTAAAACTACTGATGTAATGTTATATTTATGGGTGGAACTCCACTTTAATGGGCGCTTTGGGGGGGGGGGGCAGCCAGGATGCCCAGCGACCAGGCCGGTCAGGGGATTTGCAGGAAGTACAGCCTCAGGCCCAACTGTGGCAGCATAATTAGTAACATTTCTCCTTAAAAAGTTGTGAAGAACACAGCATGCTAAAACGATGTGGTTCAGTTTGTACTCGGCCATATTGATTGCCGTAAGAAATCAATGGAATCGGCTGGCCATTATCCCAAAGGCATTATCCACGACTCTTCTGGCTCTGGCCAGCTAGTAATTAAAAACCCTCCTCTCCGGGGTGAGGTCCTCTGGGGGAATGGCCTCATCAGGTGATCACCCAGACCAAAGGCTTCATCTGCAATAAACATGAACGGGAGTCCTTCCACATTCTCCGCAGCAGGTGGCAATGCCAAGCCACCACTCTGAAGGCATCTGGCAAACTCTGTCTAGGCAAAAACTCCTCCATCTGACATCTGGCCATTCTTCCCCATGCCCAAATATAGAAACTCATATGTTGCCGACACCACCACCATCAAGGCAATACTATTAATCCCTTATAATTGTAATTGTATGACCCCGAATGGGGTGGTGGGACAATGTTATTATTCTTATTATTATCATACAGGATTTATATAGTGCCAACAGTTTGGGCCGTGCTTTACAACATCAGGGAAGACAGTACAGTCACAATACAATTCAATACAGAAGGGATCAGAGGGCCCTGCACGTTAGAGCTTACAGTCTAGAAGGGTGGGTCAAGTGGAACAAAGGGTAGTAGCTGTGGGTGATGATCAGATGGACAAAATGAAAATACAGTTGTTAGGTGTGGGTAGGATAGGCTTCTCTGAAGAGGAGGGTTTTCAGGGATCCTCTAAAAGCTAATAGAGAAGGAGAGAGATGGACAGATTGGGTTAAGGAGTTCCATAGGTTTGGAGAGGCTCTGGAAAAGACCTGAGCATGGGAGCAGGTGATGAGAGAGCTAGAGAGCAGGAGGTCTTGAGAAGAACGAAGAGAACGAATAGTTTGGTATTTAGAGACTAGGTCAGTGATGTAGCTGGGGGCAGAGTTGTGGATGGCTTTATAGGTAGTTGTTAGTATTTTGAATTGAATTTGTTGGGTGAGCGGAAGCCAGTAGAGGAATTGACAGAGAGGAGTAGCAGAGACAGAGCGGTTGGTAAGGTGGATGAGTCTGGCAGCAGCATTCATGATGGACTTAAGGGGGATAGAGTATGCAGAGGTAAAACAATGAGGAGGGAGTTGCAGTAAATGAGGCGAGAGATGACCAGGGAGTAAATTAAAAGTTTTGTTGTGTCATCGGTTAGAAAGGGGCATATTTGGAGATGTTGCAGAGGTTGAGGCAGCAAGATTAGGACAGTAATTGGACGTGAGGCTTAAAGGAGAGTTCAGAGTCCAGGACTACTCCTAGGACCTTGGCATGTGGGGATGGGCTGATAGTTGTGCCATCAATTTTGACAGAGAGATCAGGGGAAGAGGCACGTGGAGGAGGAAAAATTATAAGTTCAGTTTTGGATAGATTAAGTTTGAGGAAGTTGTGTGACATCCAAACTGATATATCTGATAGTAAATTAGTGATACGCGAGGAGAATGAAGGAGGGAGTAGAGGGGCAGAGAAATAGATTTGAGTGTCGTTAGCGTATAGGTGGTATTGGAAGCCGTGGGAGGCTATCAACTGACCCAGGGAGGAGGTGTAGATTGACAATAGGAGAGGTCTAAGAAAAGAACCTTGGGGGACCCTAAAAGAGAAAAGAAGAGGAGAGGAGGAAGTAGAGTTGTAAGTAATGCTAAAGGTGCGGTTGTATAAGTATGTAGAGAACCAGTGAAGAGTACATTCACGGAGACTAAAGGTGTGGAGTTTTTTGAGGAGGAGGGGGTGGTCAACCATATCGAAGGCAGCAGAGAGGTCCAGGAGTAAGATTATAGAATACTGTCCCTTAGTTTTGGCTGTTAGTATATCGTTTGTTAGTTTTAGAGAGCAGTTTCTGTGGAATGTTGAGGACAAAATGCAGACTGAAGGGGATCAAGAAGGTTATTATCAGCAAGGTGGATGCTCAGTCGGTTGTAGACTAGACGTTCAAGGAGTTTGGATAAAAAGGGGAGCAAGAATATGGGCGTAGGTTGTCAAGATTGGATGGGTCCAGTGAGAGCTTTTTAAGTATGGGGCTGACTAGTGCATGTTTCAAAGAGTTAGGGAAGATGCCAGAAGAGAGGCAGAGATTGAAGATGTGGGTTAGAGAGTGTAGAATGGAGCCAGATGGTGAACAGGATCCAGAGCGCAGGTGGTAAGATGGACATTAGCAAGTAATTTATCAACCTTGTCTATGGTGGGCAGATTTATACTGGACGAAATCTTTCTGGGACTTAGTCTTACGCCACTGGCACTCGAGAGCACGGCTGTGTTTTTTCAGACTTCTAGTATCATCTGTTTGCCAGGGTTGAAGGGGATGGGGCCTTATTCTGCGTGTAGTGAGGGGGGCCAGTCTGTCCAGTGATGCTAGAAGTGAAGTGTTGCAGACAGAAGTGGCAAGGTCGGTGCAGGACAGGGGTGCGATTTTGTCATAGAAGTGGTCAGTCGCAGAGTATAGAAGAGAAGGGTTGATATGGCGAAGGTTTCTATGAGTAACCGTTAGTCCTTTGGAGGGAGAGGAGGCGAAGGAGAGGGAGAGAGTGAAATTAATAAGGTAGTGATCAGAGAGAGGGTAAGGATAGTTGGAGAGGTTGCATGGAGTGCATCGGTCGAGGGTATTGCCTTCAGAGTAAGTAGGAGCATATATCCATTGCTTCAGATCAAAGGTGGAGGTTAGACTGAGAAGTTTGGAAGTTGCAGGAGTGTTAGTATTAGTAGAGATGCGAGCGGGGGTTACCCAGTGACGTGGACGGGTGACCCCACCCTGTGACATCATGGGGTGAGGTCACCCATCCACGTCACTGAATAACCCCCCGGATTTCTCCTTACGCAAGGAGAAAGCCAGGGGTTACCTAATGACATGGATGAGTGACCCCGCCCCCTCTTACACATCATGGGTGTTTCATGTGGAGTGGAGACTGGAGCATCGATGGAGAATGGATCACCGCGGGACATCGAGAATGGATTACAACACTGGACAGACTGGATTACATCGCTGGAATGTTTCTTTTTTTTTTTTTTTAAATAAAGGACTTATCCCAACTGTGTCTGTGTGGTTTTTAACATTTTTGACACTTTCTTTTGTGAAATGGTAGGGGTACAATGTACCCCGTTACCAATTCACATGGGGGGCTGGGATATGTGGGTCCCCTTTGTTAAAGGGGGCCTCCAGATTTCGATAAGCCCCCCGCCCGCAGACCCCCACAACCACCAGGCAAGGGTTGTGGGGATGAGGCCCTTGTCCGCATCAACATGGGAACATCCTCGGTTCAGATTCGGTTCAGGAGGGGGGACCCTCTCTTTCCCCTCTTTTCCTGTGGCCTGCCAGGTTGCGTGCTCAGATAAGGGTCTGGTATGGATTTTTGGGGGGCCCCCATGCCATTTTTTTTATTTTGGTGCAGGGTTCCCCTAAAAATTAATACCAGACCTGAAGGGTCTGGTATGGATTTTTGGGGGGAACCCCACGCCATTTTTTTTTAAATGGCACGGGGTTCCCCTTAATATCCATACCAGACCTGAAGAGCCTGATATGGAATTTGGGGGGACTTTTTTTGGGGGGTTTGGGAACCCCTGTCGTTTTTTCAATGACTTTGATCTGTATTGCCGGGACCCGACAATTCATGAATTGTAGTAGTTTGAAATGACTTTTTAAATGACTTTTTTTTCCTTTTAGAAATGACATTTTGTGCAGGGATAGTTCTAAACACGGGAAACATGCGCTACTTTACAGACATACTATACACACTCCCCCAGGTATGAAATTTAAAGGAATATTTCACTTTTATTGTTTCACTTTTAGCATTATTAAAATCACTGCCCCCGAAAAAATGGGCGTCTTTAAAAAAATAAAATATTGCATTGATACCTGTGGCAGGACACGGGTCCCCAAACACTTTTTATGACAATAACTTGCATATTAACCTTTAAAATTAGCTTTTTTGATTTTCCATGCTCGTGTCCCATAGACTTTAACAGTGTTCGCGTGTTCAAACTAATGTTCTGGTGCGAACAGAACCGGGGGGTGTTCAGGTCATCCCTATCTGTGAGATGTTCACAGATTGGGATATTTTATAACCTAAACCTGCTTTAAACTTCTCCACACATTTATCCCTGACAGGTCTGGTGTGTTCCTTGGCCTTCATGATGTTTGTTAACTAAGGTTTTCTAACAAAACTCTGAGGGCTTCACAGAAGAGCTGTGTTCATACTAAGATTCAATTACACATAGGTGGAAAGGACTATATTTACTAATTAGTTGACTTCTGAAGGCAATTGGTTCCACTAGATTTTAGTTAGGGGTATCAGAGTAAAGAGGGCTGAATACAAATGCACGCCACACTTTTCAGATATTTATTTATAAAAAAATGTGAAAAACATTTATCATTTTCCATCTACTTCACAATTATGTGCCAGTTTGTGTTGGTAAATCCCAATAAAATATATTTACGGTTTTGGTTGTAACATCAAGGGGTACAAATACATTTTCATGGCACTGTATAAGACTCCAGCAGGTTATTTATTTTTTTATATTTATATCATTTATACTTTAATTACTATCATGTATTTGTCTTTCTCCTGTTATGAACCTGTATATACAGTATAGGGGTGACAAAGTGGACAGGTATAAAAATTCCCAAGCTTTTAGGTATCCACAGTCGACGCAGAGGTGCTCAAAATCTTGGTAACCCTCTTTGCAATGCTACGGTCTTTGGTAAGGGAATTATGCTTGGGTTTTCTTTCTGTTACACTGGTTACAGTGCAATTAAACTTAAACCAGCCTAATGCTGTCACACAAGCTGGTAAAGATCAATAATTGTATCGGTTTTAGCAAGCTTGTGGAGACTAATAATAATCATATCTAAGATGCCAATATAAGTTTCTGTTTTTTTTTTCTCACTTTGCCAGTATGTTGATAAGCCTGTGGAAAAAAAAATATAAGTGAAACAAATAAAAGAAAAAAGAAAACCAACCATCAATAAAATGCAATTTTATTATCTTATGAGACATGGGTTAGCTGGCTTAATGCCCTATGTGTGCTCAAACCACACATGTGAGGTATTGCCATGATCACTAGAGAGAGAGCAATAACTTAACCACTTCCCGCCCGGCCTATAGCCGATTTACGTCCGGGAAGTGGTTCTGAAATCCTGACAGGACATCCATGGACGTCCTGCAGGATTTCATGCCGCGCGCGCCCGTGGGGGCGCGCATCGCGGCGATCGGTGATGCGGGGTGTCAGTCTGACACCCTGCATCTCCGATCTCGGTAAAGAGCCTCCGGCGGAGACTCTTTACCACGTGATCAGCCGTGTCCAACCACGGCTGATCACGATGTAAACAGGAAGAGCCGTTGATGGCTCTTCCTCACTCGCGTCTGACAGACGCGAGTAGAGGAGAGCCGATCGGCGGCTCTCCTGACAGGGGGGGTTCGCGCTGATTGTTTATCAGCGCAGCCCCCCCTCGGATCGCCACACTGGACCACCAGGGATGCCCACCCTGGAGCACCAGGGTGGGCAAAAAAAAAAAGAAAAGCCCGCAAAAAAAAAAAAAAAAAGTCTAAAAAATAAACAAAAAAAAAGCATTAAAAAAAAGAAAAAAATCAGTGCTGCCACCCCAGTGTCCATCAGCGCCACCCCAGTGTCCATCAGTGCCACCCCAGTGTCCATCAGTGCCACCCCAGTGTCCATCAGTGCCACCCCACAGTGCCCATCCATGCCCAGTGCCCACCTATCAGTGCCCATCTGTGCCACCCATAAGTATCCATCAGTGCCGCCCATGAGTGCCCATCTGTGCCGCCTATGAGTGCCCAGTGCTGCCCATGAGTGCCCATCAGTGCCGCCTATGTGTGCCCATCAGTGCCGCCTATGTGTGCCCATCAGTGCCGCCTATGTGTGCCCATCAGTGCCGCCTATGAGTGCCCATCAGTGTCGCATACCAGCGCCGCCAATCAGTGCCACCTCATCTGTGCCCGTCAGTACTACCTCATCGATGTCCATCAGTGCCATCTCATCGGTGCCCATTAGTGCCGCCATATCAGTGCCCGTAATTGAAAGAGAAAACTTATTTACAAAAAAATTAACAGAAAAAAATAAAAACGTAATTTTTTTTCCAAATTTTCAGCCTTTTTTTAGTTGTTGCGCAAAAAAAAAATCGCAGAGGTGATCAAATACCACCAAAAGAAAGCTCTATTTGTGAGGAAAAAAGGACGCCAATTTTGTTTGGGTACAGTGTAGCATGACCGCGCAATTGCCATTCAAAGTGCGACAGTGCTGAAAGCTGAAAATTGGCTTGGGCGGGAAGCTGCGTAAGTACCTGGTATGGAAGTGGTTAAAAAACTGGTAACCTGTAGACATTTTTAAACATCACCTATCGAGTTTAAGGGTAAATTGTTTGTCGCCATTCCACGAGCGGGCACAGTTTTGAAGCATGACATGTTGGGTATCAGTTTACTCAGAGTAACATTATGTTTCACAATATAAAAAAAAAATGGCTAACTTTACTGTTGTCTTATTTTGTAATAAAAAAAAGTGTATTTTTTCCCAAAAAAGTGCGCTTGTAAGACTGCTGCACAAATACGGTGTGTACAGAAAATATTGCAACGACTGCTATTTTTTCTCTAGCGTGTTAGAAAAAATGTATATAATGTTTGGGGGTTGAAAGTAATTTTAAATATATAAAAAAATATTTTAACTTGTAAATAACAAGTGTAAATAAGAGGCTCAGTCCTTAAGTGTTTAAATAACAAACAATAACATACCTACCTACTCTGTACAATGGAATTGCACAGAGTGGCCGTGAACCTCCTCTTTTCGGGTCCCCCCGCCGGTGCTCCTGGTCCATTCTGTCTGTCCAGTGCCCCCATGGGAAGTGGGACTTGGTCCCATCCCCGCTCTCTCGTCACTGGCTTTGATTGACAGCACTGGCAGCCAATGCCTCATGGTACCCCAGCAAAGCCAGCAAGATCCAGAAGTCAAAGGAGAGAAGAGCTGCAGATGTGCACTGCGCTGAATCGAATGAGGGCTCAGTTAAGTAAAAGGGGGGGGGGTATAGATAGATGCTGACACCTAAACATTTTTTACCTTAATGCAAGGATGACATTAAGGTAAAAAAAAGTTTAGGCTTTACAACCACTTTAAGCCACATTAAGATGAACAAATAAGCATGTTAGAGAAATACAACATCATCTAAAAAATGTATGTCAGTAAGTCTCATTTCATCTGTATATTTTCTTATACACATGCAAAGCTGCTCAGTGTGTAACAGATTTTGTCATGTACAGGAACATGCTTGCGTTTTAAATTTCTTTAAAGCACTAAATTGCATAACATATGTAGTGTTATTTGTGCTTTACATTTTTATTATTCTTTTAAACTACTGTTCACTGTGATACTTAGTGGAAGTTCTCCAGCGTACACTAAATCCAATACATTTTTGGGCTGCACAATGCATCTCATTGATGTGCTTATTTGCATTTTTGACTGAATCCCAGGTGTACTATTGGTGTCACACACTTTCTATATTTTCATTATGTGGATAAAAATATTAATGCATGTTAAAATAATTTTCTTCATTTCTGACACACCCTATTTATCGCATACGTTTTTGATATTTTAACGGGAAAAAATACCTTAGGATTAAAAACAGAAATGACTTGTCAGAATGTACCTTTTTTTGGGTTGTACATATTTATTGCTATTGACGGTTGAAATGATTTATTATCTTTCTTCCACAATGTATTATGCATTCTGTAACTTTCTCACATGTCTTCAATGCCCTTTGTAATTCCACTACTCATAGGAGTTACCATTTCATCTATAGCAGATTTAATTTTCATTATATCTTTGTAATAAAAATGATTAATATAGTGTCCGTTTTCAAAATGAAGTTAAAAGATTTTGTTCACATTGAATTACACTGTTTATTGTATCAAATGACCTAGTTGCATATTAAGACTTCACACTGTGTGTATAAAAATAACAGAAGCTTGAATAAAATCCTAATATGCCTGAAGAGCAAAATAATTAGCTTTCTTTGTGCTTTGCTGCTACGTTATTTAACTTTTTGTTACAAAGTAGACTGCATGTTGCCAGATTCTGTTCACTAAGGGTTTATGGTGTAGACAAATAGATCTGAAAACTTTTAAAATACATTCCTCTTCTGACACAACTAATTTTACTCCAACATTTGTTTTGCAGTAGTAATACAACTGGCAATTAATTTTTTTTCTCACTGTGATCATTTACGGGTTAACTAAAGGATTTTGGGGGAAATACTCTCTAATGTAGTTTTCCAAATATTTAAACCTTTTTATGACCTGAACATTTGTAGAAAATTGTAAAAGCAATATGAGTTTTGTCCCTAGTGGTCTGCCCAATGCCCTGCATGTACTTTTATATAATAAAAACTGTTCTTTCTGCCTGCAAACTGTAGATTGCCCATAGCAACCAAAAATGTCCCTTTATGTCAAAAATAGTTTTAGAGCAGCTAAAAAACAGCGATAATAAATTATAATCACTTGCAGAATTGTGCGATAGCGATTTGTGGGGAAATTTGTCATAAAAAAAAAAAAAAATGACAGCAACAATTCGGCAACTGAGCAAATTTCAGTGATTTTGATTTGATTACATTATTGAATAATTTTTATTATAATTATATTATTATTTGTTATAATTATTTATAATTATTTATTATATTATAATTTTTAATTTTGTTTTTAAAAAAATGTCATACCCGAGATGCCTATTAGAATCTTGTTTGGTCAGATTTAAGTGAGTTATTTCTAAAAATTACAGGCCTACAATATAAAACGCCAAATTTCCTTGCAAATAATGGTACCGCTTTCAGCACCTTTTTTCTGAAAGAATCATACCGCCAGGGAGGTTAAAGAAAAAAAAAATTAATTGACATTGTCAACAGATAAAACATGTAAACCAAAATTAACCGACGATAAAGAAGCCGGTTCTACGCAATAGTGCGTCATAAATGTATTTAACGACGACCAAGAGGCCGCTTTGCAGATCACTTCTGGAGAAACGTGCCGGGCAGCCGCCCACGACTTGGCTACGCTCCGAGTAGAATGGGCGGTTACCACTTCCGGAGGAGCCAAACCTTTCGCTTTATAAGCCCCTTGGATGGCCTGTCCAATCCATGCTGCAATGGTTCTAGAGGAAGCACGCATTCCTTTGTTCTTCCCATGAAAGGAAACAAATAGGTGTTCAGATTGGCGAAAAGATGCTGTAGCTTCCAGATACTGCTTCAAAACTTTACCGACATCCAAAGGATGAGCATCAGAGTTCTCAGAAGACCGAAAGGTGGGAAGGACAATTTCCTGGTTCTCATGAAAAGACGATTTTGGCTTAGACCCTAACATAGGGATCAAAATAACACGATCCGGAAAGAATGTAAGGAAAGGTTCTTTGGATCCTAATGAACCGATTTCTGAAACCCTCTTTTCTGAAGTTATGGCAACGAGAAAAGCTACTTTGAGGGAGAGCTCCTTGATCGATAGTTGGTCTGAGTGTTGAAAATCTGAGAAGAAGTCCAAGACTAGGGGGAGATCCCACTTGGAGAATCTCGGTTTCTTTAGAGGTCTCAGCCTCATAGCTCCTTTGAAGAACTGTCTGACGAGGATGTGAGTAGCCCAGGATATACCTGTGAATGCGGAGATAGCCGAAACTTGAACTCTTAATGAGCTAATGGATAAAGGTAGCTCAAGACCCGTCTGGAGAAAGCCTAGAACATCTTGAATTCTGGGATCACTAGGAGAACCATCCATGGAAGAGGTGTAGACTGAGAATTTTGACCAAATTCTTTGGTAGACCTTATTGGTGCTTGATCTTCTAGCGTTTAATAAAGTAGAGATGGCTCCGCTTGGACACCCCAATGCTTCCAGCCTTCCCCTCTCAAGAACCAGGCCATTAGATGCAGATGGGTTGGACACGGGTGAGGGGTTGATCCTTGCATTTATTAAAGTTATTAAATTTGGGCTTACTGCACTCAGATTGGCGCACTCTGTCTTTTTTTTTTTTTTGAGTGTATCGTATAACAACTGTGCTTTTAAGTTTTACATTTACCCCGGTGTGAAAACCGGAATGTTACCTAAGCCAGCATTAGGTCACTCTAGCAGGCCACTTGAGTTGAGGACATTCTATTGCCGGCCTTTTGGATTCGCTTTCGGATCCCTAGGAGCTGGACTAATCTTAGGTTTATGGACTATCTTTTCTGATATATGATAAGCTTATGGTGTGTCCTCCACTGCTTTTTTTCTTTTGGTGTTCTATTTTTTTTGATTGTTGATGTGTTTTTCAATAAAACTCTTTGTACAAGAAAATACCTGTGGCGATGTTGTGAGCCAGAACGGGAGACAAGTAAACTGGAGGTGAATACTGCCTACTGCAAACCAAAGATACTTTTGAAACTCTACCGCTATAGGAACATGAAAGCAGGCGTCTTTCAGGTCTATAGCCACAAGCCAGTCGCCTGGCTGAACTGCTTGACGGATCGTGAGTAGCGACTCCATTTTGAATTTCTCTTTCTTGATAAAGGTGTTTAGGTGTGTCAGATCTATAACTGGTCTCCAGGAACCTGACTTTTTTAGAACCAGAAACAGGGGCGAATACATCCCTTGAAACCTCTCGGCCGTTGGGACGTGTATAGTGGCCCCCTGAGCCACGAGGGAGCTTGTGTATGACAGGAGGACTTGTCTTTTCTCCTCTGAGCAGGGCACAATTGTGGGAATGAACTGAAGAACGGGTTGATTGATGAACGTCCAAAAATGACCTGTAGATACTGTCTTCACGGACCAAAAATCTTTTATCGAGGCTGCCCAGACATGCCGGAATTGGAAGAGACAAGCCCAGACTCTTTCAGTCTGGGTCGGCTCTATATCAAAAGGCCGACGCAGTAAAGTTACACCGTTTACGTTAGGCTTTTTCCCAGCGTATAGTTGCCCCTGCTATATGGTGGCATAAGTGCGGCGTAACAGTATGTTAAGTATGGCCTTCGTTCCCGCGTTAAAATGTGAAAAAGTTAAGTCTTTTGCGTAAGTCATCCGTGAATGGGGCTGGACATCATTTACGTTCACGTTGAAACCAATGACGTCCTTGCGTCGTACTTTGGAGCAATGCACACTGGGAAATTCTACGGAGGGCGCATGCGCCGTTCGGGAAAAACGTCAATCACGTCGGGTCACAGTACATTTACATAAAACACGCCCCCCCTGATCCAAATTTGAATTAGGCGGGCTTACGCCAGCCAATTTACGCTACGCCACCGCAACTTACGGAGCAAGTGCTTTGAGAATACAGCACTTGCCCGTCTAAGTTGCGGAGGCGTAGCGTAAATCGGATACGTTACGCCGCCGCAAAGATACGCGGTTCTATGTGAATCTAGCCCATTGTGCTTTTTTCAAAATTGTTGGTCTTCTTTTGTTTATAGCTCAAAAAATAAAAACCGCAGAGGTGATCAAATATCACCAAAAAAAAATCTCTATTTGGGTCCAGGACGGACCTCCTCTCACCCGCAGGAAGTGCTTCGACACTTCACACAGTTTTACTCCTCTCTATTGGCAGCTAGGCCCTCGGAGCCCTCAGTGCAGGATGATCCCTGGTTCCAGGCCCTCCCTATCCCTTCCCTTTCTTCCTCACAGCGTGATAAACTGAATGTACCTGTCACGCCTGAAGAAGTTCTGGGAGTTATTAAATCATTAAAGTCTGGTTCTGCCCCGGGTCCAGACGGGTTTTCGTCTATATATTACAAAAAATTTGCTGAGCCACTGTCCTCTAGATTAGTCCATTTATTTAATTTAGTTTTGCAAGGTGATAGTTTCCCGGAAGAAATGTTGCTCGCCAACATGTCCCTGATTGCTAAGCCCAATAAAAACCATGCTCTCCCCCAGAATTATAGACCCATATCGGTCATTAATAATGACCTTAAAATCTTCTCTAGAATCATGGCGGATAGGCTAGCGGGTGTGATCTCCTCTCTTATCTCCCCCTACCAGTCGGGTTTTATCCCCCATAGGCTTATCACAGACAATATACGCCTGGCAACGAACATTATCCAGGATGCCAACTTATTTTCCCGCAAACTTTTTTTGTTAGGCCTGGATATACACAAGGCTTTTGATAGTGTCTCCTGGGGCTATCTATCCACGCTCTTGCCCCGCATGGGTTTCCAGGGTGAGTTTTTTCACGCTTTTCAGGCACTGTACCAGAATCCCAAAACGCGCATCCAAATCCCGGGGTGCAGCTCGGAGTTTTTTAGCTTGGGTAGGGGTACACGGCAGGGGTGTCCGCTCTCCCCCCTCATTTTTGCGCTGGCCCTGGAACCCCTCGCTATTGCCATTCTAAATAACTCGGATATACGCGGGTATGCTAAAGGAACCTCCATGTATAAATTCTGTATGTATGCAGACGACGTTTTAATGTTTGTCACTGACCCCTTACTTAACTTATCCCTTCTGTTATCCACTTTGTCAGCTTTTGCGGGGGTCTCCGGTCTCTCGGTCAGTGTCTCAAAATCGGTGGCTCTGCCAGTTGGTTTCTCCCTTGAGGGATAGGTCACCTGAAGCGGAATTTTTCGTTCTCTTGGGCCATCGACACGCTTTCATATTTGGGCATTGACCTGACTGGTGATCACCGCAAACTCTTTCACGCAAATTACCCTAAGATGTTTGCCAAACTGAAAGGGCTACTGAAGCTTTGGGCCCCTTTGCACATTTCCTTCCTTGGCAGGATCACGGCCCTAAAGATTACAGTCCTGCCCAAACTCCTTTACCTGTTCCGTTCCCTTCCTGTTAGGCTCTCCAAATCCCTTTTATTGGATTTCCAATCCCACCTGAACAAGTTTATATGGCAGGACAGGCCCCCGAGGTTTTCCAGGGATGTACTGTACCGTCCAGCAGCTTGGGGGGGGGGTCTGGGAGTCCCTCAGATTTGGCTCTACTATCTGTCCAGCAGGTTCACTCAGCAGGCTCAGTGGAATATAGCAAACTCTAGAGTCCCATGGGTCAGATTTGAGGGAGAGTCTACTTCCCCCTTTTTTCTCCCGGGCCTGCTGTGGTCCTCTGGTAGATCGTGGCCAGGGTTGCAACTAAAGAATAACATTGTAGATGAGAGTTTGAGACTTTGGTTGGACTATAAAGATAAATTTAAGCTTGTCTCGGAAGCCCCTCAAGGTGCTTCATTCTTTGGGGATCCTAGATTCCCCTCAGCTTTTAACCACCCTGACTCATTTGAAATTTGGAGGGATTGTGGCCTAACTCAGCTGAATAAATTTCTGGTGAACTCCAAATTTGTCACGTTCTCTCATTTACAATCGCTCTACCCCTTGCCCACGAGGGAGTTTTACCATTTCCTGCAGATAAGACACTTTTTCCAGCAGCATTACCCCCTTCAGGATTCAGGCCTGAGCTCCCTTTTTGAAGACATTTGTTATTCGGCTCCTAGACAGAAGGGCCTCATCTCGGTGGTTTACAGATTTCTGGAGTCAGTGTCGGAACCTAATCTAGTGAAATATAGAGGGGATTGGCAGCGGGAACTTAATTTAGATGAGGATGCTTTGGACTGGGCTAGGGGTTGGCAAAACATGCGCAAATGCACTAAGTCCTTGACAGTTAGAGAAACGGCAATTAAGCTATTGATGAGGTGGTATTACACCCCACTCCGACTTAGCAGAATATTCCCTCAAGCTTCCTCAGCTTGCTTTAGGGGCTGCCCTCAACAGGGTTCCGTTTTCCACCTATTTTGGGACTGTGAGAAGCTGTTGCCCACCTGGACGGCAGCTCTTGAAATGATTGATAAGCTGGTGGGGGAACATGTTGCCTTAACGTTTAAGCATTGCTTGTTGTTCCAGGACATCAGTGACATCCCTAAACATATGGGGCCAGATCCTCAGCCAGCGGTGCAAATTTAGTTTGTCCTAACTTATGTCATTTAAGTTACGTTGCCCTAAGTTGGTGTCGTAAGTGCCGTATCCACAGCGCATTTGCGTCTAAATGTGCGCCAGCGTAACTTAAATTCAGAGGCGTAAGGCGGGGTTTTTGCAAGTGGGAAGGAAGTGGGCGTGCTTCATTGTAATGAGCCGTGACCCCATGCAAATGAGGCGCCGGCCATACTGCGCATGCGCGCACGAATCGGGACCTCACTGGGCATGTGCAGAACTGGTCTCGGCGCAATCAGTGAGATAGGTAAAAGGCCAAGTGTACTTAGTTTGAGGATCGCCCTGTGTGTAAAAAGCACCACACACACACACTTCCCTTGCAAAAGTATATCCCATTGTTCCCCTTCCATGAGCAATTTGCTTCTGCTCTGTTTGTTTGTGTGTTGGTAAGTTGTGTTTGTGAGAAAAGTGTTTGAGGAGTTGGAGAGTCTAGTTGTTGTTTGTTTTTGAGAAGTGTCTTTATTTAATTTGTTTGTTATTGTTTTTGCTGATTGTTTTTTGGTGTTTGTTTTTTGGTGTTTGTTTTTTGGTGTTTGTTTTTTGGTGTTTGTTTTTTGGTTGTTTGTTGGTGTGTGTTTGTTTTTGAATTACTATTAGCTGTGTCCTTGTGTGTTTAGATTTTGGTTAGTTTTTTGTGGTATATAATTTTGTCTGGTTTTTGGGTGTGTATTGTAGATTGATTGTCGGGTGTGTTTGTTGTTGCTGGGTGGTGTATGTGATGCCCCCCAAACGCAGGAAGCTTAATTTCACCCTGGGAGAGAAGCAAATTCTTGCTCGGGGCATTGTGAAATATGGGCGATTTCTGCATGGCCCTGAGAGCCAGAACACCACCCCGGCCAGGAGGAGGCAGCTTCTTAAAAAAATCACCGACCAGATCAATGCGGCGGGGGGGGGGGAGACTAGGACCCCCGCTGGCATACAGAAAAAAATAAATGATCTGAGAAGCGTCGTCCGGAATAAGATGGCAAGGATCGACGCCCATACCAGGGGCACTGGAGGAGGGGGACCCTGCCCAGTCAGAATGACGGAGGAGGAATGGGCAGTGGCCCAGTGTTTCCACCCACAGCAGGTGGTGGGCCTGCCTGGCTATACGTCAGATGTTCCTAGGAGGACAGGTAGGTTTTGTTGTTTATTCTCTGTTGATTAGCATGTGTGGGTGGGGGAAGGGAAGATGTGCCAAGTGTGTGGTTCCTCAAACATGTGATTGTTTTCTGTCCTCCACAGATGGCCAGGAGGTTACACGCCAGGAGGTTACACGCCAGGAGGTTACACGCCAGGAGGTTGGAGGCCAGGAGGTTGGAGGCCAGGAGGTTGCAGGCCCATCGGGCCAGGCTGCAGCACCACCCCCAAGACAGGCTGATGATGAGTCCCAAGAAGGGCAGGATTCCCCAGGGGAGGGGATTGGCCAAACCTCCACTCATGAGGAGGTTGAGGGGGAGGAGGTTGAGGGGGAGGAGGTTGAGTGGGAGGAGGATGATGAGGGGGAGGAGGAGGAAAATATGCAGATTGGCCGGGAAGTCCTCCTGGCCACTGATATGATGACCTTTGAGTCTTCCCCTGAGACTACCCCTGAGGCTGGCACCAGTCAGGCCACCATCAGGGGTAGCCCCTCCCACTTCTCCCCCAACAGGCCTCCAGTCACCAGGGTCACTCTCTCCCCTCCTCCAGGCCCGCAAGACTCAGCGGCAGCCAGGGGGCCAACCCAGGAGACCGTGGCTGTGGGCGAGCGTCTGTCGGCCAGTGTGGTGAAGGACAATGCCCGGCAGACCCGCACTCTTGGAAAAATCCTGGCAAAACTTACGCAGATGGAGCACAGCCAGGGTGAAATGATGGAGGCACTCGGTGATGTGGCCACCAACTCAACGGCGGTCATTACATGTTTGAACGACATACAGACCGCCACAACGCGCGTGGCCCATGAGCTGAGTGCCCTGACCCAGGCTGTGCAGGACAATACAAGGTCTGGCCAGGCCAATGCGGCTGCCCTCACTGCCTGTCTCACTCGCATTGCAGGGGCCATGGAGGGCAGGCCAGCAGGGGCGGCTCCTCCTTCCCCAGCTCAACCCCCCCAGGAGGCTCCTCCTTCCCCAGCTCAACCCCCCCAGGAGGCTCCTCCTTCCCCAGCTCTACCCCCCCAGGAGGCTCCTCCTTCCCCAGCTCACCCCCCCCCAATGGACATCCTCCGCGACGGCGTGGCCGTGGCCGTGGCCGTGCCCGTGGCCGTGGCCGTGCCCCTGCCCAGCCAAGGCGTAGCAATCGCCGGCGCTAATTAATTTGCTGGGATACTTTTGTTTTTTTGTTTATGCATTTTTTTTTTTTTTTTTTTTTTTTGAATTTGGTCTTCTGTACTTATTATTTGATTTATGTGTGTGAATGATGTGTGAATGTGGGGGGGGTGGCATTCCTAATTAAGGGTGTCACCCTCAGTTTTGGTGGAGAAGGGATCCCCAGGACCAGGGAGAAGTGCAATCCCAGGTTCCTGAATGGTGTATGAATGCACAGTGACATAATTGGAGCCGTGGCGTGGCGTTACTGCTCCCAAGTCCCAAAGGGGGGGGGGGGGGACTTGGATCTAATCCAATTCGATGTGCATGTGATGTGTCTGTGCAAGGAACCACAGTGGTGTGCATTCATGCATTATCATTGTGACTTTATTGATGTGCATTTACAGGGAAAAGATACATTCTTATTCTGACATTAATCATGTACATTTACTGGGAAAAAATGCCTTCGGCAAGGCCTCTCCTGGCTGCTGTGCCCTCAGCAGACCGGGTAGAGTTGGTTGGGGGGGTATTGCCTGGGTCAGGGGTCAGGTCATCACATAAGTCAATATGCAGTCCCCTTCTGAGGGCAAAGTTGTGGAGTATACAACATGCCCCAATTATTTGGCACACAAAGTCAGGGGAATACAGCAGGGTACCCCCAGACTTATCCAGGCATCTGAAGCGGGACTTCATAAGCCCAAAGGTCCGTTCAACCACTCCCCGGGTTCGTATGTGCGCCTGGTTGTAGCGTTGCTCTCCTGGGGTTTGGGGGTTCCTGAATGGGGTCATTAGATGAGGTCCCAAGGCATATCCTGAGTCACCTGTAAGGGAAAAGACAGGAGGATATTAGTCATGCATGTGCCCCTTGTGATGTGAGCATCATGGGGGGGACATACCTGACACACATGTCACTCACCAATCAGCCAGCTGTCTCCATACATGTTCTGGTCAAAATCTCTTGAGATCTGGGTCTGCCGGTAAATATAACTATCATGGCAGGATCCAGGAAATTTAGCACAGACGTGCCAGATGAGGCCATGGGCATCTACGATAACTTGCACATTGATGGAATGCCAGCCTTTACGATTCCGGAACATGTGCTCAGTATCATGGGGTGGTTGTAGTGCCACATGGGTACAATCAATGGCCCCGATGGTGCGTGGAAATCTGGCAATGTGATAAAAGTCGGTCATGGTCTTTAAACGCTGATCCTCCTGGGTGGGTTTTTGAAACTGATTTCCCATGCGCCGCAGGATTGCAGGGACCACTTGGTGCACACACCTGCTGATGGAGGATTGTGCCATCCCAGCCACGCCTCCACTTGTGCGTTGGAATGAGCCAGTGGCCAGAAAATGCAAAGTGGCCAGTACTTTGGTGAGTGGCTGCAGTGCATGGGAGCGTTGGGTTGGGCTGGTAAGATCATCCTGAAGTATTGTTGTTAATTCCAGGATGGCCTCACGGGTAAATCTGTAGTTGCGGTAAACTTCAGAAGCAGGCATGCCAAACAAATCTTGCCGTGGGCGGTAGACCCTCTCCTGTGCCCTCCTCCTCCTCCTCTGTGCCCTCCTCCTTCTTTGTGCCTCTATAGAGACTAATGCAGCTAGTATCATTGATGGTCCTGGCATTTTGGCAGAGAGATTTCAGTCCTGAACGTGTGTGTGCTGAGCTCTTCAGCAATGGTGTTGCTTCAGCAGACATTCAGACGGCATGTGTAAAATTAGGGCTGCTTTTATAAAGTGTAAATTCCCACCAGAAAACTAACAGGTGCGCACAGGGCGTAATCTACGGCGCACACACTTAATTCTGTGGATCGCCCTATCTCCCTCATTTGCATCTTTGCCTATCAAATAAAGCGGCGTGCCTAGCGTAATTTGCGCACGAGAATGCGCCGGCGTAATATTTTTAGGTAGGACGGAAAAGCCGGAATTTCAGGCGCTTCTCGTTTTGAGGATCGGGCGCAAAGATACACGCCGTGTAAATTTAGAAAAATCGAGTTAAGTCGGCGTATCTCTTTTGTGGATCTGGCCCATGGTTAGGTTGATTCACTCCATTTGTATTGCTGTTCATTGGGCTGTTGCTCTTCATTGGAAAAGGCAATCGGTCTCCTTCTCTCCTATAATTGCTCGGTTAGACAAGATGATGCTCTCAGAGAAAATATTTCACACCCTGCATGATTCAATCCCAATCTATGACGCCAAATGGAACCCATGGTTTCTATATAGACTCCAAGAATAACTGACCTTGATATTTTTTATATGATTTGTTTCTCTGTGTCTTGCTCCTTTTTTTTTCTTTTTTTTTTTACTTTACTGTGTGCTTTTCTTTTCTTATTTTCTTTTCACCTTGGCCTTGGCCATACAGGGTTTGCAAGGGAATACTTCCTGTGCTCTTAATTTTTGATTTCCTCCCAGGGCCCTGGGTTGGATTATATATACGGGTTTCCTATCTTTTAAGAATGGATGTGTTATTCCTAACCTGTATGTAATGTATATGCTACTTAAACCGATTGTTGTACTGGTTTATTATTATTATTATTATTATTATACAGGATTTATATAGCGCCAACAGTTTGCGCAGCGCTTTAATCTGTACCTTTCGGTGTTTCACCGTTTCATTTTTCAATAAAACTTTTTGAAAACAAAGAAAAAAAAAAATCTTTATTTGTGGGGAAAAAAGGACGTCAATTTTGTTTGGGTAAAGCAGTTCTGTATCACAAAACATGGCCAGGTGATCTTCTGGGGCTGAAGTGTTTAAGGCAGAACTCCTTTTTGCTGATCTGCTATCCTCACCAACTTCACCATCCATGTTCTTCTGAGCTCTGTAGTACCTCTGTTATAGGCTGCTGAACTTGCTGAAAAAAATGTGATTGCCTGCTGACCACCTGTTTGTAAGACCGCTGGTTTCTATCACTCACACTAATGCCGCGTACACACAATCGGAATTTCCGACAAGAATAGTTTGATGTAAGCTTTTGGAAATTCCGGCCACGTGTAGGCCCCATCGGACATTTTCTGTCAGAATTTCTGACAGCAAAAATTTGAGAGCTGGTTCTCAAATTTTCAGACGGCAAAAGTTCTTGTTGGAAATTCTGATTGTATGTACAGTATGCAATTCCGATGCACAAAAATCCTATGCATGCTCGGAATCAATTTGACGCATTCTCGGAATCATTGAACTTTATTTTTCATTTTTCATTTTTCTCGGCTCGTCGTAGTGTTGTACGTGACTGCGTTCTTGACAGTCGGAATTTCCAACAACATTTGTGTGACCGTGTTTATGTAAAATTTTGAGCCAACATTCAGTCTGAAAAAAATCCACGGTTTTGTTGTCGGAATTTCCGATCATGTGTACGCGGCATATGTTCACATTAAGCTCAGCCAGCGGTCTGACACGCCCCGTTGTAGTCCTCTGAAAACGAGCAAGCTGGAAGCATACATGCTGTGGGTGGAGGGGGTCTCACAGCCCCTGGTCTGTGCCACCCATGGAGGAGGTGTCCTCCTTCTCTCTCCTCCCTCCTCCTCCTCAGCTCCTGCCACTCACGGCCCCTCCACTGGTGGTCCCTGACATGGTAGTCCCTGACAAGCGACACTGGTGATCCCTGACATGGTGGTCCCATACAAACTGCGCTGGTGATGCCTGACATGGTGGAACCCGAACAAGCCGCAATGTTGGTCCCTGAAATGGTAGTCCCTGACAAGTGGTACTGGTGGTCCCTGAAATGGTGGTCCCTGACAAGGGGCATTGGTGGTCCCTGATATGGTGGTCCCTGACAAGCGGCACTGTTGTTCCCTGACATGATGGTCACTGACAAACGGCACTGGTGGTCCCTGACATGGTGGTCCCTGACAAGTGGCACTGGTGGTCCCTGACTGGTGGACCCTGACATGGTGGTCCTTGACATTCGGCACTGGTGGACACTGATAATGTGCACTAGTTTGCATTTATATTAAATGCATTACATTTATTAATTTAATTTAAATGTATTTATTCAATTAATTAATATTACATTAATATGCATTTACATTAAAATGCTTTGCATTTGTAAGACTGTAACCTATCATACCATGTGTTATATATGGCTTGCTGGCTGCAGAATGAGGGGTGTGATTTAATTAATTAATCTTTTATTAACATTTTTCATTACAAAAAACTGACAAAAAGACAAACAAGTATCGGGAAACAAACAAATAATCCCTTCAAAAATATTTACATATAAAAACCACAACGAAAGAGAAGAGAGAAAATAAAAGGGTGGATGGGGGGAGGCACGGTCATAATAGCAGACCCAAAGAGAAAGATCCTCAAAGGGGATGAGCATTAGCCAATGGAACAGGGAATGTGATGAGGGAGGGAAAGAGAAGAATAGAGGGGAGAGAAAAAATAAATAAAAATTAAATATTAGTTGTGGTTGTATATTTACCATATATGTGTAGTATGTAATACTATAAAAAGGAAAAGTGTCTATTAATACTTTCTGGCAGGCTCTAAGTTCTATGCCCAAACATACATATGTGGTATGTGTTATATATAAATGTATATCTGTATTCAGGTGTACAAAAAATAACTAAAAAATAAAAATGGGGGGGGGGGGAGTTTTCATCCTTAACCACCCCAAAATCTAAATACAATGCTCTACCATGATTTTTTTTCTTGTTCAATATTTTTATTGAGTTTTACATGAAAAAAAACAAACAAAATGTAATAAGCAACATATTATGAGATACATATACAATAAGTAGAAACATGTCTATGCTTCCGTAACTCCATACAACTCAAAACTAACAGGAGAGTAGAAAGAAAACTTCATGAATAACACATAGTTAGATAACAAATGAGAGGACCCAAAAGTGGGTCAAACACTTTGAGGGTAAAATTCTGTAGAGCATGCCTCCTGACCACTCATCCACCCCAAATGGGCTCAAACTGTGGACAAGTGGGGGCACGTTCAGTAAATGTGAGAGTAATTAACGTAATTGAATAGTAAACCATGTGTTATAGAAAAAGGGATATACTGCTCTCCTAACAAATTATAATCCTTATAGTGGAGTATTTATAACTATCATACCACTGACTTTGAACTGTGAAAACAGTAAATTGAAAATGAAAATACAAAACATAAAAGTATTGATCAATCAAACCGTCTAAATATAATTCTTCAGTGGTAGGGTATGTCTAAAAAAAAAAAAGAGAGAAATAAGTATCCCTATATTATAAATATCATATAGGGAAAGAGAGAAAAAAAATGAGATTAACTGACATGTCTGATTATAACATACCAACCTAAAAAAAAAAGAAAACTTAAAAGCAAAAAATTTGTGACAGAGAGAGGGGAGAGGAAGGGGTAGGAGGAAGAATTTCTAGAGGTGATGGCCTGGCTCACGATTGAGAAAGACAAATATTTAGCAAATAGTCTAAGTAACCTAGTGTGGTAATAGCAAAGACTGGTCAAAATCTGTGGGGAGGTAGTGTTTAACCCATGGTTGCCAAACCTTACGAAATGTATTTATTTTATTGTCTTCTATGGCTGCCGTCTTAGCAAATATAAGCGCTCTGTTCATTCTGTGTTTAGTCTCTGCTAGAATTAGGGTTTGGGATTTCCATGCTTTGGCAATAGTTTGCTTAGCTACTGTGGTAAGTTGGATGAGGAGTTGAAATTGTGCATGGGTAAGTGTATCAGGCTTTAGGTTAAGAAGTGCTGTAGCGGGATCAGGGTGAATGGAGGTTTCTAAGGCTGTAGATGCCATTGAAAAAACATTCATCCTGAAATCCTGGGCTACTGGACATTGCCACCAAATGTGGAAATATGTACCTGGTGTTTCACAACCTCTGAAGCAATTAGTTGGGTATGGGGGAAAAATTTGGCTATTCTAGCAGGTACTCTAGCAGGTACCAGATACCAACGTGCTAAGACTTTATAATTCGTTTCTACGGCGCTCTACCATGATTTTATAATTGAAATATATGTGTATATGTATATTTCCCTTGCAATCTCTAAATACTGTGCTAAACCACATGTGTTTATAGCATACATTAGTGTATTCCCGTTAATAAAGTATCTCTCTTCCCCCTCTCTAAGTTCCCTCCCAAAAAATAAAATAAAATAAAAAACATTTTTTGTCCCCTAAATTAAACATAAAACATGCAACCAAAAATACATACCCACAAATAGTTGTAGTTATTTTCTTATTTATCTACCTAACATCAAGTGCACCTTTGAGAGGAATGAGTACATGAAGGCAACATCGAATTTTCCTTTTTTTTCCTTCTTTCCCCTCCCCCTCACTCCCCCTCTCCCTTAATGGAAGAAAGGGTAACCAAGAAAGGAAACCTACATCCACCACCTAATATACTTTAATCTCTATCGATCTCTGGGGAGTAATACTTTCAGCCTGCCCATGTGTTTTGAATTTTTTTTTGTTGGTTTCTGGTCTCATGCACCCATATTTTTGCCTCCATTATTGCATCAACTTCTCTCTTCCATTCTGAAAGAGTGGGGCATGCGACCTGCTTCCAGTACCTATGTATTAACATTTTATCTGCATTCAATAGATGTGGTGTAACACTTTTTTTGTAAGATTTGATAGATCGGTCGTAGTGTAGAAGTTAACACTATATGTTTAATGGCCATCTTTTTGATCCATGTGGCTACTTCTTCCCAGAATGGTCTGATCTTTGAATGGGACCACCGTATGTGGAGAAATGTACCCCTGTCTTTACACCCCCTCCAGCAGTGTTCATCTGCTGTTGGATATATCTGTGCTAGTTGGCCAGGGTCCAATACCATCTAACCATAAACTTTGATAATATTTTTTGAATAGAGGAACTTATAGAAGTAGAATATGTTGATTCTATAAATGTTTTAACTTGTGATGAAGAAAATGTATAACTTAGTTCTCTCTCCCACTCTTTAATTAACCACTTAACCCCCGGACCATATTGCTGCCCAAAGACCAGAGCACTTTTTGCGATTCGGGACTGCATCGATTTAACTGACAATTGCGCGGTAGTGCAACGTGGCTCCCAAACAAAATTGGCGTCCTTTTTTTCCCACAAATAGAGCTTTCTTTTGGTGGTATTTGATCACCTCTGCGGTTTTTATTTTTTGCGCTATAAACAAAAAAAGAGCGACAATTTTGAAAAAAAATTATATTTTTACTTTTTGCTATAATAAATATCCCCCAAAAATATATAAAAAACATTTTTTTCCTCAGTTTAGGCCGATACGTATTCTTCTACATATGTTTCGAAAAAAAAATCGCAATAAGCGTTTATTGATTGGTTTGCGCAAAAGTTATAGCGTTTACAAAATAGGGGGTATTTTTATGGCATTTTTATTAATATATTTTTTTTACTAGTAATGGCAGCGATCAGCGTTTTTTTTTTTGCGACATTATGGTGGACACTTCAGACACTTTTGACACATTTTTGGGACCATTGGCATTTTTATAGCGATCAGTGCTATAAAAATGCATTGGATTACTATAAAAATGCCACTGGCAGTGAATGGGGTTAACACTAGGGGGCGGGGGAGGGGTTAAGTATGTCCCTGGGTGTGTTATTACTGTGGGGGGGTGGCCTCACTAGGGGAAACACTGATCTTCTGTTCATACATTGTATGAACAGAGGATCAGCATTTCCCCCCCTGACAGGACCGGGAGCTGTGTGTTTACACACACAGCTCCCGGTCCCCGCTCTGTAACGAGCAATCGCGGGTGCCCAGCGGCGATCGCACCCGCCGGGCACCCGCACGGGAGTCACGGACGAGCGGGGGACGTGCGCGCGCGCCTCCGGCGGCGCACACGTGCCCCTAGTGGCCGCAAACAGAGCCGACGTAGTATGCCCAGGAGAGCCGACCTGCCGCCGTAGAATGACGGCAGCTGGTCGGCAAGTAGTTAATAAAGTAGGAAGTTGTGATGTTTTGACCACTGAGAGCCAATTTATACATTTGTGATAACAATATAATCCATATAACCTCTATTTTACGCGTGCCAATCTCTTAGCTGGTAAGAATTACTATTATACATACTGCCAGGCTATCTTATTCTTAAAGCGGGGGTTCACCCTAAAAAAAAATTCTAACATTACATCCAAGATACTAACAACATTTACAGTATGCAGGTCTTTGCAGTCAGCTCTACACGGCGGGCGCAGGCGCCATATAGCGCAGACTCGCAGCTCGGCTATTTACATAAATCTGGTGACGCGCCTTGTGCGACGTGGGAACTGTTTCACCAGACGTCAGTCATCTAACCCAGGGGTAGGAACGCCCAGTCCCGCAGCAATCAGAACCCGGAAGCCGGGGAGAAAATCTCAATATAACGGTATGTACGGCGATAAAAAAAAAAGACCTGCATACTGTAAATGTTGTTAGTGTCCTGGATGTAATGTTAGAATTTTTTTTAGGGTGAACCCCGCTTTAAATTCTTAATTTTTCATGTAATCGAGACAGAAATATCACAGTTTCTATTTTTGTTATATTTTTCCTAACCAAGAAGAGCCCTGGTTATTGTCAGAAAGTCGAGAAAACAGAAAAAAGAGAGAGAGAACCCACCAAACCGCCAACTCAGCCCCCCCCCCCCCCCCTGAGATATTTAGGAAGTCTGTTCCCTATATGTATGATAAGGAGCCCAGACACTCCGATACTTCTCATCTTGCTCTTCTCATCTTTAAAGTCAGGTTTTCCATTTGTTGTATGTAGAATACTCTTAACCTATTGCATGCAGCATGTCTCATTTTCTTCCTCTCTTAGTGAATCTGCAAAAAATAAAAACAAAACTACTACAACATAACATTCTATTTTGAAAAATGTAACAACTAGCTGGAGGGAAGGTCTGTGTAGGTGCTACTTGCCCCCCCAACCCCCAACCTATCTGCTTCTGTGCAGATCTTTCAGTCCCTTATATCAGGACCCACCTAATTAAAAAAAAAAAAATTGGGGTCTGATATTCCCCGGGTATAGCTTAATTCATATTTCGTTTTTCTCATACGGCTATACACCCTATTCAATTCTAAGTCTCCTACTATGAAAAAATAAAAGGCTCTCAATCGTCTTTATCGCTTCTCAATGCAGCAAAGCAGCAAGTCCACTTCTGTCTAATTAGATTCTTTGTTGGCCTTTAGCTGGTACCTGGGACCAGGGCTCTGGACGTTGTATTGAAAGTTTAACATTAGCCATTCTCAAGGCCAGAAAGTCAGTTGGGGGAGATCTAATGTTTCCAAGAAAATTTTTAAGTCATTTTTGGTTTGAAGTACCTCCGTTTTCCCATTCTGAGAGGCCGTTAAACAAAATGGGAACACCCAGCACCGCTGCCCGTAAGACCTCCAACAATGGACGCAACATTCTACTCTGCATTAAAGTGCAGTGTGATATATCAGGGAATAAGAAGATTTGGATTCATTCATATTCAATTGTAGGTGTGTCCCATGCAATCCTCATAATAGCCTCCTCCACAGAGTACTTATCCAATTTGCAAATCATATCCCTTGGCCTATCCTTATTCTGACTAACAAAAGATGTGACACTGTGAACTCAGTCCACTTCCACAGATTCAGGTGCGGACACCCCCATGATTTGATAAAACAACCTTTGTACCATTGCCAGTAAGTCACTACTATGATATTTCTTAGATAGACCTTGTATATGTATATTCTGGCGGTGTTCCCTATTCTCATAGTCCTCCAGCTGGTCCCTATAGGTATTTAAAATTTCTTCATAATATGTGTTGACATCTTGGACGTCTGCTATAGCCTGTGTAATTTCCTCTTGGCCATTTTCCATTGCTGCCACTCTGTTTCCTAACGCCACCATATCCTCCTGAGCTCTTCCATTGCTTGCTTACATGACCGTTCTACTGTGGCTATCAATTGCTGTATATCTGCTTTTGTGGGAAGAGCTCTTATATGCTCTTTAACCACTTGACCACTGGGCACTTAAACCCCCTTAAAGGAGTTGTAAATAATAAAAAAAATATGCTGAAATGACTGTTTATAGGGTATAGAGACATAATAGTTAACTAATTCCTAAAGCTCCCAGCACTGTGGTTATTAGCCAACAGACAACCAGGAAGTGTGGAGATCAGAGAAGAATTACAGCAACTTGAGAGTAAAAACGAACAATGAGGACATGAAAACAGCACTGCATTAAGGTAAAGGAAGCTATTAAGATAAAAAAAAATCCTTTACAAACCCTTTAATAACCAGACCAATTTTCATCTTTCGGTGCTCTTACATTTTGAATGACAATTACTCAGTCATACAACACTGTACCCAAATGAAATTTGTGTCCTTTTTTTCCCACAAATTGAGCTTTCTTTGGTGGTATTTAATCACCGTTGGGTTTTTTATTTTTTGCACTATAAAAGTAAAAAGACTGAAAATTCTGTAAAAAAAAAATTATTTTTCTTTTTTTTTTGTTATAAAATTTAGCAAATTTTTTATTTTTCTTCATAAAATTTGGCCAAAATGTATACTGCTACATATCTTTGGTAAAAATAACCCAAATCGGTGTATATTATTTGGTCTTTGTGAAAGTTATAACGTCCACAAGCTATGGTGCCAATATCTGAAAATTATTCGGGGGTATTGCAGAGTATTGTGCGGGGGTATTGCAGAGTACTGTGCAGGGGGTATTGCAGAATATTGCACAGGGGGTATTTCAGAGTATTGCGCAGGGATATTGCAGAGTATTGTGCGGGGGTATTGCAGAGTATTGTGCGGGGGTATTGCAGAGTATTGCGCGGGGGTATTGCAGAGTATTGTGCAGGGGGTATTGCAGAGTACTGCGCAGGGGGTATTGCAGAGTATTGCACAGGGGGTATTGCAGAGTATTGCGCAGGGGGTATTGCAGAGTATTGTGCGGGGGTATTGCAGAGTATTGTGCAGGGGGTATTGCAGAGTATTGCGCAGGGGGTATTGCAGAGTATTGTGCGGGGGTATTGCAGAGTACTGCGCAGGGGGTATTGCAGAGTACTGCGCAGGGGGCATTGCAGAGTATTGTGCAGGGTTATTGCAGAGTATTGCACAAGGTATTGCAGGGATGGCTGAGCAGGGATGGCTGGATTTGTGACTGCAATAGTCACACATCCAGCCCACAGCGCTGCTGACACCCGCTCTCTCCTCTCACACTGTATCGATCCATACAGAGAGAGGTGGGAGGAACCGGCATCATCAAATGACGCCGGTTTGTTTACATGAGATCGCTATCAGCGGCAATTTACCACGATCCATGTGCACGCTCCATGGACGTCCTCCCAGAGTTAAGGAACCGCCTTGTAGCCGTAATTCGGCTATGGGGCAGTGATTAAGTGGTTAATGTCCCATTTCATAATAATTGTCCCTGTATCTGTCCCACATGTGCCAGATGTATATTGACCTTCAACAAATAATACACTGGTTAATGATACTGGTCATATATTATTACTTATGCACTGTACCTTTGGTTTAGATTCCATCCCTGGGGAGCCCTCCCTGGTTTTTAGTTGATTTTGATCTCTGTCCATCAAGTCCATCTGATCATCTCCTTACCATTATAATTACCATTATGTACCACCAGGCCTTCTCTAGCCGCTGGGGGTGTTAAGAGGTGTTAAGCGGCATCAGGGGATCATGACTATGCTCCATATGCTCCAAAGATTAGCAGGCCGTCCTTCCCCCCTGGAGCTGCTGTTCTCCAGTGTTCCACCTACACCTCTGGGGTGTAAATTATTGTTTAAAAGTCTATACTCCAAACACAAAGGTGTTATTTCACCTTCAATGACCCAACAGCATCAGGCTGATTTAGAACTACTTATATCCCTGTCAGACGACGTAGATCTGATGGATACATTGGATCTCGATGGTCGACCTGTTGAAGAACTATATCCAGACCCCCCTGAGATTGCAACTGGTCCTTTGAAAAATAAATCGGACAAATTTTCTTCTCTGTCCACCAATTCCAACCTAGCGGCTTTTGTCGCCCTCACCTCTGCGGAAATCAAAAAAATCCCAAGACCGAAAATCAGTGGGAACCTCACCAACCCTCTCAACGAAGCCCTCGAGAAACTCAAGAATTGCAACTCATTGACAATTAAACCATCTGACAAAGGTGGAAATATCGTCATCCTTGACAATGACCAATATAGGAACATGTGTCATAAAATTCTCTCCAATACCGAGTGGTATATGTCGATACCTATGTCATGTATTCTTAAATTCGAGACACAATTCTATGCACTTATGGATGGAGCTTTTGCTCAGGGTGCGATCAATCAGGACACCTGGGAATTCCTCCGGACCAAATTCCCAAAAATACCAACGTTTTATTGCTTACCTAAGGTCCACAAAAACCTTACTGATCCCCCAGGGAGGCCTATAGTGTCGGGCAATGGCGCCCTCACCGAAAATCTTAGCATTTTCATCGACACGCATCTACGGCCCTTTGTAATTAAACTCCCGTGCTATATCAAGGATACTATCCATCTACTTCAAAAAGTTGATTCCCTGCACACATCAAGTGATACATTATTGGTAGCCATAGATGTCGAAGCTCTATACAGCTCCATCCCCCATACTCTTGGGGTGGCGGCCATCAGGCATGTTATCTCCTCTATTTTTCAAAGGGATCGTAAATTAGGCGAATTTCTAGTGATGGCACTTGAATTTGTCCTCGAACATGGTGTCTTCTCATTCGATGGATCCTACTTCCTCCAGGTGCAGGGGGTTGCGATGGGGACTTCCTGTGCCCCATCGTATGCCAACCTGTACCTGGGGGAGTGGGAGCACTCCTTTCTTTCCAGCACTGGTGCCAGGCCGTGGATTCATCATGTATCGGCTTGGTTCCGATACATTGATGATATCCTTATGCTGTGGGAGGGTTCTGCGGCTGAGCTGGATTCATTTATGTCTACTATGAACTCGAACGACTTCAACTTGAAGTTCACAGTATCTAGTAGCGACTCTGAAATTGCATTCCTGGACGTACTCCTATCCAAAAACTCTGAAGGTGGCCTTTCTACCGGTCTATACAGAAAACCCACAGCGGGTAACACAGTGCTACACGCCACCAGTGCACACCCGGAAGCACTCATTAAATCAATTCCCTATAGCCAGTACCTGCGCCTTAAACGCAACTGCTCAAACCATGATGTTTTTCTATCGGAAGCTGCTGCATTGAGAGACAGACTCCTACTGAGAGGATATTCCATGAAATCGTTGAAAAAATCCTTTAAACGCGCAGATGGACAAACCAGAAATAATCTGCTATTTAAGCCCCACCAACAAAAAAAGACCACTAGTGATACTCTTAGGATTATCACTAAATACCATGGCCAGCACCAAATAGTCAGGTCAATCATTAAAAAATACTGGCACCTCCTATCTATTGATCCCAACCTGAGTCCTTTTGTACCATTAGAACCTGCGATCACGTATCGACGATCATCCTCCCTCAGGGACCAGTTGGTCTCCAGCGAATTCAGGGGTACTTTCAGAAAGGACCCTTGCAGACGCTGTGGAACCTTCACCTGCGGGGGATGTTCTATCTGTCGATACATGAACACTAAAGCCAACGTCTCCCTACCTAATGGTCGACCATACCGGCCTCGACACTTTGCTAATTGCAAAACTGCAGGGGTGGTCTACCTACTCACCTGCAGCTGTGACAGATTTTACATTGGTAAAACTAAACTATCATTTCACATACGTGCCTTAAGACACATTCACTCAATGAAAACAGCTAACCCTGATCTGCCCCTAGGCAGGCACATTCTGCTGCACCATGGAGGCAAATTCTCTGGAGCTAATTTCCTTATTCTGGACAGAATCCACCCTAATGCCAGGGGTGGTGACTGGAATAAAATTTTACTTCAACATGAGACCCGTTGGATCGCTAACCTTGGTGCGAATATCCCACCAGGGCTTAATGATCTGATTAGTTTCAGACCGTTCCTGGAGGGTTTTGCTTCCGGTGGCTGTGAAAAAGATTAAGATCTTATGCTCCTTGATAGTACCTAGGTATCTTTTTTATTTCATTTTTTCCATATTTATGGGCATTTGTTCTCGGGCTTTTTTAGATGTTGTGATTTTACAATGTTCAATCATGTTTTGGGGTGCTCACCAGTGTTCACTATGTATGTGTTGTCATTCTGGGACCCGGATCCTGCTGTTCCCGCCTAGTATCCCTCCCTTTTGGTGCTGTTTATTTCATGTGAACTGTCTCTTTACATTTAAATTTAATGTTGCATTATCCTTGTCCCTTAAATAATAATTTCTGTTTTTGTTCCCCCTTTTCCCCCCCCCTCCTCCCCTTGTTGTGGGCCATTTGGATCGCACTTGCACCTTTGGTGCCGACGCCACCCACCTTGTTTTTCCCCTCCCAATTCCTTTTTGGGGGGCAAGGTGATCTGTTCTCCGTTGACCTGGCGCACGTAAGCCTGCCCCCAGGAGCTCCCTGTGGGTCGGCATACGCGAGACCTTGGTCCTTACCACTCGTTATCTGTGACCTTTTAGGTCCTCTTTAGCGCCAGCAGGGAAGTGGGTTCCTCGTGGTGGTCCTTCCCATCCCGTGGGGAAGACTCCTTCTTTCCCCCTGGGTGGAACTATCACCACTTCAGACCCCCCCTTTTTTTTCCCTGGACCCGTTTTTGGGCATCTTTTCTATATACAACACACCAATGGTTTTTACATATTTACTCCTATTATCTATTACACTGACAATGTACCTTACCACCTTCCATATTAATTTAATATCTCCTCCTAATCTGGCATCAATTAGCTTCCTTTCCCTTTATTACATGCCTTTACCTGTTCTCTTAATCTCTTAGAGTAGCCTGTGTCATTTTACATTTCATGGTTGCTATGACAGTGCTCCCTGTCAGCAACGCCACCTGTGTGTGTAACTTTCCCACACAGCGTGCATTCCCCTATTCTCTGTTTAGGCAGGGCTTTCCTTTGGGATGGTAGGCACCTCCCCCCCCCTCGGCCTCCGTGCTGTCTCCCCGCCCCTTTTGGGCGATCAGCTGCTCGGAGGGATGCGTCACACGCCGACAACCCTCATGGTGACGTCACACGCTGGGAACCTGCGGGGCTATCAGCTGCTCGGAAGGACGCGTCTCACGCGGGGATCCATTAGCAGCGTCACACGCCGGGAAACCCCGCGGTGACATCACACGCCGGGAACCACCGTGTTCTGAGCCCGCCCACCTGCGTGCCTATACGGCGCACTTTGTACCTGGCACCAATCAGATGCAGGGGGCGGTAACTTTCCTTCCCTCCCCTATTACTGGACAGCTATTTATACACACAAGCGGCTGCACTAGTACAGCGCTGACTGCTGACCACAAACTGCCTCTATTCTCCTTGTCATGGTAAGACTGCATTTATTTTGTTTTACTGTTCCTTACTAGCTCCTATTATAATTACTTGTTGGGCTTCTATCTCCTTGGCTTTGCCCTAATTATTTTAATCTTTATATGGTTTGCCCAGATTTGGATAGTCTGTACTGTTACACCACTGACCTCCTGAACCTCTGTGATCGTCCGTGGCTTACCCCCTGCTCTATTTGCAGGTATGCAGTAACCTCTGTGCTTACAGTGTTAGCCACCTTCAGTGGCTTCTTTTACAAGTCAAATTAACCTTTTATTTTCCATCTATACTTATATATGTTTTTCCCTTGACTTTCCCAGGACCCCCACAGATACCACTAATCCCTTTTGGGGTAGCCCGTGTTTCCCTGCAGGTATGCTAATAGCATGGGTCTTTAATGCTAAACACATTCACGTGCAGCATTATTTATTCCGTACGATAATCAACCCATGACTTTCATTTCTTTCCCTCCTGATGCCCTTAGGAGCTAATACCACCACACTCCAGTTTGGACTTTTCCTTCCTTGAGTGCTTGTTTATGCTTCAAATACTGGGATGACACCTGCTGCTCCTTGGCTGCTTTCCTGCTCTACTTTAAGCATTTAAGTTCCATTACAGGTATATATCCCCGTTTTTTCGATCAACCTTTATACATTTGACATTTTTTATACATTGACATCAGTTTATGACACTATATCCTCCTTTTTTCCTACTCCGCAGGAGCCGTGTGGCTCTGCCCCACATCCCCTCCTGCTTGCCCAGGGTTTGTCTTCAGGAGTTCTGGGACACGATCCTGTGTCCCCGCTTTGTTGGCTCCCTATCCACCTTAGGGAATTGGTACATCGGTGCTCTTCGGTCCTTTTTTGGTCTACACAAGTGGTGATGGGTACGTGTTTAATGTAATGTGTAGATTTTTAATTTTTGCCTTCCCCTCTGACATATGAATACATGTTAATCTGCTTTACGATATAAATGTTAATTTGCTTTATCACAATCTCTTACTGCATACAGTATAACTGTCGCATGGACACCGGCCCCTGAAGAAGGGACTGAAATCCTGAAACGCGTAGGGCCTGAACTTATCCCTGCGGACACACGCACCACTTAGTGATGTACCTTGTTTTTATAATAATGTGTTGTTTATCATAATTTTTGCTTTGTATTCTTTCCTAATAAATTTTATTATATTTCATATTTCTCTATCATTGTTACCGTTAAAGCCCCACCCTGGGGGAACTTCTCCTCTTTCCTACACCTCTGGGGTAAGGTGACCAGATTTTTTAAATGAAATCCAGGGACATTTTTTTTTTTTTACTAGTAATGGCAGCAATCAGCGACTCTCTGCCCATCGCCACAGCCGCTTGCCTCACAGCCTGTCAAGTCTTACTCTCTGGGCCTCGCCTACTACTGGGTGGGGTGCGGAGGAAGATCACTCCGCCAGGGAAGGCAACGAAATAAGCAGGCAGGCAGCAGGCCGGGACTTGAGCCAAGGCAGAAGAACATGTGAGCGGAGCAGAATGGGCATGCACCCGAAACCGAAAAAAATATTCCCTCCGCTCCGACCAGCACATGATCATCAGAAATGGGTACATGTAATGGAAAAAATACACCCCCCAAGCTAGTAGGAGTGGCAAAGCGGGGGTGTGTAATTCAGAATTATTATTTTTTTTAATTCTGCACTGACTGTCTTTGAAATTGCCCCAGCCCCTGTTCAAATACAATCTGGGGACAAAACTGGGGACGAACTTGGTCTGGGGACAGTGTCCTCAATCCAGGGACTGTCCCCTGAAACCTTGGATGTCTGGTCACCCTACTCTGGGGGCAGTCTGCTGTCTCTCTGCTCCACACCCAGGGACCCTCCACCTACTTTCAATGGTCCTTGGCCAGATGTTTGTGCAAGTGCACCACGGTTAGACATCGGTGATCCTCGTCCCACCTTTGTGTGGTTTCCACCTGCCTCCGGGCTCCCATGTCTCTCCTCCTCCAGGTTCCGAGCTGCCACTCCCGCTATGCATCCCTGTTAACCTCGATGTGGCGTGAGGTACACTCTTAGCCCACCAGTCGAGTTCCTGCTTCTACCCCCTTCTGGTTGGAGCGCTGCCCACCAGCGAGTCATCATCTTCGCTGTTAGGAGGCACAGCTGCGATCAGCTGCGTGCCGCTTCAAGGAGCCGTTTTTAGCTGTGTGTAGCTGTGTTTAGCCCGGGGGATGTGAAGGAGCTCTCACATCACACGTCCGCTCCTCATCACGCCCTCGAGGGGTGTGATTTACGTTGAAGTGGGCGAGTTCACATTTACATGTACAAGCCTATTGTACCTCCCACATTCACTCCCATCCCAAGAATTCATGGGAAATGTAGTCTGATTACAGTTAGAGAGAGAAAAGAGGATATGATGCAATGACTGTTCTAAGAGATCCTCCCTGCCAGAAAAGATGATGCATTTCTTAAATCACAAAGCTGACTTTCTGAAAGTACATACAGTCATATCTCTTAAACAGTAAAGGCTCATACACACGGTAGGACATCCAACAAAATTTCCCTTGGATTTTTGTCCTAATTGATTTGTCCTGCGACACCCATAGCATACACACAGTCAGACTTTTCTGCAAACTTTTCTAAAAGTTTCCCAACATCATGTGTTTTTTTTTGCTCTTTTCTGCTCTTTACCGCCACCCTTTGGTTAACTTCTGCTATTGTTTTTTGCTTTTAACATTGGTTTTGAGCATTCGTATTTGCACTTTGTCCAAAAGTTGGTTGGATTGCTGTACACACGGTCACACAAAGCACCATCAGACTTTTGTTGCCGAAAAGTTGGTCCGTTCGCAGACCCAACTTTTTGTTGGATGAAACCAGAAAAAGTTGGTCTGATGGAGCGTACACACGGTCGGACAAATTTGAAAAGTTGCAGATTTTGAAGTTGGTTGGCCAAAAGTCCTACCGTGTGTACAGGGCTTAAGACATTTCACAAATGTAATAACTGTTTAGTGTTTTGTGTGGGCTGTACTAATGGGGGATTTTTTAAAAAATTCTGGAGTTCTGCTTTAAACCTGCACGCCATGTGGCACACCTGTAGGATGTAATCCCACAAAATGAAAAAAAAAAAGTTATTTTCCCCTGCTTCTGTTTTAAATAAAGCATCCCTAGGATCCTAGGTGATGTCATTAACCACATATGCCCAGGATAAGTGTCTGGTATGGCTTTTTAGGTGCGCATATGCAGTTTTTACATTTTTCTTTTGTTTAGGGCATTTGTCCTGGTATGTTCAGTAAAGAGCGGGAGGCTCATAGCCCCACTTTCCTGGCCATCAATAATTTCTGCCTGCATAAGGGTTGGGTATGGAGTTTGGGGGCCCTATACAAAAATGACATGTACCCCCTAAAAAATGCATTCCAGACTTGGCCAGAAAAGGGAGAAGCAGTGACCCCATCCTGAATCATACCAGACAACATTTCTCCAAAATATAGAGGGTACTCTGTTGATAGTGACAGGCTTCAATCCCATATCTGGTGAATATGGAGGTCTGTATTTTTGTTATTTTTGTATTTTTCAGAATCTAAAAGTCCCCTTTAAAATAAGGGATATGATACATAGTACCCTTTATTAATCATTCATAAAAAATATATAAAACACATGGACAATAGTAAACGTTCCTTTATTAAAAAAACAAAAAAAACAATGTTCCACAGTTTAAATCCAAAATTAATCACATCATCCAGTGATATAAATCAAATGTCAATGACAATGAACAATGCCACATGCAGTAAACTCAAAATGATCTTTTCCTACCAAACTTCTATTACAAAAGACAGTTGCAGGCTGCTGAATGTAAACAAATAAGAAACAAATAAGAAACAGGATAATGGGCAGGAAGCTAGCATTTGGTAGCAGTAGTGAATTTGCCGTTAACCCTTTCGCTGCCAGGCCCTTTGCTCCAGTTTTAGGTGGAAGGGAGTGGTGGAAGGTGGAGAGGCAGGGGACAAGGAAGTGGCAGGATGGATGAGGGTCGGTCATATTTGAGGTTAATAACTCTGATAAGCGGGTTGTACTTCACTGATCAGAGTTATAGAATTGTTCAGCAGAGTCTGCTGAACAATTCTGATATAAGTTTATGGTTATTGAAGTGAGGGAGAAAAAAGGTCTGTACGCCGTACAGACCTGGCCACCTGCAGGCACTTCTGTAGGTCCATACGGCACATGGACATAGCAGTGAAAGGGTTAAATAAATGCCTTCCAATTGCAACAGCCAGAGGTTCAGGTTAACTTGCCAAATCTGGACATTTAAAGCGGAGGTTCCGCCAATTTTTTTTTAAAAGCCAGCTACAAGTACTACAGCTGCTGACTTTTAAAATATGGACACTTACCTGTCCAGCGCGCCCGCAATGTCGGCAACCTAGGCCGAGCATTTTTTTTTTTAATCAGAAACAAGTTTATTATATAAAAATAGGGATACAATCACATAATTGTACACAGACAGATCAATATCATTTGCAGTGTACAGGGAAAAATCAGGATACAATCCTATACCAGCGTATATCAAGTTTCCGTCTAATGCCAACATACTCAAGTGGCATGCCTGCCAACATAAACATAAATAGAACAGTTATGAGAAAATGTTATACTTTACAGTACTGCATGTAATATGTAACATTACCCTGGGAAACGTAGTCTGACTGTATACAGAAGCATCCGACTGCAATCTCAGGAGGTAAGAGAAAGTTAAACAAACTGAGATTGAGAGGAAAGGGAGGAGGGTAGATGGACAATAAAAGAGATTGAGGAAAAGAAAAGAGAAGAAAAAGAAAAGAAAAAGAAAAAGCTGTGGACCACCATCATATTCCTTGCACCTTTTTAGGTTCTCCAATAAATGATGTAGCATGCCCCACTCTCTCTCCCCACCCACAGCACAATCACATTCCCATTCTTTGGAACAAAGACATTCTATCCCTGCAGCAATCTGTCTCTCACCAATTGCAAGGGACCTAGTCCCGGTACATCTAGCCATGGCTGCCACATAGAATAAAACTTCTTTAGGGCACCCCGGTGTTGATATGTTAGTTTTTCACGTATTAAAATTAGGCCGAGCATTTGATCATCCCTCGACTGCACCCGCCGCCATCCTCGGTGAGGGAATCGGGAAGTGAAGCATTGTGGCTTCACTGCCCAGTACCCTACTGCGCATGCGTGAGTAGCGCGGTGTGCCGTCACTGGTCCCCGCTCTCTCCTGGGAACAGTGTGTTTCCCAGAAGACAGCGGGGGGTGCGGGTAGGGGCGTGACTGCCGCAGGAGTGTATTCCTGGAAGTGGGTGCAAATACCTGTCTTAGACAGGTATCTGCACCCCCCTCCCCCCTGAAAGGTGCCAAATGTGACACCAGAGGGGGGAGAGGGTTCCGAAAAGCGGAAGTTCCATTTTTGGGTGGAACTCCGCTTTAAGTTGCCTGTGAACAACAACAACAACCTAGGTTAGGGCTGAATTCATGGCTGACTGAAACCTGAACCTTAACCCTAGCATTGATAAAACAGGGTCAGTAAAACAGCCAGACACTTTCAGAAGTAATAAGTAATGTCAGCTGCCATATTCCTCTTATGACAGATCTACTTAATGGTCAAATCTGCTCAAAATGTATTATTTCTGTATGGATATGTGCAAACGTTCAACTGTCGTTGTTGTTTAATGCCTTTGTTCGTACATTGATAGTCTTATTTGCCCTATTTACAGTTATACATAGGAAAAAATTTATAATATCTCTAAATACAGAAAATTGTGGTTTTATACAGTTTTACTAATTAAGAAGGCAAAAAAGATATTATTAATACATTTAAATATAAAAATGCGCCTCGGGAGAAGTTGACTACCACTTAGCACCACTCTAAGTCAAGACTGCAATGTATTTCCAGATACGTTAATGAGCACTGCTAATAACCTTTTTCATCCATATACCAAATTAAGTTGACGATTTATTTTCTCAAGGTCATAGTATTTGGACTATTCCCACTAATTTCCTATTTGAAATTTACATCATTATTAAAGGAAAACTGCATTATTTAACTTGTGTAGGTTGTGATTCCTGACCTTCTTTGGAAGATGCAAGTTCTTTTTCTATAATGTAATGCTTAATCAGTAAGGCTAATTTACTAAAGGTGTTGATAATCTTCACAAAATAAATGGTGTGGATATTCAGTTAAATTATCCAATAATGTAAAAAGCGAATTCTTGTTTACCTATTTCATGTGCTCATAATCACGTATTTAAAGTGAAAAATAATTTACTTGTCACATGATTGGAAAATGAAGTGAATATTTCAGCAATTTATTATGTAAAGGTTTTCAACTCCATTATTAAGCCAAAGCCAAATGACTTCTTCCAAGTCTCAGAATAAATAAAACCTTCTTAACCAATCCAAGGTTTCCACATTTGGTATGCATTGGGTTAAAAATACAGTGAAGCATCTGTCATTTGGCTCTCATATATGAGATGACTGAATACAATACATGGATCGACTGATAGACGTCCTTAAAAATCTAATTTGCAAAACATTTACAGTAACAACAATTATTAAGCATAATGAAGACAATATAAGGTAATAGCAATATTCATATAGTATACAGTTCATCAATATGTAGAGGTGTGAGATTTATTACACTCTTGTGTTATGCTAGAGTGATATGAATCTACTAAAGGTCATTGGCCTGGTGAGTGAGAGACCAGAATCTTGACAACATACTAAGGTAGGTGTTGAAGCTCATTAGGATTGTTGGGAAAAGAGAATAAAAAGAATGGAGAAAAGAAACACATTTTGCAAACAGGACTTAAATGTGGGTATCAAAGTGAACTTGGGGCTCCACACAACTACATAGGCAGTAAGAGCAAGCCCACATGTTCACTGTCAGTGAGAGGCAAATGAGCATCTTACAACCATTAATGTGTGAAGAAGTAACTTTCTGGTATCTTTACAGACATTGATTGGTGGAAAACCAGCTAGTTACAGGCAGTCCCTGAGTTATAAACATCTAACTAACATACGACTCATACTTGCAAATAGGGATGAGCTTCGAGTCGGCCGTTTGCTGTATTTTGAACATTATGGGCCATTCGCGCCAAATTTGAGTGGTGCGTCACGGCCCATAATTCACTGCGGCATTGCTGGCTGATGATTGGCCAAGCATGCACTATGATCCGCATGCTTGACCAATCTCAGCGCCGTAAGCAAAGAGAACCAAAATTGGCCAAAGCCAATTGGCTTTGGCAAATTATGTCTCAGAGGGTTTAGTACACGCCCCACACTATATAAGGCTGCCTGCGTGGTGGCCTTTTGTAGTGTGTTGCGGCGGTCATGAAAAACAGACAGAGAGAAAGAGACAGTGTCATTTCAATCTAGTTAGATAGAGCAGGAGGCGAGTCAGTTAGCTGCAGTTACAGTGTGTAGAGGATATATATGCATCCCAGATGTTGTGTATATATATTTATTCACTGTATTCAGTTTAGCTAGATATGTTCCTGTATTCTCTTCCTAATGTACTGACATAGGGAGTAACTGCTTGCCTGTAGGTGGTCCCTCCATAGACACTGTCCTAGTAAACAAGGGGACAAGAGGTCCCAATGACAATGTTGAGTTGATTAACCCCTTGTGGAACATTGTTAGTGAGGTTAAACAGAAGCATGTGGTATTGATCTCAGATGGTTTGGTTGCCAAAGGTAATCACATAGGGGTTAGTGAACCTGAGAAACAAATGTTGTTGGTTAATGTTGTGTCAGGTAGTGAGAGCGGTCAGTCCCTGACATATTTCATGGAAGTGGGTCCCCAACAGTCCCAGGAGAGTAGGTCTGTGGGAGGAAAAAGGGTCCTGAGGCCAGAAGTCAGAAGGGATAGAGAGATTAGTGGGAGCCCACGGTTCAGGAAGAAGTGCTGGTGGAAGCACACCCAGAAGAAGATGTGGGTGGAGCCCCCCTTTGGAGAAAAGGTTGGGCAGGTTAGGACTCCTGCTGCTGATAGTTGGCAAAGAGGCACCACGGTGAAGTGTTGGTGGAAACATACCCGGAAAAAAAATAGGCCTACGCAGCCAATGGCTGGCACAGAGGTGTCCCATTTCTGATGATGGGTCTATGTGTTCCTCCCTCCGGTTCAAAACAGGAGGGGAGGATATGTGAGGGTGGGACCCTGTGCTATGGGAAAGATGGCTGGTTTACGCCAGATTTGGGAGAGAAAGCCACGCTGATTGCACAGCTGTGTGTTGGGCTATTTAGTTGTACTCTGACTATGGCTCAGGGCCCCACCCACAGACAGGAAGTCTGTTCCCAGGAGTCAGGAGGACTCAGAGGACTCAGAAGTCAGAGGCTGTATGCATGTCTGCAGGAGGCAGATGTGATTAATGATTGAGCAGCAAGACGCTGACAGGAGTAAGCTAGGTGTGTGCTTAACTCTAGGAAACTATTTGTTCTGAGGAACATAATTTAGGCCTACGCTAAAGGCCTGAAACAGCCGGATAGCAAGTATGACAGCCAGGAGGCTAAACTGTTGATTTGACAAGATACAGGAATTGTGGAACCCCCTGCGAGGGCTGCTATTGTATTTGTGAACTTTTGGGCTTTTAAATAAAAGTGGGCTACCAGGCCCTTAAAAACTCAGTTCTGGACTATCGCTGGAGTCTAATAACCCCAATCTTACAATATATATTGTGACAGGAAGTCAGGTAAATCTGTGGGTGTTGTCACAGACGGGAGATACATTTCTGCCTTGTTTAGACAATATACCAATTATTATCAGGTGTCGGCTGCAGAAGCAGCCAGAAAGATTTAAGGGCGTTGGAAAACTTCAGCTGTTCAGAATGAGGCAATTAAGGCCTCTATAAGTAATCCAGAGGATTACTACTGATTGCTGCATTCTGAGGCTTTTTGAGTGAAGGAGATGTCCTGGTGTAACCCTGGATGTCCGTGCTCAGCGGGTCCACAATTGGAGTTATCAGCTGAGGAAGCCACCTCGGTCGCAGATGTAAGAGCTCATCCATTTGGCTAATAAATGGTTGCAGCCAGAAACTCTGTCCGGACCAAAAATTTTGGAGCGAGTAGTCATGGACAAATTTATTAGGTCTCTTCCTAACACCCTGCAGAAATGGGTGAACCATGGTGGTCCGGAAACCGCATACAAACTTGTAGACCTGGTCGAAAGGTACCTAACAGCAGAGAATTTGTCCTCTTCCACCAGAGACGCACAGACTTTTCACATCAAGACCAGACCCCACCTATAGGTAAGACTGCATCAAGGGATGGGGGTGGAGGGAGGGACCAAGGAGTAACTAGAGGAATTATTGGGACTACTGCTAATGTTTGGCGAGAGCCGCCTGGAAGACCCACCCCACAGGAGAGGACCAGAAGGTTGATTTGTTACCATTGCCGGGAAGAGGGACATGTAGCAGCGGTTTGCCCAGCGGGTGATGAACCCATGCAGTGTGACTTTCTGACAGAGAGACGACAGTCCCTTTTTGCAACCACATGCTCTGCAGAAAAAGGAAATAAGAAACCTTTATATAGAATGTGCTTAGATGGTAAAGATGTTGTGGCATTGTTGGATTCAGGTAGCCTGGTCACCTTAGTAAAAAGTGATCTAGTGGTGGGAAAAACCTTACATCCTAGGAAAATGGCTGTAGTTTGTGTACATGGGGACACTCGAGAATATCCGGTGACTACGGTTTTCCTTTGAAACCTCCCTCGGTAACTTGTGTCACCAGGTGGGTTTAGTTCCCAAACTGCCACATGACGCCATTGTGGGAAGGGATTTCCCAAAATTCTGGGAACTCTGGGAATGCCCAGATTCCCCAGTAGGTGGTTCTTCTGAGTCTGAACCATCTACTCCAGAAACCTCTAACTTGAGGATTCTCCTGAGTTTCCATTCTTAGTCTTAGCAGGGGAAACACCAGTCCCTAGGGACGAGCCTGCTACCTCAGAAGAGGAACAGCGGGCCAATAGGGTTTGATGACCTCGAGCTGCACAGAGAAAATTTTGTCACTGAGCAATTGAGGGACCCCACATTGCTAAGAGCCCGGGAGAATGTAGTGAAGATAGATGGGGAGTTAGTTAACCCTGACGAGATGGTTGCCCTCCCTTACTTCATTATTGAAAGGGACCTGTTATATCGAGCATCACAGAGGGTAGAGGACACCATTGAGCAACTGGTAGTGCCTAAACCGTACCGCAAGATGGTTTTGGAACTGGCCCATGGGCACATTCTTGGGGGACATTTGGGACCAGAAAAAATCCGGGAGAGAATCACCCAGAGGTTTTATTGGCCTGGTATCACTAAGGAAATGGAATTGTACTGCTCTTCCTGTCCAGTGTGTCAGATTACTGCACCCATGCCACATTTCCGCAGTCCGTTGGTACCCCTGCCCATTCTCAAGGTCCCTTTTGAGAGGATCGCCAGAGACTTGGTTGACCCCTTACTGAAGTCCACTAGAGGGCACCATTGGTAATAATGGACTATGCCACCGTTACCCAGAAGCGATTCCTCTCCAAAACACCTCTGCTAAAACCATTGCCAAAGAGTTTTTTCAGGTTTTCAGCCGTGTGGGTCTTCCTAAGGAAGTCCTAACTGACCAGGGCACCCTGTTTATGTCTAGGGTGACCGAAGAACTTTGTAAACTCCTGAAAGTAACCCAATTACGTACATCAGTATATCACCCTCAAACCGACGGGTTAGTGGAAAGGTTTAATAAAACCTTAAAACAAATGTTGAAGAAGGTGGTGGATAAAGACGGAAATAATTGGAATTATCTGCTCCCTTACCTGATGTTTGCCATAAGAGAGGTTCCCCAATCGTCCACAGGGTTCTCTCCGTTTGAGCTACTGTATGGGAGGCACCCCGGGGGCCTACTAGACATTGCCAGGGAAACATGGGAGAGTGAGAGTTCCCCTCCTCGAAGTGTGATTGAACATGTGGCCCAAATGCAAGATAGAATTGCCCAAGTGATGCCGATAGTGAAGGAACATTTAGCCCAAGCTCAATTGGCTCAACAAAGGATTTACAATCGTGGGGCCCAGGTCCGTTCCTTTGCACCTGGTGATAGGGTGTTGGTGCTGGTCCCCACAGTCAAAAGTAAATTCCTAGCCAAATGGCAGGGTCCCTATGAAGTGTTGGAGAAAATGGGGGTGGTGAATTATAAAATTAGCCAACCGGGAAGACGAAAACCTGGCAGCTCTATCACGTGAACTTGCTGAAACCCTGGAAGGATAGAGAGTCCTTGGTCACTAAGACTACCCGATTTTCTGCTCCATTTAACCTGGCTGTCCCTGAAGTTGGGATAGCGGAGACTCTATCCAAAACTCAGCAACAGGAGATTAAAGAATTTGTGCTTAGGGCCTTACCACTCTCAAATCACTCACCTCTAACTCATCTTTTCTCCCCTTCTCTACACTGCAGACCAGACATAATTTCCCTTCCTCCGCCCTGCCTCAATACACACAAAGTCATACATTTTATGCCAAATACTTCTCCACATGCATTTCCCCTCCTAGCACCTTATTTGAGCATGTCTGCTTATCCAACCCCAGAGACAAAGGCCTAATATCTTGTCTTTACAAATATCTCAACTCCATGCACCAACCAGAAAAATCAGGCCCCATGGAGCGTTGGGAACTTGAACTTGAACTTCTCTGTGGACCAGTGGTTGGTCATGACAGATAACCTGAGGAAATGTAACCGTGCTGCAGCCTTCAGGGAGACTCCCTTAAAGATCTTTACCAGGTGGTACATGACCCCTGCTAAAATTCACTCCTTTTACACCAATGTCTCCTCAAATTGCTTTAGAGGCTGCCCTGACGTTGGTAATTACTTTCACATCTTCTGGGAATGTAATAGATTGCAACCTATATGGCATGCGGTTTCGGACAGACTAGAGATCTCCCTTAAGATAAAAATCACTCTTACCCCTCATGTTTGTCTATTGTTTGCCACGGTCCCTGATGTTTCCCCCCCCCCCTTGTAATAGATTGATCCACTCCCTAATCAGCGCTGTACAATGGATGATTGCATGCAACTGGAAATCACAGTCCCTCCCATGGCCTCAAGTCATTTCCAGAATGGAATCCATCAAACTCTCTGAACGTATCCACCACACATTATTTGACAGCATGCATATTTTCACTAGTAAGTGGCTCTACTGGTCTACGCCTTCTGTATAATTTTCTTTAAAATTTTCTTTCCCATACATCACGACTAAATTGGTATATCTACCCTCCCCCATCAATATACTGACTTAGAGTATTCTATATCGATTTATCCTGCTGTTCACTTCTGCATATTTGATCTCTTTTTTCCTATGTATACAGGTAACTGTTTTTCTCCTTGTCATGCATCCTATGTATCATCCCCTTGATCATTGTCTCCATCTTATTATTCCCCTAATTCCTGCTCTCTTACACACTGCACTGTATTGTACTGTTTTATTGCCTGTCTTCCAAATAAAACTTTTTCGTAAACAAAAAAATAAAGAATTTGTGCTCCATAATAAGGAGAAGTTTTCAGACCTGCCAGGTTGGGTCTCTGGAGTTGAACATGACATTATCACCACACCAGGGGATAAGGTCAAGTTGAAGCCTTATAGAACTCCAGAAGCCCGGCGAGAGGCAATTCGCCAGAAAGTAAAAAAAAATGCCTGAGCTGGGGGTGATAGAAGAGTCAAATAGTGATTGGTCCAGTCCCATTGTCTTAGTGCCCAAACCAGATGGAAGTTGGCGGTTTTGTAATGACTTTCGCCGCCTGAATCAAATCATTAAGTTTGACACCTATCCTATGCCCCGCATAGATGAACTGATTGATCGCCTAGGCACTGCCCGGTACATGACGACATTAGACCTGACCAAGTGTTATTGGCAAATACCTATCTCAGAGTCGGCCAGGGAAAAAACAGCATTTGTAACTCCAGACGGATCTTTCCAATATCGGAGGATGCCTTTTGGGTTACAGAATGCTCCCGCCACATTTCAACGCACCATGGATAAGACCCTTAGGCCTCATCGAGCCTATGCTGCTGCATACCTTGATGACGTTGTCATCCACAGTGAGGATTGGGACTCACACTTTCCAAAAGTTCAGGCTGTGTTGGATTCCATCTGGAAAGCCGGGTTTACAGCCAATCGAAAAAAATGTACCCTTGGGTTAGAAGAGGCGAAGTATCTGGGGTATACCATTGGAAGAGGTCTAATTAAGCCCCAAATAAACAAAGTTGAGGCTATTCAGGATTGGCCACGTCCCACCAACAAGAAACAGGTTTGTGCATTTTTGGGGATCGAGGGCTATTATCGCCGCTTTATTCCCCATTTTGCCTCACAGGCTGCTCCCCTGAACAATTTGACCAAATGGAAGGAGTCTGTCATGACCAAATGGACTCCCGAAGCAGAAACAGCTTTTCAGGCTTTAAAACAGGCCTTATGTAGTCAGCCAGTTTTAAATTCGCCTGATTTTTCACAGGACTTTCTGGTTCAGACAGATGCGTCAAATGTGGGGTTAGGAGCTGTACTGTCCCAGATTATCAAGGGGGAGGAACACCCTGTTATGTACCTCAGCTGAAAGTTGAAGGCCCATGAGGAGAATTTTGCCACCATTGAGAAAGAATGTTTGGCGGTGAAATGGGCATTAGATTCTCTCCGGTACTACCTCGTGGGCAGACAGTTTGAACTGGTGACGGATCATGCCCCATTGAAGTGGATGGCACAGAACAAAGAGGCCGATAGGAGAATAAATAGATGGTTCCTGGCCCTCCAGGAATTTAGTTTTGTGGTAACGCATCGCCCCGGTGCTAAAATGGGGAATTCAGATGGGTTGTCCCGAGTGCATGCCTGCCTGGCAACCTGTGTCCCAACCCTAGGGTTGAAACAAGAGGGGGGGTTTGTGACAGGAAGTCAGGTAAATCTGTGGGTGTTGTCACAGACGGGAGATACATTTCTGCCTTGTTTAAACAATATACCAATTATTATCAGGTGTAGGCTGCAGAAGCAGCCAGAAAGATTTAACGGTGTTGGAAAACTTTAGCTGTTCAGACTGAGGCAATTAAGGCCTCTATAAGTAATCCATAGGATTACTACTGATTGCTGCATCCTGAGGCTTTTTGAGTGAAGGAGAGCAGTGAACAGAAATACTTCTGAAGAGGTGAGGTGCTGTTGATTTTTCTGTGTGATAAAAATCAAAAAGACTATTTGTTTTTCTGCTGTATGACCAGCAGTGTCTGCTCAGCAGTAGGCCGTGCCAGACTCCATAGATAGGTTCCTGTGTGGTGATGGTAGACGCCCCAAGTGGCCAGGGTTTATTTTATGTTTGATTTTGTTTATGCTGTTTGGATGCTTGCACTTGTTTCCAGCAAGATGGAAGAATAAACCAAATTCTTTGTTTTCAACCATCTTCGGCTGTTTCTCTGTATCGTTCTGTGTGTAGTGAACCCATCCAGGGGGTCACACACCCCCGCTACCGAGCTAACCCCTTACAATATATATATATATATATATATATATATATATATATATATATATACACACACACATACTTCAAAAGCTACTGACAGACATGAGGGGTCTGTCAGTACACAATCATGGCTCAGGGGGCCAAGTCCATGCCCCACACTATATTAGGCGGCGGCCATATGTAGTGTGATAATGTGGAGATTGAGAAAGCTTGAGTTAGATTAGGCTGGTTAGTTAGTGGTGTGCAGGCAGTTTAGTATATATCCCCAAAGTTATCAATAAAACGTTAACTAATGTTCAAAAGATAAAAACAGCGCTGTGAGTGGATAAAACCAGCTCAAATAAAGTGATCCTGGAGATCAGTGATGATGAGGTAGGTGATCAAAAAGTGGTATATGTGCACCAAATACCTGAAGATACACCATCAAATGTGGATTACTCCCCCAATTGGGGTGCAGGCTTACCACAGCAAAAATTGAATATTTTGCTCTCAGACCATCAGTCAATGGAATTGGGTCTGTGACATCTAGGTTGGGGCAATTTTTGGACCATTACCTTCAAAAAAGCGTTACTACCACCAAAGCCTATCTGAGGGACACGAAGGAACTCCTCATCCAATTACAGGAGATAGACCTATCTGGTCTGGATGATGTATACCTAGTAACGGCCGATGTCTCATCACTGTACACAGTAATACAGCATGATGATGCTCTCCTAGCACTGAATTGGGCCCTGTCGAAAAGAGACGACATCACTCATACCCTCAAAGTATTTCTTCGCAATTGCTTAGACTTCTGCCTAGGACACAATTACTTCTGGTACAATGATTGTTTTTATACACAGAGAAACGGTGTCGCAATGGGGGCTAAATTTGCCCCTAGCATTGCAAATCTCTTTATGGCAGAGTGGGAAGACAAAACGATTTTTAATACACAGCAGAAGGAACTAATATTTTACCGCCGCTACATCGACGACTTATTTTTTATTTGGGCAGGTTCCCTTTTAACATTGGAAGAGTTTTTAAAGGGTCTTAACACAAACAGATGTAATATTCACTTGACCAGTGAATATAATCAACAAAGCATACATTTCCTGGACCTCAATATCTTTAGAGACACTAATAGGTTGGGTACCAAGGTATATTTTAAACCAACTGATTCTAACAGTTTTTTACCCATCCAAAGTGGCCACCACCCGATGTGGTTGAGAAACATCCCGAAGGGCCAACTGATGCGTGTTAAACGCAATTGTAGTGATGACACTGATTTCACGTCACAGGCCCTGTTGCTTAAAGGGAAGTTCTTGGAAAAGGGATACAAGAATAACCATCTGGATAGAATCATTGAAGAACTGGTACATCTTCCCCGATCCAGTTGTCTCACTACAACACAACCACAGATTAGGAAAATCATGCATGAGTGGAGCTTCATTTCTGGGTACCACAACCAGTATAAAGAAGTAGAAATGATTTTCAAAAACCATTGGCATATCTTATTCCTTGACAAAACACTGAATACAGTCCTCCCAAAAAAAAACTGGTTTTATATACAGGAAGGCTGTAAGTTTTGGAGTCAAAGTGGTAAAAAAGGTCCTGGACCCTCCAAAGAAGCCCCCATCCATATGGGATAAAGATGGCTTCTTCCCTTGTAAAAAATGCCTTCCTTGTAAAGAAGCAGATAGACCAAGAAAATGCATTGATTCCTTTATCTCCACATCAAACAATACCCAGTTCCAGGTCAAATCTTTTATCATGTGTAACACTACATATGTAGTATATATGCTTGAGTGCCCTTGCCACCTAATGTACATCGGACGAACCAAGAGAAAACTTAAAATCAGAATAGCTGAACACATTGCCAATATTAAATTGGGATACAAGGACCATAATGTGTCACTTCATTTTAAGCTACATCATAACTGTAACCCTGCTGGCCTCAAATTCTGGGGCATTGACCATGTTGAACCTTCTTGGAGGGGTTGCAATCATGTAAGGGAACTATCGAAGCGTGAAACCGAGTGGATATAGTTGGCAGGCACATTGGCACCGAAAGGGTTAAACATTGATCTTGACATAAACTGCTTTATTAGTGACCCTGCTGTTCTTTTATGGTCTTGTGCATCTGCACAATCCAACCCTAAAAGTCAGTTTGTGCACTAACTCACTCCCAATCTCTTCCTTTTGATACATTGTTGCAGAGTATCAACAATCTCCATATGACCGTCATGGGTCTATTTGGGTATTATCTTGCCCATTGTTCTGTGTATAACCTGCCTCCTCAACAAATACGGAAGCTGGTCTCCCATATGCTCTATATGATATACCTACCCCTATATTTATATATTTATATATTTATTTATGTTCCCTTAGTTTTATATATTTATTTATGTTCCCTTAGTTTTATATATATATATATATATATATATATATATATATATATATATATATATATATATATATATATAGACTATTTATATCTCCTTTAGCAGCTACCTCTTTTTCACACACGTATATTTACTATATTTTATATGGATTTTATATAGTGTTTGCCCTGTATGGATATACAACAGTGATGTTTTTAATGGCCTCTATAATATATATTTTTAATATATATTTTTAAACGATTTTTTTATAATTTTTTATAATAATCCTTTTTTTAGAGTGAGCTCATTTTTGAACATTGGGCTAGTGTATGCACAGCCTCTATACATATGTGTATGCTGTTTTTCATATACATATACCCCTCTGATATAAGAGGATGCACGCTTTTTTTAAATGTGACCTTTGCGCTGCTATATACAACATACTCCCTTGTGGCTCGGTTGCTTAATACCTTCATGACATGAATACTGCCCTAGTTGTTAGTATTTGCTTTCACGCATTCTCGCTGTCACTTAATGGGCTTATCAATTATCCACAATTTGCATATCCTTTTTTCCCTATATCACACGTGGGATCCATGATCTACTACGCCATTCCCCCTTATGGTCACATGAACTAAGAGAGACCAGTAGACACGCCCACACTAAATGTGATTGGACATAGCTCTTTGCAGGACGTGAAACATATTACAGACACTACAAGTAACCTCTGATGCCCTCCTCATTTTCCCCTGATTAAAAGTCTCCTTTATGTCATTACACTGATATCATTTTATAGTTTCGCTCGTATGTGTCATTACCCAATGGACCATTTCCCTATATAGGACGAGCAGTGTGTTATTTTGCTTTGGTCATATTTGACCGTATTAAAGTGCAGCATAGATTCCTTTCACATATCCTCTTTTAAAACCCAATAACATCCCGGCTGATGTCCATCCATACGTCCGGATTGAGTAGCACCAATCACATCCGGTGGGCGGCGAGGACTCATCCAATAGCCGTTGGTTGTATGGGTATAAAGAGATAGTGATGGCGCTACGTAGCCACGCCCTCAGTTGAAGTCGGAAGTGACGAAACGCGTCAGGGCATGGCTACAGACAGCGCTACACGGAAGACATTCTTGCGTTCCACCACGCTCCACTCACCACCAACCACAGCGAGGAAACACTACACCTTACCCGCAGCACTCGTGTGGCCCCTGTGGGTAGGAGGAACTCGGTGACGGCGGTGAAACCTTTTATGTTTTTGTTCATTCTCGTTTGCAATATTGTACGGGCATTAACTAGTGGTTTTTATATCTAACTTGGTCGGGGCTATTTACTGTGCAATATTACACTATGTTAGTTCTGTATATTTGCTTTTCATGTACCTCCGCCTAAGCAGTTGAACCCGTGCAATACCTGGATGGTCTGATGATCTGAGAGCAAAATATTAAATTTTTGCTGTGGTAAGCCTGCACCCCAATTGGGGGAGTAATCCACATTTGATGGTGTATCTTCAGGTATTTGGTGCACACATACCACTTTTTGATCACCTACCTCATCATCACTGATCTCCAGGATCACTTTATTTGAGCTGGTTTTATCCACTCACAGCGCTGTTTTTATCTTTTGAACATTAGTTCACGTTTTATTGATAACTTTGGTTGTATACTTTTAGATGGTTCTCCATTTAACTTAAATAGCTGCTTTAAGAACTATACCACCTACACCACTGGTATTTTCTTTATACTCCCTAATAGTGCTTACCACTTCACTATCACTTTGGTTGAGGGGTTATATAGCTACCTGGCGCCGGAAGTGCAACAATAGGCCATATTCACTGCACCTTCTTTTATAGTTTAGTATATATACAGTATCTCACAAAATTGAGTACACCCCTCACCCCTGTAAATATTTTATTATATCTTGTATCAAAGTGTCAAATTTGCTGTCCCCTTAAAATAACTCAACACACAGCCATTAATGTCTAAACCGCTGGCAACAAAAGTGAGCACTTCCCTAAGTGAAAATGTCCAAATTGGGCCCAAAGTGTCAATATTGTGTGTGTGGCCACAATTATTTTCCAGCACTGCTGACTCTCTTGGGCATGGAGTTTACGAGAGCTTCACAGGTTGCCACTGGAGTCCTCTTCCACTCTTCCATGATAACATCACAGAGCTGGTGGATGTTTGAGACCTGTCTGACCCCCCCCCACCCCTTCAACTTCTGCAACAATGCCTGCAGCACTTATATGTCTATTTCCCAAAGACAATCTCTGGATATGATGTATCTGCTCTGCCCGGCTGTTAACCACTTGCTTACTGGGCACATACTGTATACCCCCCTCCTGCCCAGGTGAAATTTCAGCTTCCGGCACTGCGTCGCTTTAACTGACGATTGCGCTGTCGTGCGACGTGGCTCCCAAACAAAATTGACGTCCTTTTTTCCCCACAAGTAGAGATTTCTTTTGGTGGTATTTGATCGCCTGTGCAGTTTTTATTTTTTGCGCTATAAACAAAAAAGAGTGACATTTTTAAAAAAAAATACAATATTTTTTACTTGTTGCTATAATAAATATGCCAATTAAAAAAAAAAACATTTTTTTTCTCAGTTTAGGCCAATACGTATTCTTCTACATATTTTTGGTAAAAAAAAAAAATCGCAATAAGCGCAAAAGTTATAGCGCCTACAAAATAGGGGACATAATTATTATTTTTTATTATTATTTTTTTTACTAGAAATGGCGGTTTTTATTGGGACTGCGACGTTATGGCGGACACATCTGACACTTTTGACACATTTTTGGCCCCATTCACATTTATACTGCGATCAGTGCTATAAATATGCACTAATTACGGTATAAATGTGACTGCCATTGAAGGGGTTAACACTAGGGGGTGAGGAAGGGGTTAAATGTATTCCCTGCATAGTTTTCTAACTGTAGGTGAAGGGGGGTGACTGGGGGGTGACTGGGGGAGGTGACCGATCTGTGTCCCTATGTACAAGGGACACAGATCGGTCTCCTCTCCAGAGACAGGACGCTGTCTTTGTGTGAGCCAGCAATGAGAGATGATCTCATATGTTTACATATGAGATCATCTCTCATTGGCCGCACAGATCGCATCGCAAACGGCCACTCTGATTGGCCGTTTGCGGCGATCTGTAATTGGCTGTGTCACGGGACACGGCCAACACAGAGTTTCCCCGCTGCGCGCTCTGGAGCATGCGCGGGGAACGCCCAAAGGGGCCGACGTCAATTGACGTCCAGTTGGATATTCAGGTCCGCGCTGTAGCCTTCATTCGGCTATAGCGCGGGCCTCAAGAAGTTAATAACCCCCTGGCTTATGTTCCGGCTACGCTTCTGCCTACTGATTCAGCGACACAGAGTTCCAGTTCCAAGTGCCTGTCTGGTTATCTACGGCCATCGGGTTCCTGTCAAGCCTCAGCTGGTGCCACTTGCTATACCGACCCTCGTGCCACTCTGTGTCCTACACTCACTGTCATCTCTATCAGGGGCGTTAGACAGAAGGTGCAAGAGAAGCCCCCTCTATAGCTCGATCTCTACCAAGTACATGATAGTACCACTCAGTCAGATGTCAGAGATCGAGAAGAGGGGCTTTGCCTCTGGAAATGCTATGCCATCAATTTGCCTCTCTTACCCAGGCAGTCAGCACCTCCAGCTAGAGGGTCACATCCAATCCATGGCTTCTACCTCAGTAATGTCTGCACCTGCTATGGCTCCTGGCCATTACACATCTGAACAGACTCTACCCACATCCACAGGGGTTATGCCTCCACCAGAACCCTGAGGTCTTGCAATAGAGCCATTCACAGGTGATCGACACAAGTTACGGGCATTTAAGAACTCTTGTGAAGTCTACTTTGCCCTGCAACATAACTTTTTCACTGGAAATCACCAAGGTTTTGCCATTACACTGCTTCTCGTAGAACCACAGTCATGGTCCCATCATCTCCTTGAACAAAACAGTACAATCTTGGACGCTCACTCATCATTTTTTGAAGCAATGGCTCAGCTCTCTGATGACCCTCAGCAATCGGTCACTCAAGAATCTAGCCTCCATACACTAAAGCAAGGTCACCCACCTGTTGGGGAGTATGTTGCAGAATTCTATCTGTGGGCCTCTGATATGGGTAGGAATGATGCAGCCCTACGGCATCAATTCTGCCTTAGCCTGTCTGAAGGTCTCATATAAGAACTTGCTCGAGTGGGGGTCCCCAGTTCCCTTGATCAGTGGTGGCTGGTGCGCAAACATTTTGGGTGGGTGCAAAAAGAAAATTGAATAATTCAGAAAAATACTGAAACAAAAATATCAATTGCAGCCACTGTGCCATCAATTGCACTAAACAAGTAAAAAAGGCGCAACACACAGGTACCTCAAGTAGTGGTACCCAATAGTCCAAGGGCAAAGCTAAGAAGGTGTGTATATACACATACAGTATATATGCACACATAGAACTATATGGCAGGGTATCAGTCAGGGCAGCCACCAAGAAAACAAAAAGCCGGTTCCGGTATACTAGGAAAAAAACAAGAAGAGGGGCGCCTCTGAGTATGTATCATAAGAATAATTTAATAAACAACAACATCCACTCACATGGAGAACAGGTAAGTTGCATTCAAATCCAGTTGCTGGGCTGAAGAGATGAAAGTGGGACTGCAAGCTGGCACCACATCAGATCCGTGCAGGATGGAGTGGGATGGCTAAGCACAGAGTGGTTTTCTTCAGTGGTCCAGGCTTGGGCATATCTTAGTCTATCAGGAAAAATCCATCTGATAAGAATATGGGTTCCAGGTAAAAGGTGTAGTGGAGAGTGACAAGAGTCAGTGGTTATGGCAAGCCGCACTGTGGCTTTGGTGTGCACTCTGTCTCTGTAGATTGAAAAGTAGAGGAGCATCACAGCACAGCGCCCGGCAATGACATCACACACATGCGACATGTTTCAAAGCTAGCAAGCCATTGATGGAAAAAAGGCTGCACCTCTTTTTCAAGCATGAAAAAGAGGTGCGGCTTTACAGGACTTGCTGTGACTTGCAGTCCCACTTTCATCTCTTCAGCCCAGCAACCGGATTTGAATGCAACTTACCTGTTCTCCATGTGAGTGGATGTTGTTGTTTATTAAATTATTCTTATGATACATACTCAGAGGCGCCCCTCTTCTTGTTTTTTTGCCATCAATTGCAGCCACTGTGCCATTAACTTCAGCCACTGTGCCATCAAATTCAGCCACAGTGCCCATCATATGCAGCCACTGTGCCTATCATATGCAGCCAACTGTGCCCAGAAAATGCAACCACTCTACCCATCATATGCAACCATTGTGCCCATCATATGCAGCCACTGTGACCATCATATGCAGCTAACTGTGCCCAACATATGCAGCCACTGTGCCCAGAAAATACAGTCAACTCTGCCCATCAATTGCAGCCTCTGTGCCCATAATATGCAGCCACTGTGCCCATAAAATGCAGCCAACTGTGCCCATCAAATGCAGCCAACTGTGCTCATCAATTGCAGCCTCAGTGCCCATAATATGCAGTCACTATGCCCAGCAAATTCAGCCAAACCGTGCTCTATCAATTGCAGCCTCTGTGCCAATAATATGCAGCCACTGTGCCTCTCCCGCCTGCCCGTTGTCTGCCCGGTCTTAACCCCATTGTGGCAGCGGGTCAGGTGGCAAACTGTGGGATGGGTAGCACAGTGATGACTCTTGTGTCCTCCATGCTCGTCTTCTTCCTGTTCAGCTAGATGTCCAATGGGATCACCTCTGCCTTCAGTCAACCAGGTGACTGGTATTACACCCGCACCTCCTGATTGGTTGAGAGACGGTTCTGTGTTAGCATTTGCTTTGCTAACACACCTGAGTGGACTGCGAGCGCAATGGTTATCTTCAAAGATGCCCTGTGAGGCCCCCAATGACCAGGACTGTAACCTCTACTTACCTTGCCAATTGTTCTGTGGGAAGGGGATCTGCTCATATCACCTTGTTCCATTCACTTTAGATTTCTGGAAAGAACATCTAAGTATCAGCTATAATCGATTCAGGAGCTTGCAGCTGCTTCATGGATAAAGACTTTGCTCAACATCATCAAATCCCTTTGCAAGCAAAAACTCTCCAGTTATCCAGCCATCTGGCAGATGGATCCCATCTTAGGTCAGGGCCTTTAACACACGAGACTTGTCCATTGCTGGCTATATCTTATACTGGTCATTGGAAATACTTAGGCTTGGACAATATTCCGTCTCTTCTGTTTCCCATTATCCTGGGCATCTCCTGGTTACAAGCCCAAAATCCACAGCTAAATTAGACCCTTCACACTGGGGCACTTTGCAGGTGTTATAACGCTAAAAATAACGCCTGCAAAGCACCCTAAAACAGCCACTGCTGTCTCTCCAGTGTGAAAGCCCCACTGGAGTGGTGCGCTAGCAGGACAGTAAAAAAAGGCCTGCAACTTTGGAGTGGTGAAGAAGCGGTGTGTTTACCGCTCCTGCCAATTGAAATTAATGGGCACCACGGCTATACCGCCGGCAAAGCACTTCTGCAGAGGCGCTTTGCAGGTGGTTTTAACCCCTTTTCGGCCGGTAGCTGCAAAAAACAGCGGTAATAGCGCTGCGCTAAACCGCCGACTTACCCACTGCCCCATTGTAAACTGCCAGCAGTCCTGCCTTCACCCCATTCCTATGGGACCTGCACCTCTTCTGGGCATACATACCGACTCTCCTGTGTCACAGCTCATACCTGCAACTTATCATGAATTCTGGAATTTTCTTTGTAGAAAAAAAAAGGTCATACCATGCGCCCCTGTGTTGATTACGGGGAATTAAATAAAATCACTGTCAAGAACAGATATCCTTTTCCCCTGGTTCTGGAACTATTTCAACACTTTGGGGAAAAGGGGAGTGGGACTTTGAATGAAGCACATAGATGTAAATAGTAAAATTGATTGTATAAATGAAGGATAAATGAAGGATATAATGCATAATAATAATCATGAGTCATTATCAATATTCAATATAATTAATATATATACACACACATACATATACATACAATAGCGGTAAAATATTACATAATTATACAGTTATACGTAAAAAAAAAACGTGTATTGAAATTGATCTAATAGGACCCATGATGATTGGAAACATGGCATTGATAGGTCAACGAGTTTCATGAATCAATTCACTCTTCAGGAACATGCACGTGGGTTAGGTATAGGAGGTGATAAAATAAAGAAGATTTCTGTATGGTCTGACCCTATCAAGGAGGAAGAGAATGTAAATAAAAATAAAATAAAGATTGGGCTATAAAACCCTCCTCTCTTTAAGAAACTTACACACATAACTATATGGTAAGAAAGACAGCAACATATGATTAGAAGCCTATAGCCCATAGCCGACAGCTGAATCAGGGGGAGCAGTATGGAGCTCGGCCACAGAAGAAGAGGTGGAGAGACGGAGATGATGACATGAAGCAAGCCACACTCCAGCCTGTTGGAAGAGGAAGCAGGAGCGTGGCTGGTAGGCTGAGGGCGTATCTAACACCGCAGCGAGGAGAGAGTGGTATCGGAAGAGCAGCCCGGAATCGAGGGGTGAAGTACGGGAGCCCGGAGACTGGTGTAGTTCATATAAGAGGAGGACGAGGCTCACAGATCTTAAGACACAGTACCTATGGGCAGAACCAATGCCCCTCGGGAGGAGGACGTGGTATGCGGATGTCGGGAGGCGGAAGTGGAGAGTGAAGTGGAGGTGGAGAGCCCTGCGAGACCCGACCAGATTGAGATGCTGCAGGTCCCTAGAGGTATAGAGGGGACCAGAGGGGTAGCGGACCTAGGAGGGGCAAAAATTGGTTTCCAAATCTAGGAGACACCCCGACAGAGCAGGGGATGGACACATTAACAGCCCCATTAACATCCCCAATGGACAAAGCAAGCCCAGCAGCACACAGTGGTGAGAGGACCCCAGGAGACGATTTTCTGGCCCCTAGAGAGGTTACCAGCCCCGTAATAGCCTCAGCGGCCCCATTGGGAACAGACTGGAGCTCCGAGAGATTGAGGAGAGCCCCTTAGAGACAGAAATCACATCAAAAGATGTAACACCACAAATATATTTGGGGAAGTCGGCTGTAACACCTATGAAAAAGCATACCACACCTGATGTAGATGAGACAGAGACAGATGCAGGAACAGTCTGTGACGATGGGGATATTAGAGATCTCATCAGGGCACTCCCCACAAAAGCAGATATACAGCAATTAATAAAAAGTGGCGCGGTCATGCAAACAGGCAGTGGAAGATCTAATGGGAAGAGGTGATAGCAGTGGGAAATAGAGTGGAAGTACTGAAAAAAAAACAAGAGGCGATTACATATGCTCTAGTGGATATCCAAGACACTATTAAATATCATGAAGAGCTATTGAATACATATAAGGATCAATTAAATGTAGGTTCCCTATAGAAGGAAGAAAATGAGACAGACGATAAAATGTTTAAAAGGTCACCTATTGCGTGGTTATGCTCAACCTCTATGTGGTTATATATGTTGTCATCGACTGTTATTTATTCAATGTATTTTTATACCAACTATTGTATTATGTATGAAATGTATGTTCTGTACTTTTGTACAAGCTATTTGTTTCTACCAAATATTCTATTTTCTCAATACATGAACATTTCATCTATGGTTTGTTTCATTACTTTGTCCCCATTTAGCTCACTGTTTCATTTAAAGTCCCAAATTCCCTTCGTTGCAATTTTCCGCATATGGGATGGAGATATAGTATGGATGTAATCTCATATAAAGTCCAGACACATGGATGGAGATACATCACAGAGGTATTGTCATTTAAAGTCCCAAACACCTTCGGGTGGTCCCCCCCTTTTTTCTTATCGTACCAGGGATGGAAACAGTGGTCGGCAGCTGGCCTATATGGGGCTGTCCGTGCAAAGTGTGCATAATCTGTCCACACAAACGGCATACTTTAATTATGGTTTAATTTGCCATTCAGTTGCTGAACACACCACTTAGCTGCTTGCAAACATCACGCACTGTTTAGACCTTTTTTTTGTCTGCATCCCGGGATTGCGATGCACTCACTGTGCTTCCCTTCCTCCCCTTTGGGGGTACGGGCAGTTACCGTCAGTGCATCGGCGTCACGTGCCATCCGGATGATGTACTTTTTGGGCGTCGCCCTGTTGTATGGCTAGTAACCATCACAGCTGATCAAGTGGGTGTGTGTAGCATCTCCTCAGTACAGGCAATTGTGCCGTCTGATTGAGGGCCCCGCCCCCACACTGTCCAGCTGACGTGACGTTGGGGGCAGTCTGGTGCATTTGCTGGACGCATTATTTAAGCACCTTCCCAGCTATTCAGCCAGTGGCCATTTTCTATGCAGGCCTTACAGCCGCCACTAGCTGTGGCCATCCTACTCGCATTCCAGCTATCCTTTGTTAATTTCTATGTATTTGTTATGCCCTTATCCCCTTACCATGTGGGTCACTGTTTGATGGACCTATTCATTCATTCATTACAGATACCTACCTGTACTATGAGGATACACTATAATTTTATTTTACCCATGGTCGCTGTGCTGTCTGGGAAGGATGCTTTATGCGCTCTGTTATTTGCCTGCTGGTCTGCCACCTCTGTCCCGGGACGGGCATATGTTTGGTCTTAATTGTATTTACATTACCACTTTGGCATACTATGTAAGTAACCAGAATTGACTCACTACCTCTTTTTTTGGTGGATCCAATTTTAATACCTTGATCACTAACCAAATCTGTATTCCAGATATCCCACTACATCCGCCCCTGATGAGTGTTTTTCATATACAAGAAACGCCGCATCGGGCTTACAAAGATGTAGCTATACACGTTTATGGGACCCATTCTGATCAGCCAGTACTTTTATGATCTATTTACATTTTATACTTCACCTATTGCGTGGTTATGCTCAACCTCTATGTGGTTATATATGTTGTCATCGACTGTTATTTATTCAATGTATTTTTATACCAACTATTGTATTATGTATGAAATGTATGTTCTGTACTTTTGTACAAGCTATTTGTTTCTACCAAATATTCTATTTTCTCAATACATGAACATTTATGGTTTGTTTCATTACTTTGTCCCCATTTAGCCCACTGTTTCATTTAAAGTCCCAAATTCCCTTTGTTGCTATATTTATTGAAGAAATAGGAAATGTCTAGTTCACTAAAAATTATGACATATAATGAAAATGTAAGGGGGGGGGGGGAATGTTCATCACAAAAAAGGGGTCGTTTATGGCACAAATTCTGTCATCAGGCTGTGGACAGTTTTCATGCAAGAGACGCATTTCACGCCAAGCTCTATACCTAAATTGCTGCTCTACTCCTACAATCAATGGTTTCATGCACCAGCACCAGTAGCAAGGGCCAGCGGAGCAACTATGGCTTTTGAAAAACAGTGCCCCTTAATTGTTACAGCAGAGCAAATAGATCCCGAGTTGCGATTCCTTTTGATTAATGGAACACTGTATGGGCATCATTACATGTGTGCTTCGATATATACCCCCCAATGCTTGTACAGTAGACTTTATAAGGAAAACCTTGAAGCTATTGGATAAGTTTAAGGAGGGGTTTGTGATATAGGGTGTGGGGGGGGGTTTCAACATTAATTTAAATTCCAAGTTAGATGCCACATCAAAGAAAACAGTGCTATAATTTAGAGCCCTCAAATATGTGAAAAAACTTCTACGATCTCTACACTTGGTAGATAGCTGGCGAGCACTGAATATGGAGAGGGACTATAGTTACTGTTCAAAAACCCATAGAGTGTTTTCCATGTTAGGCCCCATACACACCATAGAATCTATCCGCAGATAAATCCCATCGAATGGGTTTCAGCGGATAGATTCTATGGTGTGTACACTCCGGCGGATATTTATCCGCGGATAAATCTCCCCTGGGATGGATTTCCAGCAGATGAATATTTGCTGACATGCTCAACAAATACATCTGCTGAAGTCCATCCCAACGGATGGATCCGCTCGTCTGTACAGACTCACCGGATCCATCCGTCCAAAGGGATTCCCTGCACGCGTCGTAATGATTTGACGCATGCGTGGAATTCCTTATATGACAGCGTCGCGCCCGTCGCCGCGTCATAATCGCGGCGATGGCGCTACACGTCATCGCCAGAGGATTTCGGCGCGGATTTCAATGCGATGGTGTGTACACGCCATCGCATAGAAATCTGCTGAAATCCTCGAGAGGATTTATCCGCGGATACGGTCCGCTGGACCGTATCCGCGGATAAATCCTCTCGTGTGTATGGGGCCTTAGACTTATTCCTGGTGGATCAGTATTACCTGGAATACGTGAAAGCAGTTACCATAGAACCAATAACGATATCTGACCATGCGCCAGTCATGCTGACACCAATGCTGATGGCTGTAGGCACCCGTGAATGAACATGGGGACTAAATGATTCCCTGTTGGATGACAAAGAGATAGAGGAGGATATACAATGTAAAATGACAGACTATTTGGAAAAAAATACATTAGGAGAGGTATCAGAACAAATGATGTGGGAAGCCCATAAGGCAGTTATTAGGGGGGAGCTTATGGATCCTGAATCCCCCCCCAAAAAATAGGATGGAAATAGAGGACCTAATGGAAAATATACATGAATGGGAAACTAAACATAAAAGTAACCTTGACCTGGAGGTCGACAGAAAGTTGGGGACCTTGAGAACAAGGCTCTGCCTGGAAAGAAGGGTCAAGAATGAATATAGATTTTTTGCACACCGATTTTATGAGCAAGGGAATAAATGTTCCAAATAATTTTCCTGGCAATTAAAAAAGCAATCTTCTCATGTCCATAATCTATGAGTGAATAATAAACAGGTTATGTACACAAAATCCATAGCTATGGAAATCCAACGCTATACTAGCCTATATGATATTCAATCAACCCGGCCAAGAGCGGAAAAAGAGGGACAAGTCGAAGAAATAAGATGTTATATTAGGGAGTCAGCATTATCATCTCTCTCTCCTGAGGTGGCTGAGAAACTGGATGAACTAATCACTATAGAGGAAATTAAAACAACTTTTGTAAAATTACCGATGGGAAAAAGCCCGGGACCGGAGGGTCTAACAAATGAGTATGTAAGAAATTTATTAACATCTTGACTGTACCATTATGTAATTATTTCAACAAAATCAGGGCCATAAACCCCCTAACCTACCCCCCAAAGCACTTCTATGTGACAGTTATACCGAAATCTGGTAAAGATCCACAATATTCTCCCAGGTGTTCACTGCTTCGGCTTCCACGAAGCAGCAAGGTGTTTTAATTGCCTTGCATCATACCCTTCCCTTTTCGGTGACCTCTGAAATTAAGGACCCTGAAGGTCGCTATATTATACTTGTGGGCCTACTTCAGGATGTAGAAACCACCCTTGTCTCCTACTATGCCCCAAACAACAACCCAAATCCCCTCTTCTCATATTTATTCCAAGTTTTGCACACCAATTGTAAAGGTACACTGATTTTATGTGGTGACTCTAACTTAGTGATACAACCTCATCTAGACAAATCCCTGTATGCCCCTGACCAGTACCCTCCTTCCATACGTTTTCGGAAACTACTCCAACATGCCTCTCTTCTCGACACCTAGCGAGAATGCAACCCGACTAAGAAAAATTATACATTCTACTCATACCCTCACAAATCCTTTTCCAGGATCGATCATGTTTTCGTCTCGGTTGCATCATCCCTAATATTACTTAACTCTATTATCCAGCCTATTTCCTGGTTGGATTATTGTGCAGTACTTACCACTGTCTCTTCCTTAATCCCACTGTCTATGGTTCGTACCTGGTGCATAAATGAAGCCCACCTCAATAATCAGTCATACTGTCTTGACATCCAAATTGCCCCTGCGGATTACTTAAAACACAACTCTACCCCTGATATCTCTCCTGTCCTTCTCTGGGAGGCACATAAACCGGTAATCAGAGGTACGTGCATCTCGGTGTGTACCCACTTAAAATGTGACAAAAAACTAGAGTTAGCCAAACTAGAACAAGATTTCCATCAATGTTTCCTTCAATTTCAGTCCTCTCCTACTGAACCTCATAGAATAGCTTTGGAGAAGTCAAAAACAGAGTTGGACCTGTTGTTGGCTGAATCGGCTAATAAGGCCATCCGTAGATCTAACCACACCATTTACACAAAGACTAATAAACCGGATACTTTTATGGCAATGCGTTTTCGTCATCCGGAACGGAACTATGTTCCCATCAGGCTTCGGATGCCGAAGCATTATTTCAGGATATTCCCTTACCCACATTATCTGATTCTAATCGTGAGTTCCTGGAGAAGCCCATCGCGACTGAGGAGGTCATTTTAGCTATCAAGACTCTTAAATCTCATAAGCGGCCGGGTCCTCATGGGCTCTCAGGTACAGTTAAGCGGACACCTGGATGTTCGGGTCCGGGTCCGAACCCGAACTTTAAAAAAAAGTTTGGGTTCGGGAACCCGAACCCGAACTCCGAACCCCATTGTAGTCAATGGGACACAGACTTTTAAAAAAAAAATGTGCGGAGGTCCCCGCAAATTCAATAACCAGACCCTTTAGGTCTGGTATGGATATTAAGGGGAACCCCACCGTCAATTTAAAAAAAAAATGACGTGCGGTTCCCCCTAAATATCCATAACCAGACAGAGACGCTGAGAAGATCCATCCATCCGGAGCGCAGCATCGCTGACCTCCTCTCATCGCTGGACACAGCCCAGCGAATGACGCGCTGGAGCTGTGACATTACTTATATAGAGAAGGCAGGGCCACCCGTCACGTGACCCCGCACCCTCTGACGTACCCTCTGCTACGTTACTGGGGAAGCCCAGAGTCTTCCCTCTTCCTTGGCTTCCCCAGTGACGTAGCAGAGGGTACATCAGAGGGTGCGGGGTCACGTGACGGGTGGCCCTGCCTCCTCTATATAAGTAATGTCACAGCTTCAGCGCGTCATTCGCTGGGCTGTGTCCAGCGATGAGAGGAGGTCGGCGATGCTGCGCTCCGGATGGATGGATCTTCTCATCACTGGAGCGGAGATCACCCATCGCTGGATCTTCTCATCGCTGGAGATCACCCGCACTCGTCGCTGGATCAGGACATCGTTGGAGCAGGAAGCTGGGAACGAGTGGATTATCATCGCTGGAGTTTTTTTATTTTTTATTAATAAAGGACTTTATTCTACGATGTGTGTTTTTTTTACAAGAATTTACACTTCCTTCGTGAAATGGTAGGTGTGACGGTAGTAGAAAATATCCCCGTCAAGCATTCCCTTCTTCCCATAAAAGAAAATCACCCAATATTCCACGAGGAGGAATATTCCTGGGATCGCCGAATAACCCACACATGAGCCAAAGCTTAATGCTGGAACAAGAGACACTTTAATGGCAGCATGCTGCTAGTTATATGCAGTTTACAAGCTAATCATCAATCAAAGAACAATGAAATCTCCACCCCCTTTCCACACACTGGGGCTCCCATACAGATTATAGGTAGACACTTTGGCACGGAACCTGACAGACACATTTCTTAAGGGTAAACACATGTCTTCTTCACACACACAATAGATCAATTACCCTTTAAAATAGAGAGCTGGCTGGGGATGGGACATTAGCACTTCAACAGTCTGTTATGCAGAAGAATGAGTCATTCGGGTCCCCATGAAATCACCTTTTACACCTAACACACACAGCATTAAAATAACAGGGAGAGAATTAGACTGAAGCATATAGGCAATTGCATACAAGTCCTTCACAATGGCCCCCCTTTTTCTCCCTGCTCCGGCAACTCGGTTGGACCTTTCCTGGTCCAGTAGGGTTGACGGGTTCAGAGCTTTTAGTCCGAGGTTAACTCCGTTTGGCGTGACAATCCATCGGCATTCCTGTTTTGCTTTCCTGGGCGATAATGAATCGCAAAGTCATAGGGCTGTAAGGCCAAGCTCCAGCGTAGCAAACGGGCGTTGTCCCCTGAAACCCGGTTAAGCCACACCAAGGGGTTGGGATCGGGGATGAGAGTGAAAGCCCGGCCGTAAAGGTAAGGTGTGAGCTTTTTGAGTGCCCATACCAAGGCCAAACACTCTTTTCCAAAGGTGGCGTAACTGACCTCCCTTGGCAACAGCTTCCGACTCAGGTATGCCACTGGGTCGTCAGATCACACGCCGGTCAGTACCCAAGTCTTTGTGCGATCTGCAGAGTCACCAGAAGTCAGTGTGAAGACGGCGGATGGGTCTGTGCGCCGCCGTCTAGGTGTCCCGCTATGGGAGGGGGCAGGTTATGGCTCTGAAGTGACAATCACAGGAGATTCATAAAAAGGAAAATTGATATTTGTTGAAATGCTATAGCACTGGTGCTCAGAGTCCGGGGGGGGGGGGGGTTGGATCAGTGCCCCATAGGGTCAGCCACCCCCTGCTCCCTCCGCAGCCGCCGGTTCTCCTCTTTGAGCTTCTACAGCTCCATCTCCAGTTCATGGAGCTTGGGGGGGTCAGCCTGCTGTGACCTCAGGCGGTTGTTCTCCTCCTCCATGCGGCTTACTCCTCCAGCTCCATGTACTCACGGATCAGCTCCTGCTTGCTCATGTCCTGCAGGCTCTCCACGTGGTACTTCATCATCAGGAACTGGGTGGTGCTGTAAGGGGCCACCGGTTGGCCCTTGGCGAACATCTCGGCCCGCATCTGGGACGCCTGCTGCGACTCCCTCTCCTCCAGTCGCTTCTTCTCCTCCCAGGTCAGCTTGTTATACGGCTTCCAGGACCTCTTCTTCTTGGAGGGTAGCCGGCGGTGCCTCTTTCTGCCCAGCTCCCTCCAGGGCCCCTCCGGCTCATGGCTGTCGCCCACCCGGCTGTCTCTTAATCCCCGGGCGGTTTTTCCGTTACCCATGCCCAGCTGACAATGGTGTTTCCTGTTGTCCGTAATAATGGATTGTACCATGAGGGCTTCGTAGGGGTGCCCAATGGTTCTTCCTCACCCAGCTCCTGGGGATCCCAAGCCGAGTCTACACAATGGGCTGCTGCTGGTGGGCGGTACCCAGGTCGAGACCAATTTGACCTGGTGTTGTCGTCCATGGGGCAATTCTGCTTGAAGTGACCCAGCTGTTTGCACCGGAAGCAGCGTTGTTCGTTGTCCTCCTGGCATGGATAGCGAGGGCTAGATGTCACCGGTCTGTTAGAAGGTTGGTATCTAGCGGCTGATGGGTGTGAGGGCACCGTTGGTCGTGGAGGTTGTACCCGTGGTGTGACCTGGTTCGACTTGCGAGTATCCGCATATTCATCCGCCAACTTAGCGGCCTCTGGTAGAGTCATGGGCCTGCGATCTCTCACCCAGTCTTTGACATCCGTCTGGATGTGATTGTAAAATTGCTCCAGGAGCATTAGTTGCAAAATGTCCTCTGCGGTGATGGCCTGGCTGCTGTTAACCCAGTTAGAGGCCGACAGGGATAACTGGCATGCCCATTCCACGTAAGAGTCTTTCGTGGTTTTGCTTGAGTCCCTGAACTTCTGTCGGTAGGACTCTGGGGTTACTGCATAACGAGCCAGGAGCACTTCTTTAACCCTGGCGTAGCTATGGATCTCCTGATCTAGCACGGTCCGGAAAGCATCAGAAGCTTTGCCTGACAGTTTGCCTGACAATATTGAAACCCACTCTCCTCTAGCTATTCGGTGCAGGTTACATTGTCGCTCAAAATCTGCCAGGTAGTTATCAATTTCACAGTCTTTTTCATCAAAAGCTTTAAAAGCGCAAAACGGAATCTTCCTTCGCTAACAGGTCCATCACTTTCAGCACCACATCCGCCGTTGGGTTCGGACCGAACCATGCTAGCTTCTCTCTCATTACTTTGTTGGCTGGTGATTCCTCTTCCTGAATCACTGGTGTCTCCATCTCTTGTACTGCTGGCGTTGCTGCAACCAAGTTCTCCTGGTCTAGGTCCATTAATTCTGCTATGATGACCCGCTTGGTTTTGTTGCTAGCAATCCTTCCACAAACTTCCAGTAGTTCTTCCAGTGTCTGCTTGGAATCCTGGTGTAAAGGAGAGTAGAAGGGAAAATCCCGCTGCTGCCAACCAGTTGTGACGGTAGTAGAAAATATCCCCGTCAAGCATTCCCTTCTTCCCATAAAAGAAAATCACCCAATATTCCACGAGGAGGAATATTCCTGGGATCGCCGAATAACCCACACATGAGCCAAAGCTTAATGCTGGAACAAGAGACACTTTAATGGCAGCATGCTGCTAGTTATATGCAGTTTACAAGATAATCATCAATCAAAGAACAATGAAATCTCCACCCCCTTTTCACACACTGGGGCTCCCATACAGATTATAGGTAGACACTTTGGCACCGAACCTGACAGACACATTTCTTAAGGGTAAACACATGTCTTCTTCACACACACAATAGATCAATTACCCTTTAAAATAGAGAGCTGGCTGGGGATGGGACATTAGCACTTCAACAGTCTGTTATGCAGAAGAATGAGTTATTCGGGTCCCCATGAAATCACCTTTTACACCTAACACACACAGCATTAAAATAGCAGGGAGAGAATTAGACTGAAGCATATAGGCAATTGCATACAAGTCCTTCACAGTAGGGGTACAGTGTACTAGTGTTGCTCACGAATATTCGCATTGCGAATATTCGACTCGAATATAGCATATTCGAGAAATCGCGCTATATTTCGAAATTCGCGGTGAATATTCGCAATTCCGAATATTCGATTTTTTACAATTTTTTTTTTTAACCAGATCACATCCTAGATATCTCCATCGACGTCTAAAAGCATTGCTGGTATCATTAGAGACCCTGGGCCGAGTAGCTGAAGCGTTCATTGAATTTTCCAGAAAGATCGCAATGCGATTATTCGGCAAACGCAATATCGCGCGATTACTTTCCTCGCCCCGATCTTCCGCATCAGAGCGATTTTTACAGTTTCATTTTTAAAACAGATCACATCCTAGTGATCTCCATAGACGTCTGAAAGCATTGCTGGTATGATTAGAGCCATTGGGCCGAGTAGCTGAAGCGATCATTTTATATTGCCGAATATTCGCAATGCGAATATTCGGCAATAGGAATATTGCGCGATTATTTGCTCCGCCCTTTTGCATCAGAGCCAATCAGAGTTCTCCTTCCACACTCGTCACAGGTTAGCAACCAATAGGAACCTGCCTGCATGGACATTATATAAGCTCACTCCCAGCACCATTTCATTGCAGATTCAGAAGCTGGCTATAGAGTGTGGAGGCTGTTTCTGTGTTCCTGGTTTCCTGTGTCTTTGTTCTTGATTGATTTAGATCATCACCAGCATTGCTATTTAGTGATTCCAGTGGATCTTTTCCAGTATATCAACTGCTTTTTTCAAAGCAATAGACCCAAGAGCTTTTTTCAAAGCTATGTTTTGTGCTGTTTTGTGCTGTTTTTTTCATTTGTGTTACTGTTTGATCCTGCAATCCTCGCTGTTCAGTGATATTTGCTAGAGATTTCAGAACACATTTTGCTGAGCTTTATAAAAGAGCTTTTCTAAAAGCTAAGTTTTGTTCATCTTGTGTTACTGTTAGATCTTGCAGGTTCGCTGTTCAGTGATATTTGATAGGCATCTCAGTTCACATTTTGTTTAGTTTTTCCTAAAGAGCTTTTATAAAAGCTAAGTTTTGTGTTCAGTTTAGTTAAATTTTGTGTAGTAAGTGTACACACTGTTAGTGTACATTTATTTCATCTAGCTTAGCTTAGTGTGTGTTTAGTGTCTGTGTTTTGTGTTTAAAAAAAAAAAAAAAAAAAGTTAGTGTTTGTTTAGTGCTTTTTTTTTTTTCTTTAATTTTGTAGTCCTTGTCTGGTGTACTACTTTTCTTATAGTTTAGTAGCTGTCTGTGTACGTCTTTGTCTGCGTGCCTGTCTTGTAAAAAATACACAAAAACACATTTTGTTCACATTTTCCCCCCCCAATAAAGTTTACCCCCCCCCACACACATATCAGCAATAATGAGCGGCATCCGTGGCCGTGGCAGCAGGGGTAGGGGAGTTACTCCCAGTGCTGGATCGCTGCCAGCACGGGGTACCTCTCGTGCCCCTACTAGTGGTAGAGGATCGGGTGCAAGGGGAGTACGCCTGATCCGGGAGTTCTTCCCATCGGGCAGCCGCCCGATATTGCCATCTCAGGCTCAAGTAGTGGTGGACTACATGGGGCACAGCAGTGCCACTGAGTCGTCGGTCCCGACTCACAGTAGTACCACCATTACACCGGTGCCTGTACTACCCCCCCCAGCCCCCAAGAGTCCAGCATCTTACTGTTCGACAGCGACAGTGAGAGGGATCTCTTGGGGGAGGCCATGCATCAGGCAGACCTCCAGCTCTGTCCTGATGGTCAGGACCTTTTTGAAGGGATGGATGAGGAGGATGGGATACCTGCTGGCAGTATCCCAGAGACATCCCTTCAAACTGGTGCTGCTGTTTTGGTGCAGGAAACAGCAGCACCTAGTCAGACCCAGGCGTGGGTGAGGGGACAGCGGAGCCAGGCTAGAGGCTCCATGTCAGGTGGTTCCCTCAGACCAACACATTTCAGCCCTTGGTCTGACATCTCTGGGGGCGAAGAGGGTGACCCATCATGGTTGCCATCTGACGCGTCGGCTCACTACGTCAGTGACGACGGGGAAGGTAGGCACCCTGGTGAAACGGTGCGCCAGGTCACCACCAGGGAGACCATCGTCAGGGTCTCCACTGGTGATGGCAGCAGGAGGTGTCAGGAGGAGGAGCAGCAGCAGCAGCAGCAGCAGCAGGCAGCTCCACCTGTGCGCACCGAGTCCCAGCAGGTGCAAGTAAGCGTCACCCCATCTGACAGGAGGGCGGTGCTGAAGTCACCTGTCTGGAATTACTTTACCCTGGTGGCAGACAACCCTACCGTGGCCATCTGCCGGATTTGTAAAGTGAGGGTGAAGAGAGGGAAGTGTTTGGCTCGGGTGGGTACCACAGCCCTGAACCAGCACCTGAGGATAAACCACTGGGCGGTGTATGACGAGATGAAGCGTGGTGGTGGTAGCAGCGCCACCACCACAAGTGAGCAGGGTACAGCAGCCCCTGCCACATCTTCATCTCTTTCCAGCAGGTCATGCCCCCCCGCTCCCTCTAGTAGAGGTACTGGTACCGGCAGCCAGACCTCTACTTCCACAGCACCCTCCGCGTCTGTGTCCCGCACTGCCGTCCGGCGCCAGGCGTCGATTTCAGACGCCTTTGACCGCACCACTCCCTTCCCCCCTGGAGACCGACGTGTGCGTTCCCTCAATGGGCTCCTGGCAAGGGTTATTGCCCAACATCTGCTGCCCTTCAACATAGTTGACAGCAACCCCTTCAGGCAGATGTTGGAGCAGGCCCAACCCCAATGGCGTGTCCCCAGCCGCCATTTCTTTGCCAGGACTGGTGTCCCTGCCCTACACCAGCACATTGTGCAGAATGTAACCCTGTCGCTGGATCACGCTGTCAGCGACAGGGTTCATCTGACAATGGATGGCTGGACCAGCAGGCATGGGCAGGGGCGCTACATCAGCTTCACGGCCCATTGGGTTTCCCTCCGAGGCGTCGGTGAGGGATCGGCGGCAACCGATCTTGTGGTGCCGCCCCGGGGTGTCCAGGGGAGAACTGCTGGTCTCCCTCAAGCCACTGTCTCCGCAGCTGCTGAGCCTCCCAGCAAGCGCCCCCGTAGCTACTCAAGTGTGGGGCACGTGCGCTGTCAGGCCGTGCTCCAGCTTGTTAGTTTAGGGGACCGGAGACACACTGGAGAAGAAGTGCTGAAAGCACTTCAGGCTCAGGTCCAGAAGTGGCTGACACCCCGAAGGCTCCAGGCAGGTATGGTTGTCTGCGATAACGGCAGCAACCTACTCGCCGCCCTTAGTGCTGGCAGTCTGACCCACGTGCCCTGTCTGGCACATGTCCTCAACCTGGTGGTGCAGAAGTTCCTGCGCACTTATCCAGGGTTGAGTGACATTGTGGCAAAGGCGCGTAGGATTGCCAGCCACTTCAGGCGCTCCCCAACCGCTACCGCGTCCCTGTCCAAATTGCAGCGGAAGTACAATCTGCCCCTTCACAGGCTGATTGTGGACAGTGTGACGCGGTGGAACTCCACCCTCCACATGCTGAAGAGGTTGTGGGAGCAGCAAAGGGCGGTGAGGGAGTACCTGATGGAACTAGGCACTGAGAGGGCTTCACCACAACTCCCTTTCATCGCCTGTGCGCAGTGGGGGCAGATAAACCAGGTCTGCCAAGTGTTGTCCTCCTTCGAGCAGGCGACCAAGATGGTCAGCAGTGAGCAAATCGGCCTCAATAGCGTGCTGCCAATACTGTTCATGCTGGAGAGGACACTAGATCGCCTGCTCGAGGCTGGGGAGAGTGCCTTGGTGGAGCAGGAGGAGTCAGCAATGCTCCACCGAGACCAGGGCCAGGACGAGGAGGAGGAGGAGGAGGATGATGATGAAGAGGAGGAGGAGGTGGTTGCTGGTGTCGTCCCGGAGTCAGGGCCTGGTCAGGAGGGAGAGCCGGTGTTGGGGGCACCGATAGTCCGGGGGTTGGGCATGTCTGAGTTTGACCAGCAGCGCCTCAGGGATGAAGAGTCGCACCTCATTCACCTGGCCAGCATTGAGGAGTCACAGCGGGCTGTGCTCTTCCCCATGGCTGCCCACATGCTGAGATGCCTCAGGAGGGACCCCCGGGTTAAGACCATCAAGACGAGGGATGATTTCTGGATGGCCACCCTTTTGGATCCCAGGTGCAAGGGGAAACTGGAGCAGTTCATCCCAGCCAGCCGGAGGCAGCACCGGATGGAGGAACTGCAGGCAGCCATTGTCAGACGGTTGGAGCAGGCAACTCCCCGGCCTCCAGTTGTCCCCCCTCATCTCACCCAGCAGGTGGCTGCACCCAGCTGCAGCCGAGCAGGGGACCTAATGGAAGAGATGAGGATGTTCTTCCAAACCGAGCGACCCAGTACCAGCACCAGCAGCAGCAGCAGTCACCACCAGCGGCTGGCCCACATGGTGGCAGACTACATGGCGTCCGTCGGTGCTTCTGACAGTATGAGCACCGACGACCCCATGGAGTACTGGGTTGCCAGATTGGACACCTGCCGCGAGCTCGCTCAGTATGCGCTGGAGTTATTGTCTTGCCCCCCCTCCAGCGTACTATCTGAGCGGACATTCAGCGCGGCAGGTGGGGTGGTCACGGACAAGAGGACCCGTCTGTCCACAGACTCCGTGGACAGACTCACATTCATAAAGATGAATGAGTCCTGGATCGGCGGTGACTTTCTGGCACCCGTCGTCGGTTCAGGGCGCTGAAGGGTCCCTTGCCATGCATTCCCTGATGAAGCCCCGGACCTGATGTATTTACAGTGCTGAATATAACTATTTTAACATCAGAGAAAATCAATGTTAATATTTGGTATAGTAGGCTTTCTTTGCAATTACAGCGGTCAAACCTTTCTTGTAGTTTTACACCAGCTTTGCACACACTGGAGGAGGGATTTTGGCCCACTCCTCCACACAGATCTTCTCTACATCAGTCATGTTTCTGGGCTCTCGCTGAGAAACACGGAGTTTGAGCTCCCTCCAAAGATTCTCTATTGGGTTTAGGTCTGGAGACTGGCTAGGCCACGCCAGAACCTTGATATGCTCCTTACAGAGCCAATCCTTGGTTATCCTGGCTGTGTGCTTTGGGTCATTGTCATGTTGGAAGACCCAGCCTCGACCCATCTTCAAAGCTCTAACTCAGGGAAGGAGGTTGTTGCCCAAAATCTTGCAATACATGGCCCCGGTCATCCTCTCCTTAATACAGTGCAGTCACCCTGTCCCATGTGCAGAAAAACACCACCAAAGCATGATGCTACCACCCCCATGCTTCACATTAGGGATGGCGTTCTTGGCATGGTACTCATCATTATTCTTCCTCCGAACACGGTTAGTGAAATTATGATCAAAAAGTTATATTATAGTCTCATCTGACCACATGATTTTCTCCCATGACTCCTCTGGATCAGTCAAGACAATTATGTCAGCAGTTATTTCACACCCTATATACTCTTATTAATAATGCTGTTCATCATGGCACCTCCTGCCCATGTGATATGACTCTGTATCAACTACTACTGTTAATACTACTACTGCTGCTTCTGCTGCTGCTGCTGCCGCCCAGTCAATACACCTATGTCAGCAGTTATTTGACACTCTATATACTCCTATTCCTACTGCTGTTCATCATGGCACCTCCTGCCCATGTGATATGACTCTGTATCAACTACTACTGTTAATACTACTACTGCTGCTTCTGCTGCTGCTGCCGCCCAGTCAATACACCTATGTCAGCAGTTGTTTAACACTCTATATACTCTTATTCCTACTGCTGTTCATCATGGCACCTCCTGCCCATGTGATATGACTCTGTATCAACTACTACTGTTAATACTACTACTGCTGCTTCTGCTGCTGCTGCCGCCCAGTCAACACACCTATGTCAGCAGTTGTTTAACACTCTATATACTCTTATTCCTACTGCTGTTCATCATAGCACCTCCTGCCCATGTGATATGACTCTGTATCAACTACTACTGTTAATACTACTACTGCTGCTTCTGCTGCTGCTGCCGCCCAGTCAATACACCTATGTCAGCAGTTGTTTAACACTCTATATACTCTTATTCCTACTGCTGTTCATCATAGCACCTCCTGCCCATGTGATATGACTCTGTATCAACTACTACTGTTAATACTACTACTGCTGCTTCTGCTGCTGCTGCCGCCCAGTCAATACACCTATGTCAGCAGTTGTTTAACACTCTATATACTCTTATTCCTACTGCTGTTCATCATGGCACCTCCTGCCCATGTGATATGACTCTGTATCAACTACTACTGTTAATACTACTACTACTGCTTCTGCTGCTGCTGCCGCCCAGTCAATACACCTATGTCAGCAGTTATTTCACACTCTATATACTCTTATTAAGACTGCTGTACATCATGGCAACTCCTGCCCATGTGATATGACTCTGTATCAACTACTACTGTTAATACTACTACTGCTGCTTCTGCTGCTGCTGCCGCCCAGTCAATACACCTATGTCAGCAGTTATTTCACACTCTATATACTCTTATTAAGACTGCTGTACATCATGGCAACTCCTGCCCATGTGATATGACTCTGTATCAACTACTACTGTTAATACTACTACTGCTGCTTCTGCTGCTGCTGCCGCCCAGTCAATACACCTATGTCAGCAGTTATTTCACACTCTATATACTCTTATTAAGACTGCTGTACATCATGGCAACTCCTGCCCATGTGATATGACTCTGTATCAACTACTACTGTTAATACTACTACTGCTGCTTCTGCTGCTGCTGCCGCCCAGTCAATACACCTATGTCAGCAGTTATTTCACACTCTATATACTCTTATTAAGACTGCTGTACATCATGGCAACTCCTGCCCATGTGATATGACTCTGTATCAAGTACTACTGTTAATACTACTACTGCTGCTTCAGCTGCTGCTGCCGCCCAGTCAATACACCTATGTCAGCAGTTGTTTAACACTCTATATACTCTTATTCCTACTGCTGTTCATCATGGCACCTCCTGCCCATGTGATATGACTCTGTATCAACTACTACTGTTAATACTACTACTGCTGCTTCTGCTGCTGCTGCCCAGTCAAGACACCTATGTCAGCAGTTGTTTAACACTCTATATACTCCTATTCCTACTGCTGTTCATCATGGCACCTCCTGCCCATGTGATATGACTCTGTATCAAGTACTACTGTTAATACTACTACTGCTGCTTCTGCTGCTGCTGCCGCCCAGTCAATACACCTATGTCAGCAGTTGTTTAACACTCTATATACTCTTATTCCTACTGCTGTTCATCATGGCACCTCCTGCCCATGTGATATGACTCTGTATCAACTACTACTGTTAATACTACTACTACTGCTTCTGCTGCTGCTGCCGCCCAGTCAATACACCTATGTCAGCAGTTATTTCACACTCTATATACTCTTATTCCTACTGCTGTTTATCATGGCACCTCCTGTCCATGTGATATGACTCTGTATCAAGTACTACTGTTAATACTACTACTGCTGCTTCTGCTGCTGCTGCTGCCCAGTCAAGACACCTATGTCAGCAGTTATTTCACACCCTATATACTCTTATTAAGACTGCTGTACATCATGGCAACTCCTGCCCATGTGATATGACTCTGTATCAAGTACTACTGTTAATACTACTACTGCTGCTTCAGCTGCTGCTGCCGCCCAGTCAATACACCTATGTCAGCAGTTGTTTAACACTCTATATACTCTTATTCCTACTGCTGTTCATCATGGCACCTCCTGCCCATGTGATATGACTCTGTATCAACTACTACTGTTAATACTACTACTGCTGCTTCTGCTGCTGCTGCCCAGTCAAGACACCTATGTCAGCTGTTGTTTAACACTCTATATACTCCTATTCCTACTGCTGTTCATCATGGCAACTCCTGCCCATGTGATATGACTCTGTATCAAGTACTACTGTTAATACTACTACTGCTGCTTCTGCTGCTGCTGCCGCCCAGTCAATACACCTATGTCAGCAGTTGTTTAACACTCTATATACTCCTATTCCTACTGCTGTTCATCATGGCACCTCCTGCCCATGTGATATGACTCTGTATCAAGTACTACTGTTAATACTACTACTGCTGCTTCTGCTGCTGCTGCCGCCCAGTCAATACACCTATGTCAGCAGTTATTTCACACTCTATATACTCTTATTAAGACTGCTGTACATCATGGCAACTCCTGCCCATGTGATATGACTCTGTATCAACTACTACTGTTAATACTACTACTGCTGCTTCTGCTGCTGCTGCCGCCCAGTCAATACACCTATGTCAGCAGTTGTTTCACACTCTATATACTCTTATTCCTACTGCTGTTTATCATGGCACCTCCTGTCCATGTGATATGACTCTGTATCAAGTACTACTGTTAATACTACTACTGCTGCTTCTGCTGCTGCTGCTGCCCAGTCAAGACACCTATGTCAGCAGTTATTTCACACCCTATATACTCTTATTAAGACTGCTGTACATCATGGCACCTCCTGCCCATGTGATATGACTCTGTATCAACTACTACTGTTAATACTACTACTGCTGCTTCTGCTGCTGCTGCCGCCCAGTCAATACACCTATGTCAGCAGTTGTTTAACACTCTATATACTCTTATTCCTACTGCTGTTCATCATGGCACCTCCTGCCCATGTGATATGACTCTGTATCAACTACTACTGTTAATACTACTACTGCTGCTTCTGCTGCTGTTGCTGCCCAGTCTAGACACCTATGTCAGCAGTTATTTGACACTCTATATACTCCTATTCCTACTGCTGTTCATCATGGCACCTCCTGCCCATGTGATATGACTCTGTATCAACTACTACTGTTAATACTACTACTGCTGCTTCTGCTGCCCAGTCAAGACACCTATGTCAGCAGTTATTTCACACCCTATATACTCTTATTAAGACTGCTGTTCATCATGGCACCTCTTGCCCGAGTGATTTGACACTGTATTGTCAATGTCTACTACTACTATTACAGCTCAGTCAAGACACCTGTGTCCCAATTTTTTGGTACACTATTGACTACTATGACCACTACTGATGCTGTAAAGTATTCCCCAAGTGTTTTTATGCTATGTATTACTATTACCACTACTGCTTGTAAATCGTGCCTGTGTGATACTTAGTGGGAATGCTTTAATAAGCATTCCTAGTATGGATACCCATAAATGTATTAATCTTAATTAGTGTGAATGCTTTAATAAACATTTCCAGTATTGATATCCGTAAATTTAGTAATCTTATTATTCCGTTTTTTGGTTCTGCGTAACTTCGGCATACTTTCAGCTATTGAGACCATTCAACTGTAAAAATGTTCGTCTCTTTCAGCAAATGATGGGACTTCTTCAAGTTTTTTCCTACTTTTTACACTTTTATAAATTTTAAGCTTTTAGACCCTTTTTTTAACATTGAAGTCAATGAGAACATCCTTTTCCCCTTTGAATTCACATGCCCTGCCAAAAGTTTCAGCTACTTCATACTTTCACTTACAGACACTGAAAAAACTGTAAAGCGATCACAAAATATTTAGCTATCCGGCTATGACTTTTCAGATCGTTATCGTTTACAATTTTTTGGTGAAAACGCAATTTACGTTTTGCGAATTTTTCACAAAAATGCGATAGGTTATAATGTAATCCTATGGAGGGGATTTAGAGTCTGTCATGTGACCTTAACATTGGAGATCTTTGTAATTAAAAATATCTTTACAAAAAGGGGAAACAAATTGGTCTCACGCCCACAAGATCTACTTTTCATACACAATTTTTATATCAAAACGTAGCTATGCTTGTCTGGTTTATGGCAATGTGATCAATTCTGCGATACGTATTTTAGTTTTAGTTATTGGAGCAACAGCCAGAAATTATGTCTCATAGACTCTCATGTTAAATTATCTAAAAAATGTTGCTGCAGAACTCACAAAGACGCTCTTTTCTAAATCGCAGACATGGCCACATTTTTAAGTTTATCTACATAAATTTCATATCGATGCGTTTACAAGGGCCGTGTATTTCAAACGGTGTAGTCGTTGTATCAATTGCATGTACGTTTGAGGATTTATTAAGCTTTGTTTGGAGGCTTAAATCATGTATTAGATCTGTGAATTAAAAGCGTTTGTAATGTTATTTCTTTCCATAAATCACTTTCCTGACCTCAGTGCAATATTCCTCCTCACTGACCTGGGGGGGAGGGGAAACCTATTGAGGGGGGAGGGGCGACCAGGAAGTCAGCATACTCTATACTTTGCAGATAGAGAAAGAAGCTGTGTGTCCTAAAGATAGTGTAGTGGTTATGGTGAATGTCTTTGGCAAGGGGCTCACCAATTAAGCTATTCAGCATTCCCACTCGCATTTTCCTCAGGAAATGCATTGTCTAGTTATATTATATTTTAATACTCCTGCTGCTGCCTCCATGCTGAGTAAAGCTTCATGACCTCTCTGGCACAGCGGATCCACCAACAGCCTCCGCTACAAGCTACCAGACCGGATCTAAACAGCAAGTGTAACTATAACAATGAACCTTATGTTAAATCCTGTTTTGCGGCATTTATACTGCAACCATTGGGCTGTCTGCAAGAGCTCATCTGCATTCTCTCTCTTTCTTGCTCTCCCTCTCTCTCTCTTTGTATATATATATATATTGTTGCTTTTGTTATGTTCATTTTTCAACAGTTTATTTTGTGTTCGTCGTGTCTGTGTCGTGTGCTTTAGTTTGTCCTAGGTTACTGTTAAATAAAATAATAGTATAAAATGTTTTTGCTTATTATGAAGTTAAATGTGTTGATGTTGATTTGTTTGATGTGAAGTTAGATGTGTTGAAAAACCTACAAATCTATCTCAAAAAGAAATGAAACATTTCCAAAAAATAATATTTATTAATAAAAACATAATTTCAGATATAACTCTGATTGAGCTTCTGAAGGCGCTCCATCTTCTCTATATTTTTTAATTGCTGCTGCTCTAGCAGCACATTTTGTTGAATAAGGTAGCGGATCTGGCGCTGATTTGCCTGGATCCTCTGGTGGGTTGTCTTTATGAGCGCGTTCTGCCTCATCATCTTTCTTGATACTGTTAGGATATAATAAAAAAAAAATTTGGATTTAAAATAACGTTACCAAATAAATAAAAAATTTTTTTTGCTTATTAATCAATCATTATCATGTGTATACACTTGTTATGTGTCTAACACATCCCGGGAGTGCAGAATTATTAGGCAAATGAGTATTTGGACCACATCATCCTCTTTATACATGTTGTCTTACTCCAAGTTGTATAGGCTCGAAAGCCTACTACAGATTAGGCATATTAGGTAATGTACATCTCTGTAATGAGAAGGTGTGTGGTCTAATGACATCAACACTCTATATCAGGTGTGCATAATTATTAGTCAATTTCCTTTTCTTTGTCAAAATGGGCCAAAAGAAGGATTTGACAGACTCTGAAAAGTCCAAAATAGAGAGATATCTAGCAGAGGGATGCAGCACTCTTAAAGTTGCAAAGCTTCTGAAGCGTGATCATCAAACAAAAGAAGCGTGTGGAAAAACAAAGGTGCAAAATAACTGCCCATGAACTGAGAAAAGTTAAGCGTGCAGCTGCCAAGATGCCACTTGCCACAAGATTGGCCATATTTCAGAGCTGCAACATCACTGGGGTGCCCAAAAGCACAAGGTGTGCAATACCCAGAGACATGGCCAAGGTAAGAAAGGCTGAAAGACGATGACCACTGAACAAGACACACAAGCTGCAACGTCAAGACTGTGCCAATAAATATCTCAAGAAAGATTTTTCTAAGGTTTTATGGACTGCTGAAATGAGAGTGAGTCTTGATGGGCCAGATGGAAGAGCCCGTGGCTGGATTGGTAAAGGGCAGGGAGCTCCAGTCCGACTCAGACGCCAGCAAGGTGGTGGTGGAGTACTGGTTTGGGCTGGTATCATCAAAGATGAGCTTGTGGGGCCTTTTCGGATTGAGGATGGAGTCAAGCTCAACTCCCAGTCCTACTGCCAGATTATGGAAGAGACCTTCTTCAAGCAGTGGTACAGGAAAAAGTCACCACCCTTCAAGAAAAACATGATTTTCATGCAGGACAATGCTCCATCACACGTGTCAAAGTACTCCACAGCGTGGCTGGCAAGAAAGGGTATTAAATAAAAAAAAGTAATGACATGGCCTCCTTGTTCACCTGATCTGAACCCCATTGAGAACCTGTGGTCCATCATCAAATGTGGGATTTACAAGGAGGGAAAACAGTACACCTCTCTGAACAGTGTCTGGGAGGCTGTGGTTGCTGCTGCACGCAATGTTGATGGTGAACAGATCAAAACACTGACAGAATCCATGGATGTCAGGCTTTTGAGTGTCCTTGCAAAGAAAGGTGGCTATATTGGTCACTGATTTGTTTTTGTTTTGTTTTTAAATGTCAGAAATGTGTATTTGTGAATGTTGAGATGTTATATTGGTTTCACTTTTAAAAATAAATCATTGAAATGGGTATATATTTATTTTTTGGTTAAGTTGCCTAAAAATTCTGCACAGTAATAGTAGTCACCTGCACACACAGATATCCCCCGAAAATAACTAACACTAAAAACAAACTAAAAACTACTTCCAAAAAAATTCAGCTTTGATATTAATGAGTTTTTGGGGTTCATTGAGAACATGGTTGTTGTTCAATAATAAAATGAATCCTCAAAAATACAACTTGCCTAATAATTATGCACTACCTGTATACTTCTAGCATCAATACCATATTATGGTTCTACAATCTGACAGGTGCGCTTTATATGTTGTCCATTTTTATATCTACATTTTATTGTTGAAATGTTATTAATCATTGTGCACATATTTACCTTCCTGAACGAGGCTCACAGGACCGCTCTCTTCCTCCTGCTCTTCTGCTTGAGAAGTTGGGGTGGTGGGGGGGGGGAGCTCCTCAGCTTGCTCCTCAGCAGGAGCTGGGGTTGGGGAGTGGGAGGGCCCTGGCTGCTCCTCTTCATCCATCTCCTCCTCTGCCGCATCCTCCTCTGCCGCATCCTCCTCCTCCTCCTCATCGGCCTGGCGCCTTCTGCGCTTGGCGCGGACAACTGGCATTGGAGCTCCTATAATAACACAATGTTCATATATTATAAAAATGTTTTCTAATGACGTATGCAAATTCTGTGTACTCTGCTGTATTGTATATGAATACAAATTGATTTATATAGACAGTTAACCAATGGGACAATGTTATATTAAAGGGTCTTGTGGGCACTACAGGGGACTGAGCGTGAGCTGGGATGCAACCATGTTAAAATGAGCTGTTTTTGTCTCCTTTGTTTTGTTCAGACCATCTCATGTTAAAAAAAGGGCCTGATGGAGCACACGGGATTACTATAACAACCCCACTCCTAACACAGGAATTTAGTGGTAATCTATATATATAAAACTCAACGTGTGTGTGTGCATAAATGTATGTATGTATGTATGTATGTATGTATGTATGTTCCAGCATCACGTACAAATGGCTAAAGATATTTATATGAAACTTGGCACACATGTTACTTATATGTCAGCCACAAACATAGGATAGGTGGTTTAAACCTTACCCACCCCCACTTGCCATGGTCGGGGTTTTTCTTTAAAGTCCCATGCAAAGCAATGGGAAAATTATGTTCCCACATAACTTCTGTGTTCCTGTCTGCTGTCCCATGTCTTTTTTCAACAGTACTATGAATACCTTGGCTGGTGCTGATATATGTTAGCACAACATGGCATCTTGGTTAACAACATCTGACCTTACATGAATTACATATGACCTTACATAACTGTCACCAAAGGAGCTGCGGTGGCTCCACGCGATTGCCACTGCACTGACAAGTGATTCACCTCTGCAGCTAGGGGTTCGGATCCCGCTCTCGGCTACCTGTGAATTGCGTTTGGTGGTCTCAGCCCCGCCCCTGGTGGGTGTGCTATGCGAGGTTGGGTTGGGAGGACCCCCTCACACCCGCCATTGCCAACCGGGGCATGGAGAAAGGTGGCAGATTGTCTCTGGGGGAGGCCTCCCAACTCCTGCAGGCCGGCTCCTCTCTCTTTCGAGTTCACGCACAAAATACACTTTTTAAAAAAAAAACATAACTGTCAACAATAACTTACCTGGATGATATTTAGCCCGAAGACGTCTGACCTGATCCATTTGGCGCCTCTTCAGGTCAGACCACTTCTTGACAATTGCATTGTGGTCGTGTTGGCCGCCAAAGTCAGCGATTAGGGCGCTGACCACAGCCCTTTTCTCTGGCTGCCTCCGCAGCTTATCGTATCCTGTTTCCAGGAACTTCTGCAAGATGAAGAACAAAGTATATTGTAATACTTCTGTTGACAGCCTTATGGATATATGACGTAAATGTATGCTATTCAACAATTGGAAGCATTCTCGCCTTATTAATCAATGACAGGGGTAACATGAAAGATTTTATATCCTGCCATTTCGGTTGCCACCTTTTTTGCATAAATATAGCAGCCATTATCATTTGCATAATTATGAATATATTATTAACAACACAGGATACACGTATAGGGGAGATATGCGTTGCTAACTCTTTTCCCTGTCAGGAGCCTAACGCCCCGGGGGTCAGAGACGGGACCTTTTCGGAGGGCCACTGACGTATGTACCCGTCGCAGTTTTTTGTGATGTCACTCTTTAGGTGTGTGCACATTTTTCACTGCATCCGGGTGGAGTTTTTGGGTTGTGTTTTGCACGCCACAGGCTTTTCAACAGGAAAAAAAACAGCTGGAGGCAGAATGGTTGCAAAACACTACGGGTTTGTTACCTAACTCTGGGTTTCAAGACCAGTCCACCTCCAGCTGTTGCAAAACTACTACTCCCATCAGCCACGGTCTGTCAGTGCATGCTAAGAATTTTACTTTTGCTGCATCTAGGGTGCCACAGTTTAGAGACCCGTGCATAAAGGCCTGAAAAATGGGGGCCTGCAGAACTTACAATACTAGAAGTGCCAGCATTCCCAGGCATGCTGGAAGTTGTAGTTCTGCAACATCTAAAGGGCAATATGTATTCGAACGTCCTTGGGCCTTGAGGACACTGAAGTCAGGACGTTCACATACGTCCTATGTCCAAAAATTTTTTTAATTCATTATGCTAAATAACAAGGAAAAGTGCCTAAATACACATTTGCCAACCAGGGTGTCTGCAGCTGTCCAGGCATGCTGGGACTTGTAGTTTTGTAAAAGCAGGAGACACATTTTTTGTGAAATACTAATATCTGATCATATATACTAACTTTTAAACTAGACTAAAATGCTGGGCTGGGCTGGGACTTGTAGTTTTGTAAAAGCAGGAGACACATTTTTTGTGAAATACTAATATCTGATCATATATACTAACTTTTAAACTAGACTAAAATGCAGTTGAAGATGATGAAAAAACAGTGGTCAAAATACTTACACAAATCAGCAACTTTTCCTCAGACTTAGTGAAATTGCTTCCAACCATGTTGCTGTGTGATTGCGCTGCGATCATAAGTTGGAAACTGGCAAGGCTCCAGGAAATGGTCGCGTGTTGTTCGCGCAATTGCGCATGCGCGATCGAAAAATCGCAATCGCAATATGTATTTTGGTTAAAATATCATACATATTCGATTTCAGAGTGCTGCTACAGCAGTTTTCGAAATATCTGCAATCAATTTCGCATTCGCATGTTGCGATATTTCGATAACATATCAGGAATATTCTGAGCCAATCAGAGCGCTCCTCCAGCATATCTCGAAATTGCGCAATAAATATCGCATTCGCATGTTGCGATATTTCGATAACATATCAGGAATATTCTGAGCCAATCAGAGCGCTCCTCCAGCATATCTCGAAATTGCGCAATAAATATCGCATTCGCATGTTGCGATATTTCGATAAAATATCACGAATATTCTGAGCCAATCAGAGCGCTCCTCCAGCATATCTCGAAATTCCGCAATAAATATCGCATTCGCATGTTGCGATATTTCGATAAAATATCACGAATATTCTGAGCCAATCAGAGCGCTCCTCCAGCATATCTCGAAATTCCGCAATAAATATCGCATTCGCATGTTGCGATATTTCGATAAAATATCACGAATATTCTAAGCCAATCAGAGCGCTCCTACCGCAGTTATTAAAAAAATCGCAATTATTTTCGCATTCGCAATAGCGAAAAATCGCAATCAATTAATTTCGATAAAATATCACGAATATTCGAATTTAGCGAATATATCTCGAATATTCGAATATATATTCGAGATATATCGCGAAATCGAATATGGCATATTCTGCTCAACACTACAGTGTACCCCATTACCATTTCACACAGGGGGGGGGGTCAGGATCTGGGGGTCCCCTTTGTTAAAGGGGTCTTCCAGATTCTGATAAGCCTCCCGCCTGCATACCCCCACAACCACCGGGCAAGGGTTGTGGGGATGAGACCCTTGTCCCCATCAACATGGGGACATCCTCCCCATGTTGAGGGCATGTGGCCTGGTGCGGTTCAGGAGAGGGGGGGCCGCACTCTGTCCCCCCCTCTTTTCTGCGGCCGGTCAGTTTAACGTGCTCGGATAACGGGTCTGGTTATGGATATTTAGGGGGAACTGCACGTAATTTTTTTTTAAATTGCCGGCGGGGTTCCCCTTAATATCCATACCAGACCTGAAGGGTCTGATTATGGATATTTAGGGGGAACCGCACATCATTTTTTTTTTAAATTGACGGCGGGGTTCCCCTTAATATCCATAACAGACCTAAAGGGTCTGGTTATTGAATTTGCGGGGACCTCCGCGCATTTTTTTTCCCGAACTCCGATCCCGGACCCAAAATTTTTCCAATTATTCGGGTTCAGGTCCGGGTTCGGGAAAACCGCAAAGTCCGTACCGAACCCGAACTTTACAATTCGGGTTCGCTCAACTCTACTCTCAGGTACTTACTTCAAGAAATTTGCTGTTATTTTTTAGCCCTGCTTCTTTCCAAATCTTTTAATGCTTTACTCCAACATCACTCCTTTGGTCGAGACTCAATCTGGATATCAAGCTTCTGGCCAAAATTATGGCACTACGCCTTAATCCCATCATTGGTGGGTTAGTGAATAAGGACCAGGTGGGTTTTATATCACGTCGACAGGCCAGCGATAACATTTGATGGGTTGTCCTACTACAACATATAGCCAGAACCCGTAAGATCCCAATGCACCTGCTGTCCCTAGACATCGGGAAAGCGTTTGATACGGTTTCCTGGCCTTACCTAAATTTTATACTTAATCGTTGGGGCTTTGGTCCACATTTTTTGCAATGGGTGAGTTTCCTATATAACCAACGCAGGCTTATGTCAAATATTCTAGGTTTCATTCCGATAGATTTCAGATAAAAAGGGGTACTATACAGGGATGCCCCCTATCCCCCTTAATCTTTGCTTAAGCGATTGAACCCCTAGCAGCCCTAATTAGGGCTAGCCCAGACATCAAAGGATTGGAAATTGCTTCTACTTCCCATAAAATCTGCTTGTTTGTGGATAATGCACTCCTGTCTGTAACTTCTCCCCGTACAACTCTCCCGAACCTTATCCAGGTCTTGGAAAAATTTGCAAATATTAACTCAATAGATTTTTATTGAAAGGTATTTTAACATACACATATGCTAGTACAAGCATTCAACATTTTCCTTATATTGTGTGACATTCGCTAGTATATGCAGTCAACATTTTCCTTATGTTGTCTGTCTAAAGAGAGAAATAGTAAGAACAATACAACATTACAAGCAAAGCGTAGCAGCGCCCTGTCAAGTGCCTATGCGGAAGTTGTCGGTACAGATAACAGGGTAGTGGCCAGGGCGCTGGACACGAGATTCAAACATTCATCATAACAAAACATAGCACTCAGAGAATGATAGATTATCGTAAGCTCTTCCTGTGAGGGTGAGGAGAGGGCCTCCCCCCCTGAGCACCCCTCCTGGGTACTATTCTGTGCTCAGGGTAGATACCTCCCCCTCCCCCCTGCGTCTGTCTCCAAGGTCTAAGGAGAGCCCAGAGAGAACTAGGGGTATTACCCAGTGCCGTGTTATTTGTCACTAAGATGTATCAATCAAAGAGAGGAAGTAAGCCTGTTTCCTAATCCCGAGGATCCCATCCAGTCAGTCCATTGTTGCCATTTCCTGAGGTTTTGTGTCTTATTACCGTGACGTAGTGCCAATGTTGTTTCATACGTAAAATGGGTATGTGTGGTGTGAACAACATCACGAAGAGTGGGAGGATCGGGGTCCTTCCACTTCCTAGTGATACTGAGGCGGGCAGCCAAGAGTATGTGGATGATAATCATCCTTGATGGATTGGGGAAATGATTAACATTCAGGGGCTGATTTACTATGCTCTGTGCGCTGCGCTGGTTCATGCCTTAATTAGTGCGCCGGGTGGAGGCTTAATTGGGCGCATGAACCAGCGTAGCAGCCGGCGCATTGAAAGTAATATGAACTCCCTATAGAAGTCTATGGGAGAAATCAAAAGTGTTCATTTTAAAGGCTAATCTGCAAGTTTTGTCCTAAAAAGTGTTTGGGGACCTCAGTCCTGCCCCAGGGAACATGTATCAATGCTTTTTTTATTTTTTAAAACGGCCGTTTTTTCGGGAGCAGTGAAATTAATAATTCTTAAAGTGAAACAATAAAAGTGAAATATTCCTTTAAATTTCGTACCTAGGGGGGGTGTAATGTCAGCATGTGAAATAGCGCATTTTTCCCGCACTTAGAACTGCCCCTGCACAAAATGACATTCAGAAGGAAAAAAGTCATTTAAAAATTCACACGCGGCTATAATGAATTGTCGGCTCTGACAATTCTAAAGGGATTCATTCATAAAACAAAAACAAAAAATGTGTAGGGGTTCCCCCAAATTAAATTACCAGGCCCTTCAGGTCTGGAATAGATATTAAGGGGAACCCCGCCGTAAAAACCAAAAAAAAAAAAGACGTGCGGTTCCCGGCAAATATCCATTCCAGGCCCTTCAGGTCTGGTGTTGATTTTAAGGGGAACTCCACCCCAAATTTAAAAAAAAAATGGCGTGGAGTCTCCCTAAAAATCCACACCAGACCCTTATCCGAGCACGTTGACCTGGCCGGCCGCAGAAAAGAGGGGGGGACAGAGTGCGGCCCCCCCCTCTCCTGAACCGCACCAGGCCACATGCCCTCAACATGGGGAGGATGTCCCCATGTTGATGGGGACAAGGGCCTCATCCCCACAACCCTTGCCCGGTGGTTGTGGGGGTCTGCGGGCGGGGGGCTTATCAGAATCTGGAAGACCCCTTTAACAAAGGGGACCCCCAGATCCTGCCCCCCCCCATGTGAAATGGTAATGGGGTACATTGTACCTCTACCATTTCACCCCCAAAAAAATGTCAAAAGTGTTAAAAATAACAGTAGCCGGTTTTTGACAAATCTTTTAATAAAATCTTCTTTTCTTCTTTCCTTCGGGTTTCTTCCGCTGCTTCTTTCTTGGGTCTTCTCGTCCACATCTTGCCCGACGTGTTCTTCTATCTTCTCCGTCTGTCCTTCAGCCTTCTGGTCCCGCATCTTGCCCGTTGTCTTCTCCTGTCTTCTTCTCCGTCCGTCCGCCAGCCTTCTCGTCCACACCTTTTTCTTCCCCGGACCCAGCGTTTGAATTTGATTTGGCCGCCGTGTTGCGCTCCTGGGACCCGCCCCCCTCTGACGCCACAAGTAAACTCCTTAGAAGGTCATGTGCGTCAGAGGGGGGCGGGGTCACAGAGCGTCACACGGCGGGGGAATTCAATTTCCAGCGCGCCGCCCGGAGAAGAAGATGCCGCCGCTTCCAATTGAAGTTCCCGCCGTGTCACACTCATGTGACCCCGCCCCCCTTTGACGCACATATGCCACACGCGGACTTTCATATGAGTTTACCTGTGGCGTCAGAGGGGGGCGGGTCCCAGGAGCGGGAACACGGCGGCCAAATCAAATTCAAACGCTGGGTCCGGGGAAGAAAAAGATGTGGACGAGAAGGCTGGCGGACGGACGGAGAAGAAGACAGGAGAAGACAACGGGCAAGATGCGGGACCAGAAGGCTGAAGGACGGACGGAGAAGATAGAAGAACACGTCGGGCAAGGTGGACGAGAAGACCCAAGAAAGAAGCAGCGGAAGAAACCCGAAGGAAAGAAGAAAAGAAGATTTTATTAAAAGCTTTGTCAAAAACCGGCTACTGTCATTTTTAACACTTTTGACATTTTTTTGGGGTGAAATGGTAGAGGTACAATGTACCCCATTACCATTTCACATAGGGGGGGCCAGGATCTGGGGGTCCCCTTTGTTAAAGGGGTCTTCCAGATTCTGATAAGCCCCCCGCCCGCAGACCCCCACAACCACCAGGCAAGGGTTGTGGGGATGAGGCCCTTGTCCCCATCAACATGGGGACATCCTCCCCATGTTGAGGGCATGTGGCCTGGTGCGGTTTAGGAGAGGGGGGGGCCGCACTCTGTCCCCCCCTCTTTTCTGCGGCTGGCCAGGTCAACGTGCTCGGATAAGGGTCTGGTGTGGATTTTTAGGGGGACTCCACGCCATTTTTTTCAATTTGGGGTGGAGTTCCCCTTAAAATCCACACCAGACCTGAAGGGCCCCCTCCCCCCCCCCCTGTATGAAATTTAAAGGAATATTTCACTTTTATTATTTCACTTTAACCACTTCCATACCGCGCCTATTCTGGCACTTCTCTCCTTCATGTAAAAATTATATTTTGTTCCTGGGAAATTACTCAGGACCCCCAAACATTATATATAATTTTTTAGCAGACACCCTAGGGAATAAAGTGGCGGTCATTTTTTATTTGATTTCCAACGGTATTTGCGCAATAATTTTTCTAACGCCTTTTTTTTTTGGCCCAAAAAAAAAACACGGTTCATGAATTAAAAAAATAAAAAACAGTAAAGTTAGCCCAATTTTTATGGATAATGTTAAAGATGATGTTACACCGAGTAAATAGATACCTAACTTGTCACGCTTTAATATTGCACACACTCATGGAATAGCGCCAAACTTCGGGACATAAAAATATCCATAGGCGATGCTTGTTTTTTTTTTACAGGTGACCAGTTCAGAGTTACAGAGGAGGTCTAGGGCTAGAATTATTGCTCTCGCTCTAACGCATGCGTCAATACCTCACATGTGTGGTTTGAATGGTGTTTACATATGTGGGCGGGACTTACATGCATATTCGCTTCTGAGTGCGAGCTTCTAGGGACAGGGGCGTTATTTTATTTTTTTGTTTGTTTTTTTTACCTCATATTTTTCTTCTTGCACTTTTTTGTCACTTTTTTTGATTTTGGATCACTTTTCTTCCTATTACAAGGAATGTAAACATCCCTTGTAATAGGACTAGTGTGTGACAGGTCCTCTTTATGGAGAGAGGCGGGGTGAATAAGGCTGGAAAGCATGGTATTGAAAAAAAAAAAAAATTATCTCATGCTTTCAGCTGCAATCATGTTCGTTCAGCACAGTGGTGTAGTGTATAGCACTTTGACCTAGCAGCAAAAGGGTCGCTGGTTCGAATCCAGCCCGTGACACCATCTGCATGGAGTTTGCATGTTCTCCCTGTGCCTGCGTGGGTTTCCTCCCACAATATAAAAACATGCTGTAAATCGGATCCGGTCTAAATAAGCCCTAATATGCAGTAGTATATTTAGGTTTTGTTCTGCCCTAGGCCTGACTACATATCTGCACCTCCTAATAGAAAAATGACCCACCCCTTCCTGTCAAGGTCACACCCTGTTTTTGAATGACCCGCCCAGGAATTTTCAGGGGACCCACACACTAGTTCTGGGGGGGAGGGCACTGGATTCCCTTAACCACTTCCATACCAGGCACTTACGCACCTTCCCGCCCAAGCCAATTTTCAGCTTTCAGCACTGTCGCACTTTGAATGGCAATTGCGCGGTCATACAACACTGTACCCAAACAAAATTGACGTCCTTTTTCCCCCACAAATAGAGCTTTATTTTGTTGGTATTTGATCACCTCTGCAATTTTTTTTTGTGCAACAACTAAAAAAAGACTGCAAATTTTGAAAAAAAAACGTTTTTATTTTTTTATGTTAATTTTTTTGTAAATAAGTTTTTCACTTTCAATTACGGGCACTGATATGGCGGCACTGATGGGCACCGATGAGATGGCACTGATGGACATCGATGAGGTAGTACTGACGGGCACAGATGAGGTGGCATTGATTTACGGCGCTGGTATGCGGCACTGATGGGCACTCATAGGCGGCACTGATGGGCACTCATGGGTGGCACAGATGGGCACTCATGGGCGGCACTTATGGATACTTATGGGTGGCACAGGTGGGCACTGATAGGTGGGCACTGTGCATGGATGGGCACTGTGGGGTGGCACTGATGGACACTGTGGGGTGGCACTGATGGACACTGTGGGGTGGCACTGATTTTCCCAGGTTGCCAGTCAGTGCCCATTTGTGGGCACTGATTGGCATCTTTTTTTAATGCTTTTTTTTTTTTTTTCCATATTCTTTTTTTTTTTTGCCCACCCTGGTGGTCCAGGGTGGGCATCCCTGGTGGTCCAGTGTGGTCATCCGAGGAGGGGCTGCGCTGATAAACAATCAGCGCGAATGCCCCCTGTCAGGAGAGCCGCCGATCGGCTCTCCTATACTCGCGTCTGTCAGACGCGAGTGAGGAAGAGCCATCGATGGCTCTTCCTGTTTACATCGTGATCAGCCGTGATTGGACACGGCTGATCACGTGGTAAAGAGTCTCCGTCTCCGTGAGAGACTCTTTACCGAGATCGGAGATGCAGGGTGCCACAGGCGCGCGCGGCATGAAATCCTGCAGGACGTCCTGTCAGGATTGTGTAACCACTTCCCGGACGTAAATCGGCCATAGGCTGGGCGGGAAGTGGTTAATTTGCATAGTTTTTCTCTCACTTCCTGTTTGGCTATGGGGCAGGAAGTGAAGGCAAATCTCCCCAATTGGACACAGATAATACAAAATAAACTGACAGGGCCTATAACCATCCCTCACTCTATCCAAAATTAAAGAAAATAAAAAGTGTTGATTATAGTTCTAGTCAGGGGCGGACTGACCATTGAGTCACTCGGGCACTGCCCGAGGGCCCCATGCCACTAGGGGGCCCCATCCGGGTTGCCAGGCTCAGTAAAACCAGGGACAGTATGTAAAAATCTTTTTTTTTTTTAGATCTGTCCCTGATATGTCCGAAAATGACATGTTTTTAATGTGAATATCCCAAGATTTTAGCTGCCCGCCTCTGCACTGCCTCCTGGCGTGGTGGCCATCTGTAAGCCAGAGGGGCCCCATACTCTTCTATTGCCCGGGGGCCCCATGAGTTGTCAGTCCGCCCCTGGTTCTAGTTTAAGCACAAATTTCATAGAGTTTTATTGAGAGGCCTAAGAAAATATAACCATGCCAATAGGCCAGGATACAGCGTTGCTAATATGTAGGAATGTGTGTGTTAGAGCACCCCACCCAATGTTAACTAAAAAATTATTAATTTGCAAATAAGTATTATCTGCTCATTTTTTGGGGATGTCTGCACCCCTGATAGTGAGAAAATTTGTGAGGTGTCTTCACCCTTTCTAATTCAAATTCATTCACTTCCTGTCACATAGCCAAACAGGAAGTGAGGGTAAAACCTTACTAATATCTTTTCTTGGGGACACAGAGATCAATCTAAATAGTTTCCCATTATGTAAATTGCACTCTAGCATTTTGCTGTGTACACCCCAAATTATTAGGGATCTTGGACTTTGGGGTCCATTTACTAAAGGCAAATCCACTCCTACAAGTGCAAAGCAAGGAAGAAAACAAAACAACTTTGCTTCTACAGGATTGGATGTTAAAACCATCAGTGCTTCCTCTCTGATTTTCAGCAACTATGCTTGTACTGCAGAGTGGCTTTGCCTTTACTAAACCCCAAACTAAATAATCATTTGGGGCAGGGATCCTCAAACTACGGCCCTCCAGCTGTTGTAGAACTACACATCCCATGATGCCTTGTAATGCACTGACATTCACAGACATGACTAGGCATGATGGGAATTGTAGTTCCTGAACAACTGGAGGGCCGTAGTTTAAAGACCCATGATTTGGGGTGTACACAGCAGTGCTGGAGTGCAATTTGCTTAATGGGGACACTAGTTAGATTGACCTGTGTCCCCAAGAAAAGACACTGGTAGGGTTTTAACCTCACTTCCTGTTCATCTGTGTGACAGGAAGTGAAGCCAATTTTAAGAAAAGGGACACAAAGCTCAACCCAAAAAAAAAAAAAAACACAAGCAGGGGTTCTAACACTCACTTGGCTTCCCTCAAACACCCACAATTAGAATAGGATTGCCTTGCCCTAGATTTAAGCACAGTGCTGTAAATCAGCACTTCAAGCCTGTCCACCAATAGCAACCCCCCCCCCCCCACAGGCCATGTTTGCAGGTTTTCCTTCATCTTGCACATGTGCTTTAAAAGACAGTCTGGACAGCAATTCTTGATAAGAGAAATCCACAAAACATGTCCTGTCGGGGGTACTTGAGGGCTGAGGACCACTACAGTTAAAAGAAAATACTTACCAGTTTGGCTTTAAAGTCATGGGGAATAAACATGGCAAACATTTCATGATAACACACCAGGAAAGAAGCTTAGACAAAAATCACACCTAATTTGTTAGGCCCAAACCTATTTCAGCTGCAGCTGTCAAAATATGTTGCATGAAAAAGTAACAAAAAACAAACGTTAACATTTTAAAGTAATTTTTATTGGTCAACAAAACAAGGAAAGCAAAAAAACAAACAAACACACACAAACAAAAATACATTTCAAAACTCAAAATAAACAGATTTAAAGTCGCAACATCTTCACAATTTTTTCATAAAATAAGGCAGCAGAGACAAATACATCAAAGTGAACATCATTTAAAAATAAACAAAAACCATTGGCAAAATAAAAACCCATGCAACAAACCACATTTGTGTTCCACAACAGCATTTTTGCCTGCCCCTATGAGGGCAGCTGAGGACTGATCGATGCACGGTTTTTATAACATGTGCTAGTAATGAAGCAATTGAAATCACATGAACAAATTGCAGTCTCTAGTGTGGGTGAGCTTACACCTGGTTAATTAACCCAACCCACGCTCTATGACCATCCAAGTGATTTTCACCTTTTAAAAAGAAAGGATTTTTTCTAAGTGTTTGAGCAGACTCAGTTCATCACACATGTAGGAACCAAGCTGCAATGGCATGAGTTTTTTTTTTTTTTTTCCCCTGATCTCATGCTTTCCAGCCTGGCCCGGTCATTGACCAGCAATATGGTCCAGGGCTCAAGTGGTTAAAAATTAACAAAACACAAAAGTTAGCCCAATTTTTGGGGATAATGTGAAAGATGATGTTACACCGAGTAAATAGATACCTTACATGTCACGCTTTACTATTGGAAACACTCCTGCAATGGGGCCAAAATTAATTCCGTGAATATCCCCATAGGCGACCTTTTTCTTTTTTTTCCAGGTTACCAGTTTATAGTTACAAAGAAGGTCTAGTGGTAAAAGTATTGCTCTCGCTCTAACGCACGCGTCAATACCTCACATGTGTGGTTTGAACGATGTTTATATATGTGGGTGGGACTTGCGGTGTTTTCCGCCGGGGGCGACACCCGCGGGCTTCTGCGATGCCTTCCGCTTCTGCCTGTCTCCTCCGCGGAGCACAGGGCTTGTCTCCGCTGTCTTCTCCCTTCTCTTCCATTCGATGTTGACACGACGAGGTCCGGCGCTGGAATGCCGTCTGAGCAGCGGGCATGGACATTCCCATCATGAACATTCCCATCATGCCCAGGGAATGTGATGTCACATGGGTTGAGGTCACATGGTGGCATTACCCTATATAAGTCCATGCCCGCCGCTGACACGGCATGTCAGCGCGGAACCTCGTCGTGTCAACATCCTATGGAAGAGAAGGGAGAGGACAGCGCAGACAAGCCCTGTGCTCCCGGAGGAGACAGGCAGAAGAAGGAAGAGAGAAGAAAGAAGACGGAAGAAAGCCCTGGCTCCGCGGGGGAGCCAGGCAGAAGAGGGAGCAGAGAAGACAGAAGAGAAAAGACCAGGGAGTTGGCGCACAACCGGCAGAAGACCAGGAAGACCGGAACCCTGGCGGAAGGCACCGGAAAGACCGGGGGATAGGCGCCAACCCCCGGCAGAAGACCCCGAAGTCCGGATGCCCCCCCCTAATGTAAAAGAGCTTAAATGGGGTGGGGGCATCCGGCGGAAGGCTCCGGAGAGGACCGAGGGATGGCGCCCTCCCCCGGCAGAAATCACCGAAGCCCAGGGTCCCGGCAGAAGATCGGGAGAGAAGAAACCCCCCCTTGTAAGAGAGCTAAAGAAGAAAGAGGGGGCTCCGGAGCAGATTAATAAAATATTTTATTGTGTGGTGTTTTATTTTACTTTACACTTTCCCCCATGTGAATGGGTAGAGGTACGATGTACCCCATACTCATTCACATAGGGTGGGGGCCGGCATCTGGGGGCCCCCTTATTAAAGGGAGCTTGCAGATTCCGATTAGCCCCGCCCGCATACCCCGACAACCAATGGCAAGGGTTGTCGGGAAGAGGCTCTTGTCCCTATCGACATGGGGACAAGAGTGCTGTGGGGTGGGGGGGCAGTGCCCCCCTCCCCCACAGCACACACTCCCCCATGTTGAGGGCATGCGGTCTGGTACGGCTCAGGAGGGGGGGGCGCTCGCTCGTCCCCACCCCCATTCCTGTCCGGGCCAGACTGCGTGCTTGGGATGAGGGCTTGGTTTGGATATGGGGGGGTTTAACCCCTCACGTTCCGGACCAAGCCTAAGAGCCTAATGTAGCCCTGGAGGGGGACCCGCGCCGATTTCAAGTTTGAAATTTGGTGCGGAGTTCCCCTTCATGGTCAGCGCAGGCTGAAAACAGCTCGGAGATTCCCGTGCGCCGCGTCACACAGCGCAATTACCAAGATTCTCACGGCGTACTGACAAGGCGCACGGGAAGCGCCGAAATTTCTCTCTGCGCATGCCCAGTATGCAAATGAACCTCCCGAGGTTCAGGCGCACTGTGCAAGCGTACGGGGATCTGTTTTCAAAAAACACTTTCCCTTTCAATTCAGCCCGCCAAACACTTTCAAACACATGTCACTTCACTTCCCCTGCATCCCCCCACCTCCCCCCCAATAAACTCCCGCCCAAACCCCCGCAATTTACATTTCAATGTGCCGTGCACCAGGTCTGTACTGGTGCACAATGCACCCTCTCCTGGGCGCACGGAGCACATTAGTAACTACTGAAATACACTGCACTAGCAGCGTATTTCTTTAGTAAATGACCAAACGGCTGCTACTCCTGCTTTTACTCCATGAGTCATGGAGTAAAGGCTTGGTAAATCAGCCCCTCAGTGATAGTAGTGCCAAGGACGGTTGTTTGTCTATAGTCACCTTTGTGACGTCACAGAGGAGTTGAAACACTAAACGCCAATATGTGGTGAGTTTCGGGCAGTCCCAAAGTGTGTGTAGCAAATCCCCCTTCATGCCGCAATTCCGCCAACATGTATTGTCGAGCGAGGTGGCGAATTTGGAGACCCTGTCAGGAGTTAGATACCAGCGATAGGTTATTTTAAAAGCAAGTTCCCACAAAGTGGAGCAGCATGTGGCTTTATATGTGGAGTGGCAGGCTTTTTCCCACTGGTCTAGCGTGAATTCGTGCCCCAAGTCCTTTTCCCATCTAGATAGTGCAGTGCAGCTAGTAAATGTAGTCTTGGAGCTGATCATATTATAGAATATTGATATCCCTTTTTGGTGAACCGTGGGAGACCTAAAGCAGATCCATGCTTTTTGGGGAAGTGTACAAGACCACGTAGCGAGTGAGAGAAGACAGTGTCGGGTTCGCAGGTAAAGGAACAAGTCAGAGTCTGGGAGGTGGTACTGTGTCTGCAGATCGGGGAAGGGTTTAAGGGTATCCCCCGTAGTCAGATTGGAAATATGTGTCAGCACTTTGGCTTTCCAGCGGGCGTAAGATGTGGAGACCATCAAAATTTGCAGAGTTTCTAAAGGGACAGGCATTGTAGAACATATGTCATGAGTCATGGGCATCTGTGCGAATCGGGCCTAAACCTTGAGTCGCGAGTATAGTCGGGGACAGGTGAGAAGGGGCCTTTGCCCCCATCACCGTTGCGAAGAGCCATGCAGATAGGTTATGATGTGGAACTGAGGATTTCTCTATTCTACCCCATAGCGTGAGGGGAGGGCAGGGCGAGAGCCATTCCTTAGTTTGCGTTAGAATAGAGGCCATGTAATATTCCCGGAAGTTGACATACCCCACCCCTCCTGCCGAACGACTTTTCACCAGTCTGGTGTAACTGCACCTGGCTTTTTTACCCTTCCAAACGTAACGAGATAGTATCGATTGTAGTGATGCAAAGTACTTAAGGGAGATAGGTATGGGAATTGTCCAAAAGAGATACAGTATTTGGGGGAGGTGGAACATCTTAAATGCCGCCAGACGTCCCAGCCACGAGAACTCAAAGGACGCCAACCTGGTGAGATCCGCTTGTAATTTAGAGCGTATCGGTAGATAGTTAGAGGCGAACAATGCTTTAGTAGAGGGAGTGAGCTGGATCCCTAGATAAGTTATGCTATTTTCTGCCGAGACGTAGGGGAAATTGAGTTTAATCCTATCTCTAGTTGCATTGTCCAAACCTAGGTCAAGCATATAGGAGTTTGCCTTGTTTGCTTTGTAGTAGGAGACATTACCGAACCAGGCAAGCGTCCTCTGGATCTCGGGCAGGGAGCGGTCAGGGTCGGTGACTATGAGGATCACATCATCCGCAAACAAGCTGATTTTGTGTTCCTCTGCTGCGATACGTACGCCGGAGATGTTTTCGTTAGATCTTATAGTTTCCGCTAGGGGTTCCATCACAAGGTTAAATATTAGAGGTGACAGAGGACAACCTTGTCTCGTTCCGTTCAAGATCTGGAAGGGTGTGGAGAGGGTATCCGCCGAGAACACCCGGGCCGAGGGGTTTGAGTACAGAGCCATAATGGCGTCTTGAATGTTGCAGATGAGACCAAACTTGGTCAATACCGCCGATACGTACCCCCAGTTGACTCTATCGAATGCCTTCTCTGCGTCCAAGGATAGAAGCAGAGAAGGCGTTCCGGAGACTTCAACGTGGTGAATGATATTAATCATCCTTCAAGTGGCATCTGAGGCTTGGCGCCCCTTGGTAAAGCCTGACTGGTCTGGGGAAATAAGAGAGGGGAGAATGTTTTCCAGCCTATTGGCTATAAGTTTGGCATACATTTTTAGGTCCACATTCAAGAGGGCGATAGGGCGGAAGTTTTTCGGGGAGATGGGGTCTTTGCCTGGCTTGGATAGAGTTACCACCATAGCAGCCAGCATTTCAGCAGGGAAGGAGGCTGCGCTAGCAGCCAGATTAAAGGAGTGACGCATAGCGGGGGCTAAGATATGTTGAAATTGTCGGTAATATTCCCCAGTGAAGCCATCTGGGCCTGGGGATTTGAAAGAGGGGAGGTTGTTAATTGATTTAAGTATTTCAGCCGTTGTGAATGGGTCATTCAGTGTGGAGAGTTGCGCGGGTGTAACAGACGGGAGGTTAACGCTATCCAGGAACGCTTGTATCGTGGCAGGAGAGGGTTGTGTAGTGGAGGGGTCGTTTTTGAGGTTGTACAGGTCTGTGTAGTACGTGCTAAAGGCATTTGCTATTGATTGGGGCTTAAGGAGTTTTTCATTGGAGTGGGGGTGAAGTAAGTAAGGGATTTTCATTTTGGCCCTATGACCTTTGACTCGGAGGGACATGGCTTTACTAGCCTTGTTCCCTGTGGAATAGGAAGTGGCTTTGAGGATCTTGTATGATTTCTCATGTTTCTCGAGAAGTATGGCTCGTAGGTCATGTCGCAGGGTGAATATTTTGGACAGTAAAGTCGAGGAGGGGCTAGTCTTGTTAAGGGCCTCTGCGGCGGTCAGGGAAGTGGTAAGGTCATCTATCTGTTGAGTCCTGTGTCTTTTCGCTCTAGCACCCATTTGGAGGAAAACCCCCCTCACCACAGCCTTGTGGGCATCCACACCACCAGCGGATCAGATACAGAGGATTGGTTAAGTGAGAAGTACTCTTCTAGGCTTTGCTTGATGGGATTGGAGTAGCGAGGGGTATTGAGGAGGTAATTGTTGACTCTCCAAATGTAGGAAGTGGGATGGGAGGAATTGTCAGAGATGGTAAGGCTAATGGGGGCATGGTCTGACCAGGTGGTGGTGTGGATGTCAGAGCCTGAAATTCTTTGCAACAACCAGCGATCAGCTAAAAACAGGTCAATTCGCGAGTAGGTGTTGTGACGGGGCGACAGGAATGTAAAGTCCCTCTCGCTCGCATGACAACACCTCCACACGTCATACATATCATGAGATGCAATAAAGGAATCCAGAGTGGAAGCACGCCTCTGGGGACCGGCAGTGGAGTCCATTGTGTTATTAGGGACCTTGTTGAAATCCCCGCAGACAAGCAGGTGTCCTGTTTGGAATTTACGGACTGCCTTCCACGTCTTCCTGAGAAAGGTAATTTGACCCTGATTCGGAACATACAGGGACACCAGGGTGTAAGGCACCTTGTTGATCTCACAGTTCAAAAAGATATACCGCCCGTCCGGGTCATTAGTACATTGCTGCAAGTGGAACTGGACAGAGTCTCTGATGGCGATCATCACTCCCCGCTGCTTCTTGGAGAAGTGGGCGTGAAACACATGTGGGAACTGTTTGTGGGTACACTTAGGAGAAGCATTTAGGGCAAAGTGGGTCTCCTGGACACATAGAATGTCACAATTGTGGACTAGTGCTGATTTCCATAATGATGCTTTTTTCACAGGGTGATTCAGACCCTTGGCATTCAGGGAAAGAATTTTGATCCCCATTTCTCGTGGTGAGAGAGTGTGTAAAATGAAAAGTACTTACAGTTGTGGATGGGGTCAGCTCAGATCCGAGGAAATCGGACGGTGAGGACGGAGAGGATAGTGCTCGAGCGGGCCAGTTAGTAGGGCAGTGACGAGGAGCTAGAAGTTAGGAGACAAAGGCAAAGGTGAATACCCACAGCAAGTTAATCAAAGCAGCCTGCGCTTCTGGTGCAAGCAAGAGGTTCACAAGCTTTAGTGATAAATGAGCTATGCACTGTTGTATGAGCCGAAAAGGATAAAAATGAAAACGAAAAAGGTAAAAGAAAAATAAAAATGTAGAAAAAACTGTAGAAAAGGAGAGAACAATATGCACCCTCCAAGAGGGTTCAATAGGGAGGTCAGCAACAAACAGCTCTTATCGAGCAGCTGACTAAATGCAGGGGAAAGTTTAGTGAGCAGGTGGTAAATCGCATGTCCAGACCGGACAGGAGTGTTGCTCAGCGTGGCGGTTGTGCATTTTGGATTTCCCCTTGTCAATTCCAAAGGTAAACGGGTTGGGGATCCGGTTGTGCTCTGGTACGTTGTGGGAGGGTTCCGGCAGGATTCCCCAGGCGTGTAGAAGCTTCATGCCTCCTTCCAGGGTAGAAATGGTATGAGGTATGCCGTTATGAGTGACTAGTATAGTCGCCGGGTGTTGCCACTTGTAAATGATCTTGTGGTTATGCAAGGCCTTCGTGACGGTTTTAAGCTGCCTCCTCATCTGGAGCGTGTACTGGGACAGGTCTGCATACAGCTGGATGTCTGAGTATGGCGCTGGGAGGGGGGAAAGCTCTCTCGCCTTCATAAGAATTTGTTCTTTAGCTTGAAAGAAGTGGACCCTTAATAGAACGTCCCGGGGCACATCTGCATCAAGATGGCGGGGCTTAGGGAGCCTGTGGATACGGTCTATAGTGAGTTCAATAGGAGTGAGCTCAGGGAGCATGCTGGAGAACATAGTGCTGGCATATGTGTGCAGCTCTTTGGGCTGGACGGACTCGGGGACCCCGCGCATTTTAAGGTTGTTGCGTCTAGAGCGGTCCTCGAGGTCCGCGAGCTTCGCTTTGATCCATAGATTGTCATCTTTTTGCTCAGAATATGCGTCCACTAGTTCATTGACCGTTTCAGTGCAGTCAGCCATTTTGTGTTCAATGAATTGCACTCTGTTATCCATGTGCTTCATTTCTAGGGAGAATGTGTTAATCAGTGACGATAAGTTAGACATTAGGGAGGATTGCAGGGTCATGAGCATGTCTTTCATTGTGGTGTCCAACACCGGTTGGCCTGTAGTAGGGAACTGAGCAATGGAGGACTGCAGAGACGATATGGCTGAGTCATTGTGTAGGCCTGTACTCACTGTGACTGAGGCCTGTGAGGGATGATCCATCCGCATCTTCGATTTGGCTGGGCTCTGTGTCCCTGGTGTGGCAGGCGAGGTGTCAGGGGGAAACGGGTGCTGCTGTATGAGGCTCAGATCCTGTGGATGGGCTGCAGGGAGATCAGTGTAGGCCAGCATCTGCCGTGCGGAGCCTCCGTCTGCGCCATCTTGTGTTTTCCGGCGGGGCTGGAAGGAGAAGGATTCCAGCTTCCGTGGGCCGCGTTCTTGCGACCGCTTGCGGGTCATCACGTTGGCGGGACTCGGGGTAGATGAATCCGTGGTCGCGGCGCTGGTAATAGCGGCGGCATGCACGCGCAAGCCACGCCCCCAAAAATTTGCAAATATTACAGGCTTAGAAGTTAATCAATCCAAGTCTAGGGCTCTCAATGTGTCTCTCCCTCACCAGGAAGTTGCCCATTTACAAGAATATTTTCCCTTTATTTGGTCCACAACATCTCTACCATATTTAGACCCAGCATCTCTCTACAGGTCAAATTATCTCCCTATGCTATCACATCTATCCTCCCTATTAGATACCTGGAGACCGTTATGTGTTTCTTGGTTGGGATGAGTTGCAGCCGTCAAAATGTCCCTGCTTCCTAAGCTTTTGTATCTTTATAGAGTCCTCCCGATTGCTGTCCCCTCCTATTTTCATTGAATCGTCCAGACCCAGGTCTTTAAATATATATGGGGTCCCATAAAACCTAGGGTGCCTAGATCCATCCTTCTTCACAATAAACTTAGTGGAGGACTAGGGCTCCCTAATTTTGATCCTTATTACCAAGCTGCTCAGGTGGCCCAAATCAACTTACTTCATGCATCCGCTGAAATCCCAATATGGGTCAGCATGGAAGCAATGGATCTTTTCCCCCTAATGGTATCTAACCTATTGTGGTTACCTCCATCAGCCCGTGGCCCTATACTTAACATGGTCACGCGCCATTCACTGAAATTGTGGGATAGTCTATGCAGTCCTTTTAAACTAGTTTCTCCCCATACCCCCTTACTTTCCTTTATAGGTCACCCACTTTTTTACCCTGCCTTTACGGAGCCTGGTTCTTTTTGGCTTTGGTTTCAGGCTGGGTTACATCGAATCTGTGATCTCGTTACTAATACCACCCTCAAAACTTTTCCAGACCTCCAGGCTCAGGCTAAGTTACCCCCTAATGAATGCTTCTGTTACCTGTTACCCTGGTATTATCTCACGTATCTACAACCACTTCACTGCCCCTCCGGCTGATCTTCCCCTTTATGCTGTACAGTGGTCCAAAGACCTGCAAATAACATTGGATGCAGAGGACTGGGCAAACATATGGGCCTGCACAAAATCTTCTACTCAAAATGTAGTGGCCTTGGAGGCCAACTATAAAGTTCTCATGTGGTGGTACCTTGTCCCCACAAGGATTTCTAAATTTCTGCCATCATACCCATCTGTATGTTTCCGAGGCTGTGGGGAGAGGGGTACGCATGCACACATCTGGTGGTCCTGCCCTATTGCACAACAATTTTGGATGGCAATATTTCAAATGGCCTCCACACTACTCTCCTTCCTGACCCGTCCTTGGCTCTTTTAAACCATGCACGCAAAGATTATACAAAGGCCCAAATCCGCCTCCTCCTTCAACTAACCACAGCTGCTAAACAGACAATAGCCAGGGCCTGGAAGACTCCAAAACTACACATAGCAGAAGTGAAAAATAGAATGACCCAAGCGATGATTCATAGTAAAATTTAGGCAACGATCTTAGTTCGAATCACCCAACACAACAATACCTGGACCCCTTGGGTGGAGAATTTTCTCCCCTCAGGGTTTGACTCTAATCTACTCATACCATAAATCTTAGGAAGACATCTTTGTTTGAAACTGTGACCTTCCGGGGATCTGTGCGGTCCCGCCGACACTCTTTCTTACTCTTTTTCTTCACTCCTCTTCACACTACGTTTCTTCTCCTCTATCTTTCCTTTTACTTTTTCCCCTCTCTGGATTCTCTTTTCTCCTTGATTAAAATGTTATATTTATAATTTCTAAGGCAATGATGAGGTTTATTGCCTAGATTTAGCCTATGGTCTCTTTTCCCTTGACCTACAGAGTATAGGTTTTTTTTCTACGCTGTTGATAGATTGGAGCTATTCCCCTCTTTAATGTACACATTATGTATCACCTTTTGTTATGTGTACAGTCGTCTCCATCATAACACTCTACCATATTTTGTTCCGTAATAATATACGCTGTCTATGTTTAGAAGGTTCTGTTGCTATGACTGTATTTACTTTATCCAATATATTCCATGGCATTCCCTTTATTGTTCCAATCAAAACTGTCTGTTACTGTACACTGTGTCCTTTTTACTCAATAAAAAATTTGAACAGAAAGATCCACAATATTGTGCAAATTATAGACCTATTTCCCCTTCTTAATGCAGACACCAAATTACTAGCAAAAATATTAGCAAATAGATTACAGGATAAGGTAATACAATTAATTCCATCTTGACCAAACGGGCTTTGTGGTGAGCCGGAAAACCAAAGGAAACACTATCCGGGCCCTTAATTTACTTCATTGGATGCAAAATGGACCCAATAAATCACCAAGAGTAGCTCTATCAATGGATGCCGAAAAGGCATTTGATAGAGTGAATTGGGTCCATATGATGGAGGTACTTAAAGGAATAGGCCTGGGGGAGCGGATGATGGGCTGGATATCAGCATTATATGTGAGACCGAGAGAAATGGAACCCTGTCATGTAGCCTGGATATATGCAACGACACCTGACAGGGATACACCCTATCCCCAATATTATTTTCCCTTACCCTGGAACCATTCTTATGTAGAATAAGGAAAAATAAGGGAATAACAGGGGTGAGAATTGGTATTAGAGAGCATAAAGTATCAGCATATGCGGATGACCTATTTTACCTTTCAAAACTATAGGAATCAATACCATCATTAATGCAGGAGGTAAAGAGGTATGGGAATTTATCTAACTTCAAAATAAATTTAAATACATTGGTAATATTACCTAGTCATGTACCACTGCCACTGGCCAAATACTTGCAAAAAAAAAATCCCTTTATACGGAACAGAGATTCATTATACTATCTAGGAGTACATATTACCGCAGATGCTAAACTTTTGTATGATTGTAAATATGTCTCTCTGCTTACAGAAATTATAGAGGATTTACATAGATGGAGAGGCCACACATTAACTTGGTTCGGCAGGATATACACCCTCAAAATGAATGTAATACCTAGACTAATATATATTTTGAATACTGTACCTATTGCACTCCCCCAAGCATTCACATCTTTTGTATGGAAGGTTGGAAAAGCCAAAATAGCATATAATATGCTGCATAGGAATAGAAATAAGGGGAAATGGGGCTTCTGGATATAGCCCTGTACTATAGAACAATGTCTCTAGTACACAGAAAAAGGAAACACACATATAGGAGAGTTCAGGCTGCGCACCCCAAGATACATAAGAATAACATTGGAAGGTTTCCCCAGGGGGTTTTAAAATGCAGCAAAATATGTCAATCAGAGTATGAAAAGTATATATAAAAGATTTTTATTACAAAAAATTACAGATACATGTCAGTGTTAAAATATAGACTCTTGATGGAAGAATACAATAATCATGCCATAATACAGCCAAGCAATCATAAAATCATACAGTATAATATGAGTGGTTGAACTGCATGAAAGTCCAGACGTTTCGACCTATTATATTGTGGTCTTCTGGGGAATGGTTGGCTCCTAATTAAATATATTTAAACATCTGTTTTATGCACCAATTTTCACAAGCACAATGCTGTTTACCCCTGAAGAATGAAATGAAAGACCTCACAACCAGAAATTTTCAAATCCGTTGGATGATCCAGTGGACTCCATGGCTTTCCTGGCCTATCCAGGAGAGGAATGCAGCCCAAAGGCTTACAAAAAAAAAAAACACACTGTGAGACACCCCCAAGGGAAGGAAGGAGAAAAACGGCACCTGCAGCAAATTAATGAATGTTTTAGCAACGTATCAAGGGGGAATCAGAGTTGATTGAACACTATAAATGTCTGATCAGTGTTCATATCAAAATGTACATTCACTATAGATATTCTTATGAATGTATGAGGTCATTGCATGGAAGGTAGTGTCCTATAATGAGTGGATGAGTGGAATTAATATAATGATAATTATTTTATGATAAAAGGAGTGGTTGATATGACAAAGGTTGTGCATTAGTGAACAAAATAGGAGGGGTTAAATAGTGTAGATGGTAAACGAGTGTAAATAGAGTGGTGATAGGTGGCACATCATTATGTGCCAAAAATGGGGAAAAAAAACAACTGTGACGGAGTATAAACAACCAAGTAGTGATAAAAATTGTATTGTATTGGGTGAAAAGTGAATGGTCAAAAATGTATTGCATTGAGTGTGAGTGAGAGTGAAAATTAGTTTATCACTAACAATGAGGTATATAACCTGACTGCAATTATGCATGATAGGTAAAGGCTCTATGAACAGAGAAAAGAGCCGAATAAGGCATTGGATATAAATGTTAATATTTTGTTAATTTTTAATTAAATGTACTTATTAGTTACAGCTTAGATCGACTTAAAGCCTATTACAACAGGAAAGCCTGTTATCCTGTGTGGGAGATGCTGTACTTACATTGAGCCGTATCTATGTGGGAAACATCTGTCCAGGTTGTGCAAGGGATCATATATTATATCATGGATTTAAAAATTTCTGGTTGTGAGGTCTTTCATTTCATTGTTCAGCAGTAAATATAACAGCATTGTGCTTGTGAAAATTGGTACATAATGTAAAATATCTTAGTAAAACTGAGATGTTTAAATATATTTATTTAGGAACCAACCATTCCCCAGAAGAAGACCATGATATAATAGGTCGAAACGTTGGGACTTGTATGCAGTTCAACCACTCATATTATGCTGTATGATTATATGGTTGCTTGGCTGTATTATGGCATGATTATTGTATCCTTCCAACCAGAGTCTATATATTAACACTGACATGTATCTGTAATTTATTGTAATAAAGATCTTTTTTATATATTTTTCATACTCTGATTGACCTATTTTGCTGCATTTAAAAACCCCCTGATGGAACCTTCCCTTGTTATTCTTATGTCTCTAGTACGCATCCTAAATTGGTGTCATGACTCTCCATACAAAGCTTGGGTTGCGACAGAGAAAAGTATGGCCGGTGGACATCACCTCTAACATTAAACACACTGGCAATGTGAGATAGAATGAATAAAACCAGTAAATATGTGCCCAGAACATTCCCACTGGCCCCATTAGGAGGGTATCCATGGTTCCCACTCGGTGAGGAAAAGGGAGCGTTGGGCCCATGGGAAACAGAAGGGAACACAATGTGCTCAAGGTATGCCCCAAGGGGCGTGCTAATGTCTCAGTCTGAACTGTAAAATAAAAAGACACAAATAATTAGGACACCATTGGCTGCTTGAGGCCGAACGTTTGTCACTGATTAGGTCAAGGGAAAGGGGGAGGGGATTTTGGGGGGGACTATTCACGGCACTGGTTGGACACGGTATAGTAAAAAATAACAAGTGTTTATTGAACATAAAACAAGTATCATAAAACAACATTTAAAGACAATCCCCACATTGCACATCAGTAAGTTATACACAAACTATGTCTGAATGTAAGGAGTCAATCGCCTCGACCGGTTTCGCGGTAGTGTACCGCTTCTTCAGGAGGGGGTTTATCTACAAGATATGCATAAAACATATAAATATACAAGCAGGTTTATACAGTTGTTATAAACATTGTATGACATAATCCAAGCAGCATGCCTTATAATGGAGTAGAGAACTCACCCAGACTGGTCAATTGATCGAGCCCGGAACCCAGTTGAAACCTTCTATGGCGCAAGGAGGGGGATATGTTTATTTAGAACGGGCTCTATTGAGGAATAAGATTAGTGAATTTATATGCAGCAAAGTGATCAATTAATTAATGGGATGGGGGTCACCATTGAGTGCGTGGAGGGGGTGTATCTCAGTGACAAAAATTAATTAAGGAGAATGGGGAGATAGGAAGCGGAGGGGGAGGGGAAGGGAGGGGGTGGGGGGGGAAACGGGGAAGAAAAAGGAAGGTGGTTAGAGGTAGGATGAAAAGAGACATAAAGAATGACACTCAGATATAGTGAATGAAGAGAAAGCATGGGGGAAGGGGGCGGGGTGGGTTATAATGAAACAAAGGAGGGGGGAAGGGTGGAAGGGGAGGGGGAGGGGGGGAGAGAAAGTAAAAGTAAAAAATAAATAATAAAAAGGAAAGGGGCGGGGGGGGGAAAAGCCGGGGGAAGGGGGGAGGGGGGGGGAAGGGAAGAAGTGACGGAAAGTTAAAGGAAAGGGGAAAATAAGTGGAGAAGGGAGAGGTGGGGGAAGAAGGGGCAGCTGGAGGTGAAAAGAAAAGGAAGGGGGGGGGAGGGGGAGGGGGGGTTTGTATGGTGACGTGCTCGTGAGGGTCACCAAGCAAACTCAATTTTACTGGGGCGCAAAAGCACACCATACAATTGGCTGACAGATACTGTCCTTTTGTGCCCCAGTAAAATTGAGTATCTTTCATACAGCAATGGTAAGGACCCATCAGGGTCTACCCATATAACCTTTATTCGTTTGCTTGGTGATCGGTCTTCTTAATTCTTGGTTTCCTGGATATTCTTTGCACCTCCTTACAACACTACATGTCACCTTGGTCACTTTGCATGTACTCACAACTAAAATTATTATTTATCACCCCAACTTTCTTATTCCCCTTCACTTCCCCCTCCTCCCCACCTCCTTCATCCCCCCTCTTCCTCCCCCTTCACTTTCAACGGATTATTTTAATTTCCCCCCCCCTTTTCTCTCCCCTCCCCCCTTACCCTTCCTTTCCCTTCCTTTCCTTTTTTCCCCCCAGCCCCCGTTCTTCACTCCCCACCCCCCGCCCCCTTTCCCCGTCCTTTTCTCCACTATCTTTTTCAACACAATTATTTTTATCCCATCATCACTAACACATTTTACCCTCACGAGCACGTCACCATACACACCCACCCTCCCCCTCCCCCCCCTTCCTTTTCTTTTCACCTCCGGCTGCCCCTTCTTCCCCCACCTCTCCCTTCTCCACTTATTTTCCCCTTTCCTTCAACTTTCCGTCACTTCTTCCCTCCCCCCCCCTCCCCCCCTCCCCCGGCTTTTTTCCCCCCCCTGCCCCTTTCCTTTTTATTATTTATTTTTTACTTTTACTTTCTCTCCCCCCCTCCCCCTCCCCTTCCACCCTTCCCCCCTCCTTTGTTTCATTATAACCCCCCCCCCCGCCCCTCTTCCCCCATGCTTTCTCTTCATTCACTATATCTGAGTGTCATTCTTTATGTCTCTTTTCATCCTACCTCTAACCACCTTCCTTTTTCTTTCCAGTTTCCCCCCCCCACCCCCTCCCTTCCCCTCCCCCTCCGCTTCCTATCTCCCCATTCTCCTTAATTAATTTTTGTCACTGAGATACACCCCCTCCACGCACTCAATGGTGACCCCCATCCCATTAATTAATTGATCACTTCGCTGCATATAAATTCACTAATCTTATTCCTCAATAGAGCCCGTTCTAAATAAACATATCCCCCTCCTAGCGCCATAGAAGGTTTCAACTGGGTTCCGGGCTCGATCAATTGACCAGTCTGGGTGAGTTCTCTACTCCATTATAAGGCATGCTGCTTGGATTATGTCATACAATGTTTATAACAACTGTATAAACCTGCTTGTATATTTATATGTTTTATGCATATCTTGTAGATAAACCCCCTCCTGAAGAAGCGGTACACTACCGCGAAACCGGTCGAGGCGATCGACTCCTTACATTCAGACATAGTTTGTGTATAACTTACTGATGTGCAATGTGGGGATTGTCTTTAAATGTTGTTTTATGATACTTGTTTTATGTTCAATAAACACTTGTTATTTTTTACTATACCGTGTCCAACCAGTGCCGTGAATAGTCCCCCCCAAAATCCCCTCCCCCTTTCCCTTGACCTAATCAGTGACAAACGTTCGGCCTCAAGCAGCCAATGGTGTCCTAATTATTTGGGTCTTTTTATTTTACATACTAATTGGGATGTAGGCATTTCATATACCCTCATTATAAAAGAGACCACACTCACCCTTTTTTTCAATCAGTCTGAACTGGTAATGTCACAAGGGGATATGGCAATGGCAGGATGGAGATATTATCAAATGAGGAATTTGTTCAATAAATTAGAACCCCAGGTGAGAACAGTAAACTCCCTAACCACATTTACATAGTTAGTCAGGTTGAAAAAAGACACAAGTCCATCCAGTTCAACCACAAAAAACAAAACAAAAAAACACAGTAAAATCCTATACACCCAACTCCATACCCACAGTTGATCCAGAGGAAGGCAAAAAACCCCAGCGGAGCATGATCCAATTTGCTACAGCAGGGGAAAAAATTCCTTCCTGATCCCCCGAGAGGCAATCGGATTTACCCTGGATCAACTATACCTACAAATCTTAGTACTCTTACTGTGAAAAAACCTTTCCGTATTTGGAGGTGAAATCTCTTTTCCTCTAGACGTAAAGAGTGCCCCCTTGTCCTCAGTGATGACCGTAAAGTGAATAACTCAACACCAAGTTCACTGTATGGACCTCTTATATATTTGTACATGTTGATCATATCCCCCCTTATTCTCCTCTTCTCAAGAGTGAATAAATTTAGTTCCTCTAATCTTTCCTCATAGCTGAACTCCTCCATGCCTCTTATCAGTTTGGTTGCTCTTCTCTGCACTTTCTCCAGTTCTCCTATATCCTTTTTGAGAACTGGTGCCCAAAACTGAACTGCATATTCCAGATGAGGTCTTACTAATGATTTGTACAGGGGCAAAATTATATCTCTGTCTCTGGAGTCCATACCTCTCTTAATACAAGAAAGGACTTTGCTCGCTTTGGAAACCGCAGCTTGGCATTGCATGCCATTATTGAGCTTATGATCAACTAAAACCCCCAGATCCTTCTCCACTACAGACCCCCCCAGTTGTACTCCCCCTAGTATGTATGATGCATGCATATTCTTAGCCCCCAAGTGCATAACTTTACATTTATCTACATTAAACCTCATCTGCCCCTTAGTCGCCCAATCAGACAGAGCATTGAGGTCGGCTTGTAAATTGGAGACATCCTGTAAGGACGTTATTCCACTGCATAGCTTGGTTTCATCTGCAAAGACAGAAATGTTACTTTTGATCTCAGACCCAATATCATTTATAAATATATTGAAAAGTAAGGGTCCCAGCACTGAACCTTGGGGTACACCACTGATAACCTTGGACCATTCAGAGTAAGAATCATTAACCACGACTCTCTGAATTCTGTCTTTCAGCCAGTTTTCTATCCATTTACAAACTGATATATCCAATCCTGTAGACCTTACCTTACACATGAGCCGTGTGTGCGGAACTGTATCGAACGCTTTTGCAAAATCCAAATATATCACGTCCACAGCCACGCCTCTGTCCAGGGTTTTACTTACCTCTTCATAAAAGGAAATCAGGTTTGTCTGACAACTTCTGTCTTTCATGAATCCATGTTGTCTGCTGCTTAAATAGTTTTTTTCCAGCAAGAACTCATCCATGTGGTCTTTTATTAAACGTTCCAGTATCTTCCCAACTATAGAAGTTAAACTAACAGGTCTATAGTTACTTGGTAAAGACTTTGTTCCCTTTTTAAATATGGGCACCACATTGGCCCTGCGCCAATCCAGTGGTACTATTCCTGTCTTTAATGAGTCCCTAAATATTAGATACAGTGGCTTTGAAATGACAGAGCTCAACTCACCTAGGATCCGTGGATGGATGCCATCAGGTCCAGGTGCTTTATCCACCTTTATTCTGTCTAAATATTTCTGGACCATATCACTTTTGAGCCATTGTGGATTTGGGGCTGTGTCACTCCCACCCCCATTTTGGACATGAGCTCCCCCATGCTCCATTGTATACACAGAGCTGAAGAAAACATTTAATAAATTTGCCTTCTCTTTGTCCCCAGTCACCCACTCTAGATTATTTTGTAAGGGGCCTACATGCTCAGACTTCACCTTTTTACTATTAATATATTTAAAGAATTTTTTGGGGTTTGTCCTATCTTTTGCAATCTGTCGTTTGTTTTGAATTTTTGCATCCTTGATTTCCTTTTTGCATATCCTGTTATATTCTTTGTAACATTTAAACAACACTAGTGTTCCTTCATTTTTATATTTTTTAAAAGCTACTTTCTTATTGTTTATAGCTTTTTTAACTTTGACCGTGAGCCACATAGGTTTTATTTTTAGCCTTTTAAACTTATTGCCCATGGGAACATACTTTGCAGTGAGGTTCCATACAGTCTTTTTGAAGAATTCCCATTTCTGTTCTGTGTTCATCTGTGCCAATAGTCCCTCCCAGTCCAAGTCCTGGAGAGCAGCCCTCATCCTTGGAAAATTTGCTCTCTTAAAATTTAGTGTTTTAATATTTCCTGTATGTATTTCTTGCTTATAGTTAACATTAAATGAAATCATGTTATGATCACTGCTACCCAGGTGTTCCTTTATCTGAACATTAGTAATAAGCTCTGCATGGTTTGAAATTATCAGGTCCAACAGGGCATCATTCCTAGTTGGGGCCTCAATAAACTGCACCATAAAATTGTCCTGCAATAGGTTTTTAATTTTTTGTCCTTTAACTGTCCCAGAAGTGCCATTAATCCAGTCAATTCCTGGGTAGTTAAAATCCCCCATTATTATCACCGTCCCAGACCTTGCAGCCCTTTCCATCTGTGCAAGGAGCTGAGTCTCCACCTCCTCATTAACATTGGGTGGTTTATAACAAACTCCAATGATTAATTTTGAACTACGCACATCTGTATGCAGTTCCACCCATAATGCTTCAGCCTCATCACACTCTCCATCAACCAGGTTCTCTTTCACGCTTGCTTTGAGGTCACTTCTCACATAGAGACAGACCCCTCCACCTTTCCTTTTTACCCTGTCTTTCCGAAAGAGAGCATAGCCAGGAATATTAATAGCCCAGTCATGTGAGGATTGAAGCCAAGTTTCAGCAATACCGATTACATCATAGCTCTCCTCATGCATCAGAGCTTCCAGCTCACCTGTTTTGCTTGGCAGACTTCTGGCATTGGTGAACAAACACTTAAATGTATTGTTACATTTTTCTCTGGTGTTTTTCATATAATTTATAGTAGTACAAATGGCACTATTATTTCCAATGGCTGTTTGCAACATGGGAACTTTCTTGTCACCTGCCATAACCCTCCCCCCATCTATCCCCATTCCACTCTCCATTAATGTCTGACCACTAACTGACCTGTCTGCTCGATGTAATTCTAATTCACCCTCCCCCCTCAATCCTAGTTTAAATACTCCTCCAGCATTCCCATAAACCTCTCCCCCAGCACAGCAGACCCCCTTCCATTCAAGTGCAAACCGTCTTTAGCATATAGGCTGCACCCCAATGAAAAGTCAGCCCAGTGCTCTAGAAACCCAAATCCCTCCTTCCTACACCAGGTCTTTAGCCATGCATTCAGCTCTCTAATCTCCCCCTGCCTTTCCTGTGTTGCGCATGGCACAGGCAATATTTCAGAGAATATCACCTTGGAGGTCCTTCCCTTCATCTTGCAGCCTAGTTCTTTAAATTGATTCTTAAGGAGCCTCCACCTTCCATGTATACTGTCATTGGTTCCAACGTGGACCAAGACAGCTGGGTCATGCCCAGCCCCTCCCAGTAATTTATCCACCCGGTCCACCACATACCGAACCCTGGCACCAGGGAGACAGCAAACCATTCGGTTGAAGCGATCCTGGCGACAAATTATTCTATCAGTCCTTCTGATTATAGAATCCCCTATTACCACCAACTGTCTAGGCCTACCTGCACTCCCCTCCCCACCTCTACTAGATGGGTTGCTCTCCCGGCTGTTAGGGGTAGCAGTAACATCTAGGGCTGCCACCTCTGTGTTTGCCACCTCCACATCATCACCCAACTTGGCAAATTTGTTTTGATGCACAAATACAGGACTGGCCTTCCCTTTCTTCACGCCCCTTCCACTCCCTCTAACTGCATTAACCCATCTCCCTATCTGATAATCCTGACTTTCCCCTCCACCCTCCACATCAACCTTACTGACCACTTGCTCAGCGAGCAGAGGACCCCTTTCAAGGTTGTCATTTCTACCCAGTGTTGCAACTTGCTCCTCCAGATCTCTAATACGAGCTTCCAGAAGGGCAACCTGCTCACATCTGTCACAGCGGTATCCATCTTGGAGCTGTTGCACCAATTTTGCATACATGTGACACACTGTGCACTGAGCAAAACCTTCAACCCTGCTAGCACTCATTTCCCAGTTACAATATAATTACTTGTATGAAGATTAAGATAATACTTACAGTTTTAGAAGACTCCTGTCTTAACTCTTGTTTTAAACTCCTGTTTTTTAACTCTCCACTTGTAATCAAAAATTCCACTTCTGATCAGAAATTCCACACCAGATCTCAGCAAGGAGCCAGCTCTTATTGAGTTTTTACAGACACTTATATACTCACCTGTTAACAATTAGACACTCCCCTTAATTAGCAGAAAGGAAAAAAAAAGCTGTTTAAAAAGTGTCAGAGAAAAAAAGACAAACAATTGAACACTTGCAGCAGAAACAGTTAAAAGCAGCTAAAAGCAAATCCTGGTTATTAACTCTTCCTCTTGTAATCAAAAATTCCACTTCTGATCAGAAATTCCACACCAGATCTCAGCAAGGAGCCAGCTCTTATGGAGTTTTTACAGACACTTATATACTCACCTGTTAACAATTAGACACTCCCCTGTTAACAATTAAACACTCCCCTTAATTCATTTGAGACGAAAGCCTCGTACACACGGGCAAGCATCTCCTCAGGAAAACAAATTTGTGTTTCCTGACAAGATTCTTGGCAACTATATCTTGCTGGCCGAGTGTACAGACAGTCCTTTAAAAAAAATGCGGTTCTCTTGAAAGGCAAGGACGCGGTGATGCCATTGCGTACGACGAGCATGCGCTCATCACATTTGATGCCATTGCCGCCATCTTGCTTCACCCTACCTATGCCGAGGAAGCTACCGCGCATGCGTTAAAGTCATTTTGAGCATGCACAGTTTTCCACGGCGACCAGGTAAGTATGCACACTCTCTGGTTTCTCGGCAGGAAAACTGCAGAGAATCTTACTACGAGAAAATAGAGTGTTCTCTATTTTTCTCGTCTAGATTCTGGGCAGTTTTCTTGTCGAGAATCCTGAAAGCCTCGTATACATGCTCGGTATACTCGGCAAGAACCAGTTCTGCTGGTTCTTGCCGAGTAAACCAAGCTTGTGTATGAGGCTTATGTGTCTAAAGATCTCAAAACCCAACCATCTACTATCCCAAATGTATAAACTGGTCCTTAGTGGGCAGAACACCACAACCCCATACTTTATTAAAGAATGGGAAAAAAATGGAATATACATTCACATCACAAAAAAAAAATTCATAGAAGCAACATACTTAACTTCTAGAAGCTCAGCTACCCAAGAAAAGCTATATAAGTTTATGAGTAGATGGTACCGAACCCCAATGTGTTTAGCACAGACATACCCAACAACCGACAATCGCTGCTGGAGGGTATGTAAAGACAGGGGCTCCTTTATTCACATTTGGTGGTCCTGCCCAAAGATAAGAGGATTTTTGGAAGAAGTAGTCCCATGGATACAAAAAATATCTAGTATACCTATAGAGTCAACACCACGCCGCGTAAAATTAGGGCTGAGCCCTAGTTGTCCTAAGCCATGTTAAGTATGGCCGTCGTTCCCGCGTCGAAATTTAAAAAACAACATCGTTTGCGTAAGTCGTCCGTGAATGGCGCTGGACGCCATTTACGTTAACGCCTAAAAAAATGACGTCCGTGCGACGTCATTTAGCGCAATGCACGTCGGGTAATTTACCCGACGGAGCATGCGCAGTACGGTCGGCGCGGGAATGCGCCTAATTTAAATGGTGCCCGCTCCATTTGAATTGGACGGGCTTGCACCGAGCGCATTTACGCTACACCGCCGCAAGTTTACAGGTAAGAGTTCTGAGAATCAGGCACTTACGCTGTAAACCTGCGGCGGTTTTACGTAAATCACATACGTTACGCTGCCGTGGAGCAACGTAATTCTATGTGAATCTGGCCCTTAGTACCTAGGTACTGGAAACAGGCAAAATGTCCCACTCTGGAGGAATGGAAAAGGAAAGTAGAGGTAACAATCAAAGCAGAAATGTGGGTGTATAAGATTAGAAACCAACAGGAGACATTTAGAAAATGATGGGCAGGATGGAAACATTATGCACCTGACATAGAAGAGGTTAAAAAATGTATAGAAAATAGATAAAGACACAATCCCGTCCTCTAATCAAATAAGGAGGAGAAGGAAGAGGGAGAAGAGGAGGAATAAGGGTAATGTAAAAAGAAAATTAAATGATGTTGCATGTTCTAAAGCCTCCTAAAGAGATACCTGATGTTAAGTAGATAGATGGGGGACGAGCCACAACATTTTTAAGAGTATGTATAAGATTAATTGTTATATGTTGTTTGTAGGGGGTGAAGCCCCCAATCCGCTTACCCTTTCTCCCCCTCAGACCTTATTCTCTTTTTCCCCCCATTTTTTTTCCCCGAGACATATCACTAAATATATCCACAATGGTAGACACATCTACCCTTCCTAAAACTCCACTGATTATTGGCCCCACCCCCTTCCCTTCCCACTTCCTGCCCCCCTTTTGTTTTGAAGGCGTACTGAGTTTAGGTCTTAAATGTTATTTGTAAGAAAAAAAATTGATAATAAAGAATGAATTATGAAAAAAAAAAATAAGTGGAAAGGCTACGGACCAGAAGACAACTCTTGGGAGCCAAAATCCAATCTTCATGCCTGTAATGTTGATCAGTGTATTCTGACAGTGGGAAAGTCTCAGTCCCAGTGACAGCAATGCCTTTGTCCTTCTATCATAGTAACAGGGAGTAAAAAGACATCTCACCAATAAATACTTGCTTTTCTGTCTAAAACTAAAAGAAAGTATTATTTTACTGAAAGGGTAGTTGATGTTTGGAAAAAACAACCGGCAGAGGTAGTAAGATAGTCAATAGTAAATGGCTTCAAACATGCTTGGGACAAACATAGATCTATACTCAGACAATAAAGTTAAAAGAGAAGTATGTTTTTTTTTTGTTTTTTTTTGCTAATCATACTTACCTTGTGTGCCCTAAAAAAAGGGCCATGGGGAGATGGCGATATTTATTGTGCCAAAAAAACCCTGAAAATAAAGGGAAAGAAGAATCATATATACAGTGCCGGCCCAAGACATGGTGCTGCCTGGGACCAAGAATGAAATGCTGCCCCCCCCCCCCCCCAAAAAAAAAAAATAATAACGCCCATCAAAAGGCCCCCCACATTCATTGTTTTACATTTCTCACAGCGCTGCATCTTTTTTCCTAATTTGTTTGTTTGCAAATATCTCTGATTGGTGATTGCTGATGCTGACATCCACTTTACAATGTTTTCTTTTATAAACAGTAATGCAATTTTTCCTTTATATATTGACTTATATTAGGACAAACTCAGTGGCGGTGCGTCTATAGAGGGCGCCGGAGCGCAGCCCCTCTGGCTCTCGCTCCGCCACTGATTACAATACATAGATTCATGCATTGCATGAATCTATGTTATTGTTGCCACTGCCGCCGACTATTCAGATGGCCGGATGGTGAGCGCCTGCCACCTGAATAACGGCAGCTGGTTGGCTGTATGGAAGTGCCTATCAGAGCCAGCGGCTTCCGACTACAGTCCTCAGGCTGTACTCGGCTTCCGGAAACTTATCTAAGGAACGTATGGGGGGTGCATTCCTTGGATAAGACTGACAGGCGTCTCAGCCAATCAGGTTCACCGGTTCTGGTTACCAGTAACCTAATTTGGCTGAAGCATCACCGAGGGCGGGAGAAGACATCGAGGGACGTGGAAGGAGGATGGCTGACCCCCCAGAAAGTTAAGTGCCGGGCGTGGGGGAGGGGCATTTTACAGGGCACAGCGGCGACAATTGGCACAGTGGCAACAATGGGCACAGTGGCGACAATGGGCTCAGTGGTATCAATGGGCACAGTGGCAACAATTAAAGGGCACAGTGGCATCAATTGGCACATTGGCGACAATTAAAGGGTACAGTGGCAACAATTGGCACAGTGACAACAATTGATGGCACAGTGGCTGCATTTGATGGCATGGCACAGTGGCTGCGTTTGATGGCATGGCACAGTGACTGCGTTTGATGGCATGGCACAGTGGTGACAATTGATGGCACAGTGCCTGCGTTTGATGGCATGGCACAGTGGCTGCATTTGATGGCATGGCACAGTGGCTGCGTTTGATGGCATGGCACAGTGGTGACAATTGATGGCACAGTGGCTGCGTTTGATGGCATGGCACAGTGGTGACAATTGATGGCACAGTGGCTGCGTTTGATGGCATGGCACAGCGGCTGTGTTTGATGGCACAGTGGCTGTGTTTGATGGCACAGTGGCTGCGTTTGATGGCATGGCACAGTGGTGACAATTGATGGGCCCAGTGGCTGCCTGCATATGATGGGCACAGTGAGGCTTCAATAGTTTTTTTTTTTTCGTTTGCGCCCTGCCCAAAAAAATTTGAGCACCAGCCGCAGGCCACTGGACAAACTAATGAATAATAGTTTGCAGACAGACAGACAGTGCACAGCACTGTGCACATGATGCATGATGTGATGCACAGTACCATGAGGAAGTAAGAGCTGCCCAGGCCCCAGCACACATGCCACAGTGACATTGCCACAGCTACTGAACTGTAAAACTTACCTTTTCTTTTAGAGTCTGAGAGGCTGGCTCACACTGTCAGTCAGACTCAGTCGGTCGGTGGTCGGCCACAAGTCATACTCAGCACAGTCAGCGACAGTGCCGCACAGGCAACTCTCTCTCCTCCTCCTTGTCCTCAGAGTCAGACCTCAACCCCACACTTCCCTCATGCTGCGGACTCGAGATGGGCGGACGCACACTGCGGAGCAATTTGGCGTGGAGGCTGAGCGGCGGTGCGCTGTCAATGCTGGGGCGGCCGCGGCCTCCTCGGCTCCTCCTTCTGATGTCCTGATCACTCTGGTTGCTAGGCGCCGGTCGCCGCGGTCGGCACCGCTCTGCTCTCCGCCGCTCCGCAGCGCTAGTATTGAAACTTTCTGCCACTGGAATTGCTGCCCCCTCCTAGATGCCGCCTGGTACCATGGTCCCATTGGGTCCCATGGACGGGCTGGCTCTGCATATATAAAACACATGTTTAGTTTCACATTAAATGTTTTTCCTTTCAAAAAGCAAATGTCCATAGCTGCAATTGTTTTCGTTGAGTATGTACAATAGAGTCAGCATGCAAGCATATCTGTGGATCAATGCCTTTCGCCCAGGCCCGGACTAGCCATAGGGCACACCGGACATATGCCCGGTGGGCCGCGGCGGCCTGAAGGCCGGTTGTGGCCCGCGAACGGCCATCGGCGGGCCGCATGTCATGTCTCTCCAGGGGTGTACCAAGGTGTTGCAGGCCGAGAGGGGACGCCCAGTTTACCTAATAGCAGAGATCCCCCAGAGAGAGATGAGCTGGGCGTATCACAGCCAGCTCTGACATTTCTCCCCTCCCCCTGCTGCCCGCACGACCAGTTAGAGGAGCTGCTTCTACTCCTCCCCCTCCTCTCGTCCTCTCCTCCTGTATCTATCAAGCTAAAGCCAAACAGAAATGAAAGATGGAGTCTGATATCCATCCATCCAGTCAGTCTCTCCTGCCTCTGAGTGAGTACTGTACACTGATGTAGGAGTGCCCTTCATTCCCTTCTCTCTCTCTCTCTTCACCTTTCTTTCTTTCTCTATCCCTATTATCTATCTATCTATCTATCTATCTATCTATCTATCTATCTATCTATCTATCTACCTTCCCTTCTTTCTTTCTATCTATCTTCCTTCCTTCCCTTCTTTCTTTCTATCATTATCTTTCTATCTATCTATCTTCCCTTCTATCTATCTATCTATCTATCTATCGATCTTCCTTTCTTCCCTTCTATCTATCTATCTTTTTCTATTTATCTATATATCTATCTATCTTTCTTCCTTCCCCTCTTTCTATCTATCTCTATCTATCTTTCTTTATATCTATCTATCCATCTTCCTTTCTTTCTATCTTTATCTTTCTATCTTTCTTTGTATCTATTTTTCTTTCTCTCTCTCCCTCTCTCTCTCTATCTATATTTCTTTATCTCACCCCACATCCCATCATTAACCATGCATGTTATTGCAAACAGATATATATATATATATATATATATATATACACAAACAATCATAATATTACAGCATGATGTTAAACATATAAAGAAGAAAAATTAATTAATAACTAGTTCACCCTGAATGCCTATCACCCAGCTGAGGTAATAGCGACAGAAGAAAGAAGAAATAAAACTCCCACAAATTGATCCTCAAGAGAGTAAGATTCAGCACAAAGGTGGGCATTGAGCAGGATAAAATAAAACACCACCACTTCTCAGAGAATACTTACCCAAGGAGACATAGATGCATTACATACAAATTAAGAAAAATACTATCCTGGAGGCAAAACTCTCCATATCAACTGTAAAGTGATAACAATCTTGTCAATACATCACTCCTAAGGATATAAGAATACATGAACCACTAATTTTATTCACATACTGTAAGTTCTCAAAACGCTAACCATTGAAGTACTATCGTCCGTCAAATGATAACAAGGCTCAAAGGCTTTGCTGATAGTAAACCATCAATTACTATCATCAAAGATAACAAGGCTCAGCCTATTGTAAAAACTCACTAGAAGCATGCTAATGTGTGTAAACGTTGCGTTAAAACCAGAAAACAGGATAAGGATACCTCCAACATAAGGAGTCCAATAGCTGATGATCAACAGGTGAAATGATGGGTAAACTGGAAAAGCAAAAGAGAGGGGGGGAGATAAAGCACAACCAGAGAAAATACAAAACCGCATGATGCTTACTCAGCACAAAAGGAATATCCTCTAAACTGAGAGACTCTAGTGAAGATGAAAGACCGTACAATGGTGGTGACGAGTTTTGGGTGAATGGTTCCGGCCGTGCAAAAGTTTGGGCCGGATTTCCCGCGTATGGGTGTTCTCCAAACATCAAAATGTGTTGTGCGTTTAGTGAGCTGTTCGCCCAAGGGAGGGGTACAAATGAGTGCCAGGCCAGGCCCTCAACATGGGTGGGTGATTTGGGGCAGGGGGGCACCGGAAGTGATATCATACCTCCATTCCATGCTAAACCCAGAAGTTGAAGCAGAATCAATAGAATGTAAAGCTTACTATAGAGACCACACCAGCAAATGGGAGGGTAGAATGGGAGGAAGTAGCCAAATGTAGCTAATACAAATCAACAGTAGATGACAAACACAATACCAACAGCTCCATCACATGGAAAACGAATCAAAGCAGAAAATGAGACAGAAACTAACCACAATTTAAAAGCTACAGTTAGATGTTATGGAGGAAAAATTGCCAAGATAAATACAGTCAAGGATCACATCAAAGCAAAAAAAAGGATGAAAGGAAAAAAGGACCACATCCCCATCTCCACAAATGGTCCCCAAAAAATTTGGAGGTTATGTGACAGATGCTAGAGGTGAAAAATAATGCCCACATGAAAACAAATATAAACTAAATCCAAATGAAAAATGAAAAAAATAAATAATACATTTCACAGAGGGCTAACAGTCTTTGGTAGTTGATATAGTTGATAGTAATAAGTCATCACAAAATGGGAAAAATGTGTTTATAATCTTTATTAGAGTGTAGCGCCTAACCCTTTATTCAAATGTGATCTTTAGAACATATATCTCAAATAACCAATAAGTGAGCAAAAAAGAAGGAAGAATCAGCGCCAAGGAAATTAATGGAAAATTGTGGATTTCAATTAAGAATGCTGCCGCTCAATACTACAATCTCTAGTGATGATGGACTCCTTACAATCAGCGCATGTGAAACCAATTGATGTCATCCTATAAATAATATACCATTACTTTCTATATACATTTAACATATAATGTACATGTATTATATAAAGTGCAAATGCAAAAACACCAAAACAGGAAACAATAGATATATGTGTCACCACAATTTATTGTGCAACTAAAAAAAAATCTTTGTGCATAAAAACCTGTGGATCTCACATCCCAAAATCATATGAGAAATCATGAAAAAGTGCATATATAAATGTATATCCCAAAGAATTCATATTTCATAAGTAAAGTAAAAGTGTCCAAAAATCCCTATTTTTTTTAAATATATCTCCAAATGCATGTGTGCAAAATTGTTGCCAGTCAATAATGAGAGTTGTTGAATCAAGTCTCTGAAATTCCCACAAAATCTAAATCCACCTCGTACAACAGTATCTCTAGTTCTCCCATCTTGTCTGCCAGTAAACATGAGTCGAACATCCCCCGGGTTCGCAACAAGACAATCGAATAGGCAAAGAAATTGGTCGAACACGCGAGCACCGTTAAAGTCTATGGGATACGAACATGAAGAACCAAAAGTGCTTTTAACGGCTTATATGCATGTTATTGTCATAAAAAAGTGTTTGGGGACCTGGGTCCTGCCCCAGGGGACATGTATCAATGCATTTAAAAAAAATGCTTAAAGTGAAACAAAAAAAGTGAAATATTCCTTTAAATTTTGTGCCTGGGGGGTGTCTATGGTATGCCTGTAAAGTGGCAAATTTTTACCGTGTTTCGAACAGTCCCGCAGCAAAATTAAATTTCTAAAGAAAAAAAAGTAATTTAAAACTACTCGTGGCTGTAATGAATTGTTAGCTCTCAGCAATACAGATGAAACTCATTGAAAAACCCTGAACCAAAATAAAATATAATAAATTGTGTGGGGGTCCCCTAAATTCCATGCTAGGCCCTTTAGGCCTGGTATGGATATTAAGGGAACCCTGAGCAATTTTTTTTTAATGACGTAGGGGTCCCCCAAAATCCGAGTGGTGCTTCTCCTGCCGTGACAGCTGTTTTATGAGTGAGTGAAAAACTTGTATAGCGCTACACATGCAAACTGAATCGCCTCAAGGGAGCTTGGTATCCATTACTTATTATTTTTTGCCTTCAGAATAGATGGGTTTTGAGTTTTTTCCTGAAGGCCTGGTGATTCACTTCCGTTCGGATACTGGTTGGTAAAGCGTTCCACAGTCGAGGTCCTTGGACTGCAAATATCCATTCTCCTTTGGACTTGTTATTTGGAGTAGATTTTGGTTTGTAGATCGGAGGATACGATTTGGGTTGTGACATTTAAATTTTTCACATAGATATTGGGGCGCACTTCCTTGTACACATTTGTGCGTCAGGCAGCGCGTCTTAAACATAATTCAATCTTTTACGGGCAACCAGTGGAGGGAGAGATTGATTCCCAGGTTTTTTTTCCTGTTACAAGTCGTGCCGCCGTATTCTGGACGACTTGTAAACAAGCAATTTGGTATTTTAGGAGTCCGAGGTAAAGGGCGTTTGCATAGTCGAATCTGGAGTTGATTATTGTTCCCACCACGACTGCTGTGTCTTCTTTTGGAATGAAGGGAATGAGTCTACGTAGCAGGCACAGCAGATGGTGGGATCTGCTGACTACCGACCCTATTTGTGCATCCAATGTCATGTCGGAGTCAAAAGTGACTCCGAGACTTTTGATTTTGATGCTAGGGGTGATGGTTTGTCCCAAAATGGGCGGGGGCATACATGTTGTTGTCGCAAATCTCTTTCGGTTGGCGTGGAACAGAAGAAGTTCTGTTTTTGATCCATTGAGTTTAAGGTAACTCTCCGTCATCCAATTCTCTATCAGAGTAAGGCATTTCGCTAGTCTGAGATAATGATCCTTTTTGTTGCTGATATGAAAGTAAAGTTGGGTGTCATCCACGTAGGAATGGTAGAGTAAATTCTGGTTACTGATGATTTCGAAGAAAGGGCGGAGATAAATATTGAATAGTACGGGCGACAAGGGTGACCCCTGTGGAACTCCGCATGACACCATACGTTTTTCAGAAGTGAAAGGACCTAGTTTCACTATCTGTGATCGGTTTTCCAGGAAGGAGGAAAACCAGGGTAGATCCGAGTCTGCCACTCTAGCTACTTCAGCAAAAAGAAAAAACGACAGTTTTTCCATTGATACATGTTCCCTCGGGCAAGACCCGGGTTCTCAAAGATGTTTTCACATGCATACTATAGACACCCAGCAGGTACAATATTTAAAGGAATTTTTCATATTTTTTATTTTTTTATTTAAGCATCATTAAAATCACTGCTCCTGCTCCTGCATCAGGAGCAGTGATTTTAATGATGCTTAAATTAAAAAAAATATAGCTGGGTGTCTATAGTATGCCTGTGATAATGTCTTTAAATAGCACAATCACCTGCCTGCCAGTAAATTAGGAAGAACTGATCTAGCTAAACTATACAGTGTATAAATATATGTACAACACCTGTGATGTATATATATATCCTCTACACACTGTAACATTAACTGACTAGCCTGCCTGCTCTATCTACCTGCAAAAAATTACACTCTCTCTGTCTCTCCCTGTTCTCTGTTAACTGCCGCAACACACTACACAAGGCCGCCCTGGAGGGGCATTTGGGGATTTTCTTGATACCAAGCCAAGGTCAGGTAGATCAAGAAAGATTGCAGCCAAAACTGACAAAAGAATTGTTTGGGATACAAAGAAAGACTAAGGCCTCGTACACACGGCCGAGGAACTCGATGGGCGAAACACATTGTTTTGCTCGTCGAGTTCCTTGTGAAGCCGCCGAGGATCTCGGCGAGCCAACTTTTCCCATTGCCGTCGAGGAAAAAGAAGACATGCTTTCTTTTTGGCCCGACGAGATCCTCGGCGGTTTCCTCGTTGAAAAGTGTACACACGACCGGTTTCCTCGGAAATTGTTTTCATGCGTAAGGTAAATTTGTTAATTAACGCATGTAAACAATTTTACTTGAATAAATTATATACTATACAATTACTGTTATCTTTACTGGCGGAAACGTTACCCACTTCATTTAAAGTCCCGGCGCGAATCCTTTATTGACTATATGTAATAGGGATGGAAGTGTGTCATTGGGGACACCAAACCTCTTCACTGAGGACACACACAGCTGTGGAGATTGCCTGCTGTGTCTTACTTTTATACTTGGGATATTCACCATACTCAGGTACTTGCTTTATCCACCTCATCATATTCAGGCACACTTGCATTTCTTACACACAGCTCATTCCTTGAGAACTCATCATTTATTATTATTTTTTGGTTTGTTTTACTTTTTGATATCTTGGATTCCTCCACACTAAGTTCACCCCTTTCTTCTCTCTTCCTCTCCTACCATCCTGGACCCAGGCCCTTTACTGAGATATATACATCCTGATGCCAATACTCATTAACTTTACTTTACTATTTCAGATACCTGACAAACATTTATAGCCTATACTCCTGTATGGATTAACAAAGGTTTCTAGCGACACATCACCACACACACATCCACAGTTCACCTTTCTCTTCTATCCTGTCATCTGCTAGTATCCCTCTGATATCTCATGTTTCTAACCATCTTGCTACCATTTTTGGCCTAGGCCTTTCATCCAGACATAATTCTATACTAATATTGATTGATTCTACTTTACTACTTTAGATGTCTGATAAAACATACTTATGTTCACAGCCTATACTTTTTATGGACTATGAGGTCTCTATGGATACATCACTATACCTATGCCATGCCTGCTCTCCGTTTGGCCCCTGGAGGGGTCCCTTTTTGACTCCACCCCCTCAGTCCCGGTTGAGGCACCTGCTGCCGTCTTGGGGCCGCACACTTGTAGCCATGGTCAAGCTCAGTGGTGAGTATGGGGACCCACAACCCCTCCTGCCCTGTGCCTTTGCAACTAATACTGTGCCAGATTGCCAAACATATATACTTTTTCATCCTAGGTACAGTGTTACACACCCCTGAAGAGCGAGCTGGATCTTGCGAAACTAGGCTAGTCCGGTAGTACGATGCCCGTGTACTCTGTCCACTATTATACTTGTGTACTAATATTTATTGTTTATGTATCGTTTTAATTGGCAATTGTTGGTGTTATCTATGTATGTAACAATTTTACTTTACGCATGTAAACAATTTTACTTGAATAAATTATATACTATACAATTACTGTTATCTTTACTGGCGGAAACGTTACCCACTTCATTTAAAGTCCCGGGGCGAATCCTTTTTTGACTATATGTAATAGGGATGGAAGTGTGTCACTGGGGACACCAGACCTTTCCTCTTTTTTTGTAAATCAAACTATGTCTTTCACTAACTTGTGGCGGCCGCTGGATGTGCAGATGTAGAACCCCTGCTGAATGGAACCCAGGGCAGTTTGGCTTATCAATAATCCTCACTCTACATTTAGCTGTGTCCTTCATTCATCTTCAGGGAAGGCATGCTCTCCCCCCACAGTTCTTGAGAGCAACCATTGCAATGTTGCCTCAGATCCCTACTCATGGTCCAGTTACAGATCTATTTCAATGTTATATAATGACATAAAATTCTCATCTAAAATACTGGCCACTGGAATAAATGCTTTATTGGTAGACTTATACCCAAAACTTCAAGGCCCCTCACGACAAATGGGAGACAATGTGCAGCACATGATACAGATTGACCATTTCACCCACTCGAGATCTCTAGAAATCATACTTCTCTTCCTCAATGACTAAAAAGTCAGTACCCCACTTTTAAGTACACAATGAGGTTTATTTACTAAAGCTAGAAAGTACAAAATCAGGATCACTTCTGCATAAAAAACGAATGAGCTTCTAACTTCAGCTTGTTCAATTAAGCTTTGGTAATAAAACCTGGAAGCTCACTGGTTTCTATGCAGAAGTGAGCCTGATTTAGCACGTTCCATCTTTAGTAAATTATCCCCATTGTGTACTTAAAAGTGGGGTATGCCTGTATATGTTTTCCTTTTTTTGTAAGTGGGGCTTTGGGAAAAAATCCTTATCATGGATCACAGCATTATATGCCCAACACTCAGTGTGACTTGTGACTTTACAACATCTCTTCCATACCCTGTTGTCTTTTGTGGTCATTTCAGTTACTCTTTGGTCCTAAGGCCTACCTAATTATCCCTGAAGGGGAATGCAGGCCGTTTTTTTTATCACTCCATCTCTACTATATTTGTTGGAATCCTTTCCTCAGCACCTCCCTGTCTATAAACAGAACATGGCCAGTGCTTCACCAGACAGACTAAAAACCCAGCAAAGTAGGATTAGGTGGACACGCCAGCCTTGAAACTTGTATAGAGCCATTAGTGTTATTCTTTTTTCTTTCCAGAAGGCTGACAGATTGTATACTCTGCTAAGAGTTAGAGCCGGTTCACACTAGGGCGACACGACTTCCAGCACGACTTTCAGAGGCGACTCCGACACGACTTGAACATGAACCACAGGGCGATCTGGGGCGATTTACAACACAACTTGAAGTCGTCTCCAGGACAGGAGACTTTCCAGTGGCCAATAAAACAACAATCAGCTCTGGGAGAGGGAGGGGGAGGGAGGAGGGCAGGAGAGATTTGCCTGAGAAATGTATGTTATCTTCCTGGAAAGTAGCTTCAGATAAGACAGTGATCCGACTTCTGAGGCGACTTCCATTGAAATCAATGGGTACAAATCGCCTACAAGTCGGATTGAAGTAGTACAGGAACCTTTTCTGAAGTCGGATCGCCTTGAGTCGTGTGTATTAACACAGCTCCCATTCACTTCCATTGTTTTTCTCTACAGCGCGACTTGAGGCGACATGAAGTCGGATCGCAATTCGCCCCAGTGTGAACCGGCTCTTACAGTTTTGTACGTCATGTGTGTGTGCTGCATTGCTGTTTCCATATAGGATATATCTCTGCCTCCACTAATTCAATAACTAATTTGCAAGGGTCATTACTGACGTGTCTTCAAGATTGATGTTTTACAATGTTGGCAGGGTTATTGCATGTTTATTCTTCTAACAGGTCTTCATTGTTAAGACCACTGTATCTATTTACTTTTTTTTCAAGCTGTTGTAAGCTAGTTGGATTTTATGTTTTCATGCTATGAGATATATAAATGTATCTGACTATAACTGTCCATATTGTTTATTACACTTGCAGTATGGTTAAACTGTTAAATTTACAACAACCATTTAGTAACAATGTAAATAAAACCAGTAATTTACATTTATTTACCAATAAAATCTTAATAGAGCTGTGGTCTCTAATTTTCATATTTAAAAGCAACTGTTTGTAATTTTCTTGTGTACATCATAGCATGCAGATCAAATAATATATGCCTGGTAATGCTAAAATATTATTATATTTTTTTTTTTGCATTGGAGGTGAAATATAAGCTAAACGCAGCATATATATATATATATATATATATATATATATATATATATATATATATATATATATATATATATATATATATATATATATATATATATATATATATTTGATGAATCTAGCAAAACAAAGCAAATGCCTGTGTCAATAAAGGATGAAATTCTGCTCAACCAAAACATAATTGTTTTATAATAAAGCAATCGCTGTACCCATTTGTCTGTAATATTGATATGCGCTATTGAAATGATTTGTACAAACAACTGTAAATAAAAAACAATTTACAGGAAATCCATAGGTGCAAATTAGAATTCTATTGTAAATGGGGAGGGTAGTGCTGCGCTAATCAGTGGTGAATGGATAAGTGAATAAACAAGTGGGGGAGGGGAATGAAAGTAGGTGTAATTGAAATGAGGAGCAATATAGCCCAAATGGCATCAGCATAAAAATAAATATAAATGATCAGTGAACAATAACAGTAATGGTGCAAATCATATAACTACACAAGTTCCTCTTAATGTGATGAAATACACTATAAGTAATGGTGCAAAGAAAATTCCAGGTAACTGTGCTAAGTGACACTCCTATACTGGTGATAAACAGTCCATCAACAGAGTTTGAGAAATATTAGCAAAAAATATAAGTAAAATTTCAAAAGTCCAAGAAAGCAAAAGTGCAAGTGTAGGTCCGCAATATGGAGTGAGAGGAAAATGGGTATCCAGTGATCCTTTTAGGGTAAGTAAGGATGTCCCCTTACCTTACTGCTGTAAGGTAACAGCATATAGATCCAACCACATTAGATGGTTCACTCGATGGGCTCTGATCCAACAACGGCAGGTCCTCCTTGGAGTTCTCGTCCCAGATTGGTCAGTTTCTCGCCCCAAAGAAATAAAGCATCGATGGTGTGATACCGTTTTAAGAATTTTAATTCTCAAAGAAAATAGACAGGGGTACTCACATAATCCAAAATACAATTGAGCATGTAAAAAAGAGGGGCAATCTGTCGCCAACGTCACCTCCGATACCTCTCAGTGGACTCATGCGCATTCGTCACTATCATGTGACTTCCTCAGGCTGAGGAAGTCACATGATAGTGACGAATGCGCATGAGTCCACTGAGAGGTATCGGAGGTGACGTTGGCGACAGATTGCCCCTCTTTTTTACATGCTCAATTGTATTTTGGATTATGTGAGTACCCCTGTCTATTTTCTTTGAGAATTAAAATTTTTAAAACGGTATCACACCATCGATGCTTTATTTCTTTGGGGCGAGAAACTGACCAATCTGGGACGAGAACTCCAAGGAGGACCTGCCGTTGTTGGATCAGAGCCCATCGAGTGAACCATCTAATGTGGTTGGATCTATATGCTGTTACCTTACAGCAGTAAGGTAAGGGGACATCCTTACTTACCCTAAAAGGATCACTGGATACCCATTTTCCTCTCACTCCATATTGCGGACCTACACTTGCACTTTTGCTTTCTTGGACTTTTGAAATTTTACTTATATTTTTTGCTAATATTTCTCAAACTCTGTTGATGGACTGTTTATCACCAGTATAGGAGTGTCACTTAGCACAGTTACCTGGAATTTTCTTTGCACCATTACTTATAGTGTATTTCATCACATTAAGAGGAACTTGTGTAGTTATATGATTTGCACCATTACTGTTATTGTTCACTGATCATTTATATTTATTTTTATGCTGATGCCATTTGGGCTATATTGCTCCTCATTTCAATTACACCTACTTTCATTCCCCTCCCCCACTTGTTTATTCACTTATCCATTCACCACTGATTAGCGCAGCACTACCCTCCCCATTTTCAATTGCTTATGGTTTGATACACCTTCCAGTGCCGCAGCTGTACCTCCACTTCTCATCACTTTCATTTCCCCTCCCCCTTTCTTCCCCTCTCTGTTTCCCCTCCTTTGATAAGCGCGGTAATATCCATTTTTCCACTAGAATTCTATTGTGTTACACAGAGAGGAAAAGTTCTATTGAGAATTATACCAGACGTAAAATTAGTTTAAGCTGTGCGTCAAATGAGGAGAATTTCACACACAGGGAGCTGCCGGATAAATATTCCACTTATTATTTAATTTTAGTGTTTATGTTAGCTTACAGCAATTCAAATTTAGTTGGTTGTAAGGTAGTCATCAACTAGATACTTTAAGCACAAGACCAATTAGATCAAAACTATGTATATCAAAGTGTAATTAAAATGTACAATGTGATGTTTTGTCTGCACCATATATACTCTAAAACCTATTGAACTTAAAATGAAAAGTTTTTCTTTTTAATCTCCCCAACATGTATGTACTCTCCTTGCAAGCAAGTATTGTGTGTCTATATTGCATTAATAGACTAAGATTAGGACTGCTATTCATATACCATATATAAAAATATTATGACACAATAATGATATATGTAGTGCAGGGATTGCAGACTCTTGTAGCAATTTATTATTGACTTAGCCAGATATACATACCCATTTTGTAGGCAACTCTACAATGTTGAGCTCAAAAAGAAATCATATATAATTTACCCCAGATGATGTCTTCTTAGACTAAACGCGTCGGGAAGAGCCCTGCTGATTCCATTGCATTGTCTACATTGATATTTTAAAAGCGTTTGTTTTATCCTTCCAAATGTGAGTGTTCCCAATTGTATTAAATTTCCATTTATATCTATCACACTATGTGGAGTATTTGTTTTCTCCTCAGTTACACTGCATGATATAACAACAAAACCTGGGGAATGCCCAGGGAAAAACCAAGCCTACTTACCGACCAGCTCGCAGAACAACCAATTAACCTGTCTAACATTATGCGTTAAAAACAGGGGTTTTGTCCGCACGCATTTGCAAAGGCACCAAGGCACCCTGTAATCTGTGGTCCTAACACTAAACAATGAGTGTCCCCACAATGGAGGCACATGCATTCTAATTGGTAGATAGGGGCAGGTGGAGTGAAGGGGAGACACCCCTCCTTAAAGGTGCAGGAGCACACCAAACACCCAGCATGTAGAACAATGGCTGCAAAGGTGTTGGTGTGCTGCTGGACCAATACAAGCACCATAGATGAGACATAAAACGTGTCCACCGCCCCATCTATAGCTGGCCATAGCAGTAAGTAGCATTGGAAGGCTAAAGCAAATAACAACAAAACCTGGGGAATGCCCAGGGAATAACCAAGCCTACTTACCGACCTGCTCGCAGAACAACCAATTAACCTGTCCAACAGTATGCGTTAAAAACAGGGGTTTTGTCCGCACGCATTTAAAAAACGCATGCGTGAGCCACAGAGCCGTGCCAACGCACCCTGTGATCTGTGGTCCTAACACTAAACAATGAGTGTGCCCACAATGGAGGCACATGCATTTTAATGGATAGATAGGGCATGATATATGGTAAAGACACAGCCCACTTGGACTTGTGGGTATTGGTTGCTTTCAAGCCGGATGTAGGGATTATCTCACATCTTGGCTAGAAGTATACGTGTTGATGCTTCATCTATTGGTGTTTACACCACAAGTTTTGGAACAGGTGGTGTATGCCGATTGGGAACATCCTGATAGGACCTTTGTTCCTCCTAAAAGGTTTTCCCTTTTTTTTTTTTTTTTCATTCAAAGTCTTTTATTGAAAGATTTAAAGATAATAACAAAAAGATCATACATACAATGAACTTTTCCAATCGCAGACGCAGCTGGATAAAAACATCTAAGGGATTGCCAAAAATCAGGTTATTCATTCGAATAGAAACAATTTGTTTTCTAACAAGCCTAGCTCTCTGGTAGCAGCAGAGCCAACAAGGTGCTATACGTTCTAAAATAGCAAGCAAACTTTGCGGTATTGTATGCAGTGAGTGGCAACTTGACTTCATATAACATTGCAACTACGATTGCATCAACAGATTCTGCTGTGGATCAGATGTGAACAGGATCAGTTAGCTGCAACCGATACATCTGAACATTCATGAGAAAGGTTAGGAATTAGATGTATTAATGAAGAAGAAATACAAAGGGAGAGGGAGGGGGAAGGATGGGGGGGGGTAGACTCAGTGGTATTTGATATACGGCCACGTTGCTGAAGAGGTCCTCCCAGGGAATTACCCTGTCAGCGCCATCTCGTATTCCCGTGAGTACCTAAAAGAGAACCAGTGTTGCCAGGTATCGTGAAAGCTCTCGACCGAACCCCTGTCCTGAGCCAAGGTATCTTCCATCTCACAGACCTCAGCGACTCTATGGAGCCAGTCGGGGATGGTCGGAACTTTTACAGAGTTCCAGTGTAGGGGTATTAGGGATTTGGCTGCGTTTAAGAGGTGCATGGTCAAGGACCTCTTATATCGTGCCAGCGAGAAGGAGGACAAGTGTAATAAGCTGCAAGCGGCATTCAAGACTAGTTTGGTTTCTGTAATTTGTTTAATCAAGCGATGTGTCTTCTCCCAGAAGGCAGAGATCGAGGGGCAGCTCCACCAAATGTGGAGTAATGTGCCCCTCTCCGTCTGGCACCTCCAGCATGTGTCCGGCCTCTGAGGATTCCATTTATGGAGCCTGTCAGGGGTGTGATACCAACGCGTTAGGAGCTTGTAACTCGTTTCTTGGAGTTTGGTGCTGATTGAGCATTTGTGTGCAAGGGTGCAGGCATACCTCCATTGTTTCCCCGAGATTTCCATCCCGAGGTCCTCCGACCACTTCTCCCTGTGTCCGACCGTCTCCGTACCACCAGTATGCTGTAGCCAGTAGTATGTCACCGAGGTAGTCTTGTCTAGGGGGGACTGCAGGCTGCAAACAGACTCCAGGTCAGTCAGTGGTCTAATGAGGTCTTGTGTGTCCCCGAGTTTGCCTAGGTAGCTGCTGCGGAATAGGTCCATAATTTCATATTGGGGAGGTTGTGTTCGGACTTAAGAGCTGACCAGTCTCTGAGTTTGTCCCCAACAAAACACTCGCCTGCTAGCAGAGGAGTACGCGTGGGAACCTTCCTGAGAGTCGGATTACACATGCCCGGGACAAAGTCGGGGCTGTCCGCCAAGGGCGTAAGGGGGCCAGGTGAGGTGGAGATCCCCCTCCGTCCTGTGAGAGTGTGAAAAACTTCTAATGTGGCACCTGTTACAGGGTGTCTACGTAGGGAGCGGGGGTAAGCGTGTCTCGGAATCCACGGGGAAAATTTAAGAGGGATCGGGCAGAGCTCCGTTTCCAGAGCCACCCAATCCTTCGTAGTCCCATGGCAGTGCCAGTCAATGATCCTGGCAAGGTGTGTCGCAGCGTGGTAGTTTTTAAAGTCAGGGAGACCCAACCCGCCCAACTCTTTAGGTTTCATCAGGGTGGACAGTTTAATTCTGGGCTTCTTACGGTTCCACAGAAATCTTAGTAGGAGTGCATTTAGGGAAGTAAAGAATCGGCGAGGAATCTGAACCGGTAGGGTACGCATTAGGTAGAGAAACCGTGGGAGTATAACCATTTTAATAATGGATGCCCGGCCAAACCAGGAAAAGTTTCCTTTGTCCCACTGGGTAAGGTCCTGTTCACAGTTTTTAAGGAGAGGTGGGAAGTTTTTTTCAAAAGTGTCTGAAAGTCGAGGTGTAAGCCAGGTTCCCAGATATTTAAGGGCCCCTGGGTCCCAGCGGAAGGAGGAGTGGGCTTTGGTCATCTCTAACAATCTGTCCAGTAATGAGATATTTAGTGCCTCTGATTTTGTGTAGTTGATTTTCAGGTTTGACACATAGCCATAGTGTGAAAATTCTTTCAGTAGGTTGGGAAGTGCAATGTGTGGGCCTGTTAAGAAAAAAATGAGGTCATCGGCGTACGCCGCTACCTTAAACTCCTTCTCCCCAATCCTGAACCCCGTCACCGCGTCGTTAAGTTTCACTGTCCTGATAAAGGGTTCGAGTGACAGGATAAACAGCAAAGGCGATAACGGACACCCTTGTCTCGTGCCGTTCTCTATCTTTACTTTTTTTGAGAGGGTGCCGTTGATCCATAGTTGTGCCGATGGGTCCTGGTAAAGTGCTGCTATCCATTATAGCATGTGTGGTCCCAAGCCCACCCTCGCGCACACCGCCATCATAAAATCCCAGGCCACCCGATCGAAGGCCTTCTCCGCGTCAGTGGACAGGAGAAGGCCCTCGATTTTCCGATCCCTCGCCGCCTGTATGAGCAGAAGTGCCTTGGTGACATTATCCTTGGCCTCTCGACCAGGCATGAAGCCCACCTGCTCCATTCCTATCAGCCCTGGAAGGAGTGGTCTCAGTCTTGTGGCCAGGATTTTCGCAAATAATTTTACGTCCAAATTCAGCAAGGAAATAGGGCGATAACTCGCACAGTCCTTGCCTGACTTTGGAATAACCGTGATGTGCGCGGATAAAAAATCTGGGGTGACCTGTCTACGTGAGGACAACAAGTTCAAGGCGTCTCTAAGTGGTCCAGTGAGTTGATTAGAAAAAGTCTTAAAGTATATAGCCGAGTATCCATCCGGACCTGGGCTTTTCCCTGATTTCAGCTGTTTGATGGCCTGAGTAATTTCCAGGGCCGTGATCGGCTCCTCGAGTAGGGACATATCAGTGTTTGAGAGGACAGGGAGGCCACTGTTTGTAATGTAATCATGAATAATCTGCGTCCTGTCTCCGGTCATGTGTTGTTGTCTGTGTTGCGGGGGGAGGGCATAGAGTTTGGAATAAAAGCTGTGGAAATGATCCGCGATCGCGTCCGTCGTCACGTCGAGGCCCCCTATCTGGTCTGTTGATCCCCTTGATATGGTTAGTCGACGAAATCTCGCGTAAGGCCCTTGCCAGAAACCTGCCTGCTTTATTCCCCGATTTGTAATACAGTTTCTTCTTAAAGAATAGCATGCGCTTGGCCGTGGAGTCCAGCAAATGTTGCAGTTCCCGACGCGCTTCAAGTAACCGTGATGCGGAATCAGTGGAGAGGGATTGTTTGTGTAACGTTTCTAATGTGTTAATCTGGTTAGTTAGCTTTTGGATTACAGCCTCTCTTTCCCGCTTCCGGCGTGAGCCCAGTCCCATCAGGATTCCCCTCATGGAGCATTTATGGGCCTCCCACACAGAAAGTGGGTCCGAACCCGGGGTCGCATTGAGTCTGAAGAACTCTGTCAGGCTGTCAGTTAGGGTAGGTAGTGCCGATGGGTCTGTCAGGAGAGAGGCGTTAAGCCTCCAGGACGGTTGTCTTCGTGTGGGGTTCGCTAGGTCCATGGAAATTGCTGTGGGCGCGTGGTCCGAAAAGGACTGAATGCCTATGTGAGCCCCTGTCACCCTCCCAAGGTCTCGCTGAGACACAAGGATATAGTCTAGTCTCACGTATCTAGAATGTGGGGTGGAGAAGTGCGTAAAGTCCCTACCGTCCGGTTGGAGGAAGCGCCACGTATCAGTTAGTTGTAGGGACTGGAGTAATAGTTTGATGGCTTTGAGTATTCTATAGGAAATACATGTCTTCCCATTGGATGTGTCCGCTATTGGATTCAGTGGTACGTTGAAGTCACCCCCTAGGACTAAACAACCCTTGGCAAAGCCACGGAGCTCACGGACCACAGTCTGACAGAACGACTTATGTGCCCTGTTAGGGAAGTACACGTTTGCAAGAGTCAGTGGAGTATCCCCATATATTCCTCTTATAAAGAGGAATCTACCTCCCGGGTCACTCAGCTGTTCTAAGACCTCAAACGGAGCCTCCTTACTTACTAAGATCGTCACCCCTTTTGACCTGGAGTCATTGTTTGTTGCGCGGAATGCCTTGGGGAAATATGTACTGGAGAGCCTGGGAATGTGATGAGTCTTGAAGTGGGTCTCTTGCAAAAAGACAAAATGGGGCCTACCTTTTTTAAGTTCCCTTAATAGGGAGGTGCGGCGTTCGGGGATGTTGAGACCCCTCACGTTGTGGGAGATCACGAGGGGGGTGCTACCCAACGAGGAGTAAGCCATGGCGGAGAGTTCAAACGTAGGAGGTGGCGGGGACCTGGGAATCGACCTGTGAGAACACAATAAAGGTAGTTATTCAGCAACGTGACCGCAACAGTCAGGAAGATGACCGCGGTTGAGCATGCGTTAGCACCAAGTCAAGGGGGGTTGGTAGGGGAGGGGATGGGGTTGGGGAATCAGTTAGGAAGGAAGGGGGTAAGAAAATTAGCGGGAGAGAAGAGGAAAACAAGGAAGATAATGGAGCAATAGGAATATAGGAGGTGGATCTCCCCCCGGGGGCAAAAATGGATGCCCCCAACGGAGAGCCTCACCTACACAATGTGGTGCACCCGGCGTCTCAGAGGACACGGAGTGCCTTGTGGGGTAGAAGGGAGGTGGCGGCAGCTAAGCCACAGCCCCTCAGTACCTCTGTTTAATGCAAAATCAATAACACAAAATATAATATAACCAACAGGGTAGAGTACACGCACAGCCCTACTGGCTGTATGATGAAAGGAAGCTAAATTAAAGTTTTACACCCGACTAGGATAAAAACAAAAAAAAAAATAAGGTAGCGGGCAACTAGTGTAATTAAGGTAATTAAAGGGCCCATTCAGAGTGAGCACGTACATGCAGACAGCAAGCTCCAAACTATATGCTATAAGCTGTATGCTATATGCTATATACTATATATCCCCTTCCACAAGCCTCCTGCCCCCAAAGTAAAATATCGAAATACATGTCAAATGATCAGCCCATATGCTAGAATACATGACCCTGCCAGTATGACGGTCCATTAGAGAGGATCTTTCGACTCCTAGAGGGAGAGAATAAGTGTAAAGTCATCAAGTGGTGATTAATAAGATGGTCCTCGGATCAGTGTCTGCCGCGTGTCAATCATGGAGGCTGTAATAAGCTGCGTTCATAAGCAGGAGCAATGAGCCACGTCCAGGCAGAGTTTAAGCTGGTGATGAAAAAAGAAGGGGGGGTCATCCTCCGGGTGCTTACAAAGTTCGCCGACCAAGTTTTATTGTTATGAAGCTGTAAGCATTCTGTGAATCGGCTTATGGCATCGGGCAGGGTGACAAAAGCTGGGACACGTCTGCAGGGAAGCATCGGGTCAGGTTCGGCGATTCTCGAGTGAGACAGCCTGCAATCCAGGGGGGAGTGTCAGTGGGGCTTGGGAACCGGGTAAGGTGATGAGGAAACGGGCTCACTCAGTACTCATGGGGCTTAAGAAATAAAGTCACTCACCCCCAAATTCTCTTAGGGCCTCTGCGTGGCGATTCGGAGTGCCCGCTTTTGATCCTCCTCCTCGGCCATGTTTAGGCTTCTTTGCGAGCCTCTTGTCCGGTGTGGATTGCGGGGATTCAGGAGGGCTACGATCAGGGAGGGGGTGCAGAAACTCCGAGTACCAATCAGGCAGAGCAGTCAGGCCGAGGCCCAGAGCTTCACAGAACTCAGGCAGGTCCGCAGGCACTCGGAGGGTGTGTTGGTGGCCGTTGAGGGTCACGTTCAGGGCGAAAGGAAAGCGCCAAGTGTACCTGATGTCCTTATCCCTCAGTTTGTCCAACAGGGGCCTTAGAGCTCTCCTATTCCGCAGAGTGATAGGGGATAGGTCCTGGAAGAGCAGGATGTTGGCTCCATTGAAAACGAGGTGGTCATTCCTCTGGGCCTTGCGCATAATGTCCTCCTTGAGCCCAAAACTTTCAAGGCAATATATTATATCCCTCGGCGGGGCTGTGTCGGGGCCTCTAGGCCCGAGAGCCCTGTGTGCCCTCACAAAGATAATCTCTGTATCTTCCTGCCATTCTAGAAGGGTATTGAAGACACTGCGCAGGGTAGTGACAATTTGGGCCGAGTCCACCGACTCTGGTATCCCCCTCACCCGTATATTACACCTCCTACCTCTATTATCGAGGTCCTCCAGGTGGCGATTCATGTCGATGAAGTGGTGTGCATGGACCGTAGCTGTCTTTTCCATTTTCTGGATAGCTCTGTCTCTACGTTTCCCGGCCGTCTCCGTGGCGGCCATCTTTTCGTTCAGCACAAGCATGCTGGTCTTGAGGTCTGTTATGGCCGCTGAAAATGCAGCTTTAATATCTGCCGCAATGACGGACATGTCCGCGGCTGTGAGGGGACGGTCTGCTCCGGATCTGTTTTTGGCCGAGCTCTCCGAGGCCGATTGGGAGTCGTCGCTGTATTCCTCCTCGTGGCGGTTCAGCACCATCTTGGGCCCAGGCATGGCGCCGCGGCTCGTCGCCCTGGGTTTGAAGAGTTCTTCTATGTTCTTGGCCGAATAGGACACGGAGCCGCGGCGTGGGCGAGAGTGTGGGGTGGTGTGGAGTTTTTTGCCCGGCATCTGGAAGCTGGTAGTCGGGTGAAAAGCTGCCAGAGGCTGTGCGTGCTGAGGAGCTCCTTCAATGTGCGACCATTCTCGCACATTGAAGGAGGTTTTCTCGCGAGGTTTTCCCTTTTATATCCCATGGATGAAAAGTTTGTTAAAAAATGGAACATGCCAGCCGTAGATGCAGCCATGCATCTCTTCCTTTAAGCAGAGGTTCACCCTAAAAATCATCTATATACCATTAGATACAGCATACTGCTGACATCTACAGTATGCTGGTATTTTTTTATTTTTTTTGGTGTACTTACCGTCTTATAGTTCTTTTCATCCGGCTCTGAGTTCTCACTCCCACGGGGAGTAGGCGTTCCTATGAAGAGGGGTAGATGATTGACGTGTGGGTAAGGTACGTCGCGCGTTCCGAAAATAGACGAACTAGGACTCGGTGCTATATGGCGCCTGCGCCTGCCGTGTAGAGCTGACTGCACAGGCGTCGTATAATGCCGAGTCTCAGATCGTCTATTTTTGGAACACGTGACGCGCCTTACCCGCACGTCCATCATCTACGCATCTTAATAGGAACGCCTACTCCCCGGGGCAGTTAGAACCCGGAGGCCGGGTAAAAAGAACTATAAGAAGGTATGTAGCGCGGAAAAAAAAAAATACCAGCATACTGTAGATGTCAGCAGTATGCTGGATGTAACGGTATATAATTGTTTTAGGGTGAACCTCCGCTTTAAACAAGAATTTAACTTGTCTGGTAGATAATGCACAGGGCTTGAAAGAGTTATTATTAAATTGGAGTTATTATTAAAGTCTTCCCTTTCTTTAACCAGTTCAGCTATTCAGCCAGCTGTTGCAGCTATTGGTATTTGCCAGTCTGTAAAAGATCAGATCAAACAGCCTAATAGGCCTAACCAAGAGGATAATCTGCCTGAAAGTAAGAAAGTAATTCCTGGAGCGCTCTGTTTTTTTCTGTTGATCCTTTAAAGTAGGGCTGTGGGAAATTAACTATTAATTCATCGATTAATCTTTAATTCTTTTGATCGATCAAAATTATTTTGATTGGTACTCACCTCTCCGCCGGCTTCCGGGCCTTCAGGAAGCTCGGTCGGAGATTCGGTGACGTCACAGACACCGACGGGGCTTTCTGTGTCAATCTGAAGGGCTCCTTTGCTGTGCCTTCATATCTGCATCCCAGCAGGACCTTATTATCTGCCACACGCAAGGGCTGTTACACTTCCCTCTATCAACCTGGGATTCTACAGCCATCTACTGGGAGTTGTGATAGTTTCCTTCACGGGACACCTAAATGCCGACGAACTGATGTTACCTTTTCCTCATCTGGATTCAGCAGTGGTATCGTTGTACACATTTTCATACCAGTATCATACTTAGCTACATGTTTTTATGACTGCTTTTTGTTACCGTTTGGTATTATTCGCACCATTTTTACAGTTTATGTAGCTACATTGATTTTATCTCCAGTGCAATATTTATTTTGTTACCTACTTGAAGACTATAAACGTTTTAATGCTATTCCCATCGAGCGCTGCCTTTGTGTGTTTTTTGTATCCTGCTATCCATTTTTCCAGTGGTTGGTAGCTGCATTGAGAATCAGCCTGCAAGGAGGAGATCAGCTAAAAGTAGTTGGATCTGTATGTGCGTTATTAGTCGATTAATCGATAAAAAAAAAATCCATTAATCGAACACAAAAATTTTGATCAGTAACAGCCCTACTTTAAAGGATTCAATACAGCAGGTTTCTCATCTGGCTCTCTTGTCTGTACATATGCGCAGACTTTTATGGCATAAAAACTGGTCAGCCAAGATTCCTTGTAAACATTTATTGTCAGGTTTCCCTTTTCATGGGGAACGTTTATTCAGTGATCATTTGGATAAATATATCCGAAAGATAAGTATATCCTCCAAGGGAAAGGAGAGAGGAGGGGGGAAGGGGGATGGAAGTAGAGGGGGGTGAAGATAGGGGGGGAGGGGGGAGGAGGGGGAGGGGGATTGGTAGTAGGGAAGAGGGTACCTCAGAAATCCACGAAATATCAAGAATATCTTATAAAAAAATGGCAGAGATAAATATAATATCTTATAATGTGAGAGGCCTAAATGCACCCATTAAACGCGCAAATATAATGAAGGAGCTTAACTTACTGAAGGGGGATGTGATTATGTTGCAGGAGACCCATCTTACTATAGAAGCAAATCGCAAAAACATGACACAATTTTACCCAATATGGTATTTTGGAGACTCCCCAATTAGTCGAGCGAAAGGGGTCGCTATTGGTTTTGCCAAGGAGACCAGGTTTATAATAGATGAGAGAAGGGCAGATCCAGAAGGCAGATATTTGTTCCTGAGAGGAAAATTGAATGGAGCAGAGATCTCACTGGCAAATATATACTCCCCAAATAAAAATCCTATCCGTTATGTAAGGAAAATGATAACGGAGTTTATGGAATTTAAACGGGGAATCGCCATAATGGGGGGGGATTTTAATTTTCATATGGATCCAGATTTAGACAGTACGTCTCGCGCACAGGGGTCCGTAATGGCTTGGAGAAATAAACTGAAAAAAAAACTCCACCAGTCTCAATTAGTTGATGTATGGAGGATACAACATAATAAACAGCAGGAGTATACATTCCGTTCTCCAGTGCATGAGACATACTCGAGGATTGACTTCTTTTTGGTAGAGCATAGGTTTTTGGAAAACATAAGTGATTCCAGTATAGGTATAGCAACCTTTTCTGACCATTCGCCAGTCTCAATACGGCTAAAAATAGGGGAGAAACGGGTAAATAATATGAAGTGGAGGCTTAACGAGGAACTCCTTCAGGACAAAGGTATAGAAATCAGAGTAAGAAGGGAACTGGAGGAATTTTTTGAAATAAATTTGACAGAGGATGTCTCAGAGGCTACAGTCTGGGATACCCATAAGGCATTTGTGCGTGGAGTATTAATTAAGATCGGGGCGAAAAAAAAAAGAAAAAACAATGAGAACAGATTAACTCTCACAAAAGAAATTTCTAAATTAGAACAGCAACTCAAACAAGATAGAAATAAAGAAACTTTGCTAAAATTAAATTTTAAGAGAGAAGAGTTAAGAGAGGAAATAGAACAAGAAACTAGAAGTACATTTAATCAAGTAAAGAAAGAGAGGTACCTATGGGATAATAAACCAGGGAAACATCTTGCAAAATTATTAAAAAAGAAAAAAAATCTTAACTTTATTGAGAAAATACAAACAAGTCGGGGGGAAGTAGTGCACAAATCTAGTGAAATAGTCGAGAGTTTCAAGGAATATTACGAAAAACTTTATTCAATTAATAAACAGGAAACTAAGGATGAGCAAAGTTTAAAAGGGAAAAAAACATATGAATTTTTAAAGGAAATAGAGTGGGAGGAAATATCTGAAGACAATCTCAACAAGCTCGAAGCTCCGATCTCAGAAAGGGAAATCAGAGAAATAATCAAAAACGCGCCAAACGGTAAGAGCCCAGGACCGGATGGCTCAACGGTGTTATATTATAAAAAGTTTATCGATATTCTGGCCCCGAAAATGTGCTCGTATTTTAATGGCTTAGGTGAGAAATGGGACATGAGTAAAGAAGCTATTGAAGCTACTATCACCTTAATTCTGAAAGAAGGGAAGGATAGCACATTATGCGTGAATTATAGACCAATTTCTTTATTGAATTGTGACACCAAGATCTTCTCCAAAATCTTAGCAGAGAGAATGAAGGGTATAATGAAGGACCTGATCCACCCCGACCAGGTGGGTTTCGTACCAGGACGGGAGGGGAGAGATAATGGGATAAGAACGTTGTTAGCCATTCAGAAAATTAGTGACGGTGGAGCCCCAGGCCTACTCTTATCAGTAGATGCGGAAAAAGCGTTTGATAGAGTGGCCTGGGGCTTCATATACAAGACACTAGAGAGAATAGGAATAGGGCCAAAAATGTTAAACTGGATCAAAGTACTGTATAATAAACCCGTTGCCAGGGTAAAAATTAACGGGACTCTCTCAGGGGCGTTTGAACTTCACAACGGCACAAGACAGGGTTGTCCCCTATCCCCCCTTTTGTTTGTCCTAGCATTAGAACCACTCCTAAGGAGAATAAGGAAGAACTCTGATATAAAGGGCATAGAAGTAGGAAGGGAGGAACACAAACTCGCGGCATATGCGGATGACATCCTGTTCTACCTAACATGCCCAAGAACAACGTTATCAAATTTATTAAAACTAATGAAACAATATGGAGAGCTTTCTAATTTTAAAATGAATCCAACTAAATCTGAAACTCTTTCTATCAATATAGCTAAGAACGACCAAAATACCTATCAAAAGGAGTTTGTGTGGGGGAAAAGGGAAATAAAATATCTAGGGGTAAAAATAGCTATGTCAAGAGACAGGATCTATAAAGAAAATTTCGTACCTCTACTGGATGATATTAAAACAGAACTTAGTAGACTCTCTGCAGGTCAAATATCCTGGGGGGGAGAATGAATATCTTTAAGATGGTAATCCTGCCCAAAATCATGTATAAGATACAGATGTTACCGATCGCTCTACCTCAGAAGTACTTTAAGACCCTACAAACGATTTTATTAAAATTTGTATGGCAGGGTAAAAAAGCGCGTATCAGTTGGGCAACTTTAAAAAAAAATAAGACACAAGGGGGATGGGGAGCACCAGATATTAGAAGTTACTATGAAGCAGTAATTCTCACAAGAGTGATAGACTGGATTAGGGACACTAAGCAAAAAAGGTGGGTAAGCATGGAATACCATATGAGCAAGGCTCGTTTAGGGAGTATTATATGGATCCCAGATAAATATAGGGAGTTAGATAAACAATCACATAGCATTACACGGCACGCTATCAAAACTTGGGACAGAGTTCACAAGAGGGAAAAATGGGATTTTAATTCACCATTTATGCCATTAAATGATTCAAAATATTTTGCACCAGGGTTAGAGAAAATTTCTGGGAAATGGATTAAGAAAAAAAATGCTCAGCTGAAGGATGTCATGACGGTACCTATGAGGAATTAAAGGACAGAGGGGAGGTAATAGAGATTAACGAATGGCGGTATGGCCAGTTAAAACATTTTTTTGAGTCTCTACCACAGCCACATAGATCTGGGGAAAACCTACGCCCCCTGGAGAGAATTAGTCAGGGGGATTCAGGGAAAGGAGTTATTTCAAAAAATTATAAATGTCTAATAGAAGTGGGTCATTTGGACATTCCACCATATATCAAAAAATGGGAGGAAGAATTGGGATCCTCTTTGAGTCTCCTTGAATTAAAACAAATATGGAGAAGAGTGCATACCTCGTCAGCTAATAGTAAAATAATCGAACTAAATTACAAATGCCTGACGCGATGGTATATCACCCCAGACAAGGCTCATAAATATAAGAAAGAAGCCTCAGAATTGTGCTGGCGAGGATGTAGACAGATCGGAGATATGGCGCATATATGGTGGCAATGTCCAAAAATTAAGTGGTTCTGGAAAAGGATTAGACAATTAATCACCAAAGTAACAGATATAGAGATTCCAGATGATCCATGGGGATGTTTGCACCAAAGGATTTGATTACCTATGAAACAATATCAAAAAAGTATTTTACCCCATCTTTTAACAGCTGCTAAAAGTCTGATAGCCAGTCACTGGCAAGACAAGGAAAGTCCCCCCATTAAAGAATGGTGCAACAAAATAAACTCCATTCAAAATTTAGAATACTTAAGGCTAAGTGATATAGATGGCATAGAGGAATATGAAATGACATGGTCGAAGTGGTCAGAGTTCAAACATTCCATGGTATTCGCGGAGTTAATGGGTGCATAGGGCTTAGGGTATGATTTTGTAAGATAATTTAGGGCGGGAAACAATTTAAGAAAACAACAAGATAGAAAATAAGATTGAATATAAGATACAGAAAGGTAACTGGAGGTACAGGGGGTGGGGAGGGAAGGGGAGGTGGAAGGGTATGAAGGTACAAAAGTGTTAAAGTGTTTAAAAAAAAAAAAAAAAAAACTTCCACATATGATGCGAAACCAGAAGGAGACTTGTTGGGCAAATGAATGGCGGGAAAGTCTCGCTACCTTCCTCCGGTAAATGGTTAAGTCTGAAGTGGGATCAAAAAAATAAAATAAAAAAAAATATATATATATCCGAAAGATTTCCAGAGGGAAAAGTTCTCTACTTCTGCTGAAGAAAAGGACCAGACTTCCCTCATTTAAAACCCCAGGGACTGCTTCCTCAAATGTCTCAGCATCAGGGTGGTTCCACTGCCAACAAGGCGCTAGGGCCAGGGGCAAGCCACAAGGCCAGGGCCAGAATAAGCCCTGGGTCCAAAATTCTTGTAAACCCAGCCCCAAGCCCTCCTTTTGAGGAGATGCCCCCACTCCATCAAGTGGGGTGAAGGTTGCTGCACTTTGCAGACATTTGGAAAACAACAATTCAGGACAAATGGGTCATCTCAATTACATCTTGCGGTTACAGGATGGAGTTGCGGGGGGCCCCCAGAGGTTTCTAAGAGCCAGCGTTCCCTCGGATCTTCCAAAAAAAATACATATTACTTCAGGCATCATCTAGTGCATCAAGGAGTGATTGTAGAGGTTCCGATACTCGAAAGGGGCACAGGGTTTTACTCAAACCTGGTTACGGCTCAGAAACCAAACGGGGACATCAGGCCCATACTGTACCTAAGATCTATTGATGCAATCCTTTTGGATGCAGTCTGTCCACTCAGTAGTAACCTCACTCCAGAGGTAAGACTTTATAGCCTCCATCGATATAAAAGACGTGTATTTACACATACCTATTTTTCAGCCTCATCAGAGGTTCCTACGTTTTGCAGTAGAGAAGTGTCATTTTCAGTTTGTGGCTCTAGACTTCACGCTTGTTACAGATCACCGGGTATTCACAAAGGTCTCAGCACCCATACAGGGCCTTTTAAGGGCCCAAAGGATTCTGGTGCTTGGGTACCTGGACAACCTCCTGCTCAGAGATTACTCAGTACAGGCTCTAGAACAGAGCATAATATACACAGTGCAGTATTTTTTAAAGCTTAGGCTGGATCATAAATACCAAAAAGTCAACCTTGAGACCAGCTCAAAATTTAAAGTATCTAGGTTTGATCCTAAACACGGTCCAAGCAAGAGTATTTTTGCCACCCATAAGGATTTGTGCCCCGAAGGATCGGGTGTGTCAGATAAGGGGCACCAGACAACCCTCCATTCAGCTCTGTATGAGTCTTCTAGGGAGGATGGTATCCTCCTTCAAGGCAGTGCCCTATTCCATTCCAGGCCCTTAAAACAAGACATCTTGTTGGCTTGGAACAGGGGAAGAAAAGCCCTGGATTCTACAATGTGTTTATTCCCTCAGGTATGCTTAAGCCTAAACTGGTGGCTGCAGGATCAGAACCTGTGAAAGAGAAAATCCTTTCTCCCAGTAACTTGGAGCGTACTGACTACAGATGCCAGTCTCTCAGGCTGGGGAGCGACCCTAGACACGCTCTCAGCCCAGGGAAAATGGTAAGGAACAGAACAGATCCTGCCCATCAACATCCTGGAATTATAGGCAGTATGTCTGGCCCTACATACCTGGACAGTGGAGCTTCAGGACTACCCTATCAGCGTTCAGTCCGACAATGCCACTGCAGTGGCCTATATAAACCACCAAGGTGGTACCAAGAGTTGTTCAGCTCTGAAAGAGGTGAACCACATACTAGCCTGGGCAGGAGGACATGCGCCAATTATCCCGGGAGTAGAGAACTGGAAGGCAGATTTTCTCAGCCGCCAGCAGATCTGCCCGGGGGAATGGTCCCTACACCCAGAGGTGTTCCAGGAAATTTTCCAACATTGCGGATGGCCAGAGGTCAACCTACTGGCATCCAGATTCAACAACAAACTACAGCAGTTTGTCTCTCGAACAAGAGATCCTCTGGAAATTGGAGCAGATGCTCTGATAGTTCCATTGAGCCAGTAATCCCTGGTTTATGCTTTCCCTCGGATCCCTCTCCTCCCACACTTGCTGCGCAAGATTCGGAAAGAGGGAGTTCCATCAGCCTGGCCTAGAAGGCCCTGGTTCCCGGAGATTGTGAAACTGACAATAGACAGGTCGTGGACGCTTCCACGTTGCCCCAATCTACTGTCTCAAGGTCCTATATTTCACCCCAATTTACACTCTCTAAATTTGATGACATAGCTATTGAAGCCAGGGTGTTAAAGGACTAGACATGTGCACACTGAAATATTTTGTTTCAGAATTTTGTCCGAAAAATAATTTTATTTAGTTACCCCCGAAGTTCGTTTTTATTTATTTAATTTCGTTAAAAAAATGCATTCATCTGAAAATTCGAATTAATGTCGAATCTGTCAATTGAAGGCTTTTGGTGTCTGTTGAATGTTCTAAGAAGATTCGACGAAGCAGTTAAACTGTACGACGCCACAATCATACATTTCTGGTAGAATGTTCTGCCCATAAGCTATAGTAGAATTCTAATGTTGTATGACAAGTAATAATTATATTTATTAATTATTATTACTAGTCAACCAACATTAGAATTCATCTATAGTCTATGGGCGGAGCATTTGACTATAAATGTCTGACTGTGGCGATCGTATGCTTTTTAGCTGCTTTGTCGAATCTTGATGTCTCTATAATAATGAATCTTTTCTCTCTATGTTGAATAATCTTGGACTAATAGAGTTAGGTTAGGCACATTCAACTGCAGACTCGATAGACACAGACCACTATTGTCACTGTCATGTCGAACCTTCTATCTTTAGCAAACTGTTGTTGCAATGAAACAAAAATAAAGCATTTTTTATGTTCGATCCTTTGTATTTCGTATTCTGCGCATTCGTTATCGTTTGTTAAAACAAAAGAAAATCCATAAAATTTAGACAAAAATGCATTCGGACGAAAACAAATGCACATCTCTATAAAAGGACCAAGGCATCTCGGAACCAGTGGTGCAACGCTGCATCTTGGCCAAGGCCCAGGCCTAGGGCAGCACTTTGCAGGGGGCAGCACAAAAAGAGTCCCCGCCGGCTTGCACTACACTGTTAGGCAAATTAGTCTTGCGCCCCCATTAAGCGGCCGCTCTGCTTCCACCCAGCATTTCGCAACTGTGTGTGTGTATGTATGTGTGTGGGGGGGGGGACTTCTAATTTTGACTTTCCTATTATCCTGGACCACAAACCTTCCTCACTGTGCTATGTTTCTGTTGCACCATGGCATGATTTTCTTTTCTTAGTCCTCTCAATAAAATTATCAGAAATTTGTGCTTAACCACTTTAGCCCCGGACCAATATGCAGCTAAATGCCCAGAGGTGTTTTTACAATTTGGCACTGCGCTGATTTAACTGGTAATTGCGCGGTCATGCAATGTTGTACCGAAAAAAAACTTGCGTCCTTTTCTTCCCACAAATAGAGCTTTCTTTTGGTGGTATTTGATCACCTCTGCGGTTTTTATTTTTTGTGCTATAAACAAAAATAGAGTGACAATTTTGAAAAAAAATCTATATTTTTTACTTTTTTCTATAATAAATATCCCCCAAAAATATATAAAAAAACATTTTTTTTCCTCAGTTTAGGCGATACGTATTCTTCTACATATTTTTGGTAAAAAAAAAATCGCAATAAGCGTTTATCGGTTGGTTTGCGCAAAATTTATAGTGTTTACAAAATAGGGGATAGTTTTATTGCATTTTTATTATTATTTTTTTTTTTACTACTAATGGCGGCCGATCAGCGATTTTTTTCGTGACTGTGGCATTATGGCGGACACTTTGGACAATTTTGACACATTTTTGGGACCATTGTCATTTTCACAGCAAAAAATGCATTTAAATTGCATTGTTTATTGTGAAAATGACAGTTGCAGTTTGGGAGTTAACCACAGGGGGCGCTGAAGGAGTTATGTTTCACCTAGTGTGTGTGTTTACAACTGTAGGGGGGTGTGGTTGTAGGTCTGACGTCATCGATTGTGTCTCCCTATAAAAGGGATGACACGATCGATGCAGCCGCCACAGTGAAGCATGGGGAAGCCGTGTTTACAAATGGTTCTCCCAGTTCTTTAGCTCCGGGGAGCGATCGCGAGGGGGTGGCTAGAAACGAATAGCCGCGCCCTCATCCCGGATTGCTCCCAGAGGCTTACCGACCACCGTATGTACCCACGTCTATTCTGCCGACGTATATGTACATGCGGCGGTCTTTAAACGGTTAAAGTAGAACTATATTCAACACTTTATTTTAATTTTGGATAGAGTAAGGGAGTGTAATAGCCCCTGGCAGTTTATTTTTTACCATCCCTGTCCAATTGCGGAGATTTCCCTTCACTTCCTGCCCCATAGACAAACAGAAAGTGAGAGCAAAACTATGCAAATTAAGGGAATCCATTGCCCACCCCCAGGTCCCTCAGAACTAATGTCCCACCCCCCCCTGACAATTTTAGGGCGGGTCTTTAAAAAACAGGGTGTGGCTTCGACAGGAAGGGGTGGGTCATATTTAAGTCAGGAGGTGCAGAGGTTTAGTCAGGCCTAGGGCAGCACAAAACCTAAATACACTACTGCAGTGGCGTCTACCCTAGTAATTGCTAGAAAAGCTGTCACTAGGAAGATTTATCATAAGGTCTGGAAGACTTATATTGCTTGGTGTGAAGCCAAAGTTTCAAGTTTCAAGTTTTGGCTCTATCAATATTCTTCCAAAGGCCTTTAGCCTCCCATTCACTAATCCGAACCTTTATTCAAGGGGCAACTTGCTCTGTTTCCCCCCATTAGGTCACCTATATGTCCTTGGGACTTGGACTTGGTTCTGTCTGTGTTACAGAAGCAACCATTTGATCCTATTAAGGTGATTCCCTTAGACTTGCTGTCACGCAAGCTAGACTTCCTGATGGCTATCGCCTCAGCTAGAAGGGTGTCGGAGTTGGCGGCCCTTTCATGCAGGGAACCGTACTTGATCCTTCACCACGACAGGGTCCTGTTTCGACCTGTTCCAACCTTTTTTCCAAAAGTGGTATCAGCCTTTCATTTAAATCAGGACATTATCTTGCGGAAGAGAGACGACTGCACGCTTTATACATTGTCTGGGCAGTCAAAGTTTATTTGTCTAGATCTTCGAGGATCCAAAGATCAGACTCTTTTTTTGTTTTACCAAAGGCACACAAGAAAGGGCAGGCAGCTTCCAAAGCTTCCATTGCCAATTGGGTCCATCCAGGGCTTTTTTTCTCAGAAAATAGGTGCAGGAACTCAATCAAGACCCCCAAAACCCCCTCATGCACACACCCTCCAAACCTCATCTCATAGTGGGTTAACCTCCCTGGCGGTATGATTATTTCAGAGTTTAGGTGCTGAAAGCGGTACCATTATTTTGCAAGGAAATTTGGCATTTTACATTGTAGGCCTGTAATTCTTAGGAATAACTCACTTAAATCTGTCCAAACAAGAGTCTAGTAGGCATTCCGGGGTATGAAAAAGTTTGAAAAACAAAATCATAAATTATAATATAATAAATAATTATAAATAATTATAACAAATAATAATCTAATTATAATAAAAATGATTCAATAATGTAATCAACTCAAAATCACTGAAATTTGCTCAGTTGCAGAATTGTCGCTGTCATTATTTTTATTTTTTTATGACGAATTTCCCCACAAATCGCTATCGCTCAATTCTGCAAGTGATTATAATTTATTATCGCTGTTTTCTAGCTGCTCTAAAACCACTTTTGACATAAAGGTAAACTTTTGGTTGCTATGGACAATCTACAGTTTGCAGGCAGAAAGAACAGTCTTTATTATACAAAAGTACATGAAGAACACTGGGCAGACCACTAGGGACAAAGGGTGTGTGTATTTTTTACATACAGTACTGTAATCTATAAGATTACAGTATCCTGTATGTAATGTGTTTACTTTTTTGAATTTGGCACCGATCTCCGCCCCCGTGCGTCGTAACGTCGCAGGGAACGGAGATCGGCCGCACACAGGGACACTGTGTGAATCGAGCGAGGACGCCACTCGCTCACACAGCGGGGGGGCATCGCAGGATCCAGTGACAAGGTAAGTAACTTTGTCTGTGGACTCTGCAAGGTGATCCAGAGTCTGACTCAGGGATACCGCTTTTGGTACAGAAATCTTACCCGAGCCAGACTCGGGAATACCGACAGGGGGGTTAATAGTGTGGTTAAATTTCACTAACAGTGGAAGGGTCTTAAGGGACAATAGACATCAGAAGTGCATTATATACAGAGTTCAGAGTTTGGGGGTGCACTACAAAGAGAGTGCAGAGTTCAGGCTCCTTCCACAGCCGCTTACTTCTGCATCCCCCATCCACATCCCACTTTCACCCATCTTCAGCTCTAACCTCTCAATGCAGCCCCCCTTCTTTAAACTGAGTTCCGCCATGTTCCAGCTGAAAAAAAGCCCTGGGTCCATCAATTGGTCATTCAGGCCTACGGTCTGAAAAATAAAGCTCCCCCTTTTGGGCGAGAGCTCATTCTACCAGGGGTGTAGGAACCTCCTGGGCTTTTCGCCATCAGTTATCTGTGGCTCAGATTTGTAAAGCTGCTACCTAGTCTTTAGTGCATATGTTCATAAAATGTTATCAAGTGCATGATCGAGCAGTTGAGGATTCGGCTTTCAGACACAGTGTACTGTACTGTACTTGCTCTGGGACATCCCAGCAGGTAATGAATATTAGCCTGACTCGGTGTCTCATGATGTACTAAAAAGAAAATAGGATTTTTACATCATACTTACCTGTAAAATCCTTTTCTTTGAGTACATCATCGGACACAGAGATCCATCCCATCTTTTTTGAGGATTCAGTGCTTGCTACAAAACTGATGTGCTTCCTGTATGGGAGGGGTTATATAGGGGATCATTTACTGTCAAAAGACTTTTGGTCTACCATTCACCTGATGATGAAATATAACCCAGCAGGTAACGAATATTAGCCTGACACTGTGTCCCATGATGTACTCAAAGAAAAGGATTTACGGGTAAGTATGATGTAAAAATCCTATTATTTTCTGTCCCACAAATTGGAAGAAAGAAGAAATCTCTCCAAAATAAAGGTGATTGTACCTAAAACTATTGTCATCATGTCCTGGTGACACATAAAGTGTCAATCTCTCCATTAGTAACAAACATGGAAATTAAAGAACCACACCACTGCTAATAGTTCCAGATATAATGTTAATCCAACAAAGTCAAAGGAACCATCCAAAAAGTAGCCAATGCTTTTTTTGGGGGTCCAAGAGAACCCATTTGATCAGGGCTTGATTGACAAATTGTAAATAGCCTAGAAGTGAACTGGACCTTTAATGCTATTTTCTCTAGTGTGACTTTGAGCATAGGCCTTATCAGCAGTGGTTTGGGGCTGCCAAACCAACTGCTAACAATGGCTATAATCACAATAACAATGAAAAAGTAACATTAAGGCTGAGATCACACTAGAGAATGCAGTGGCTCACAGCAGGAGTCTGGTGAGTCTCCATTCACCATTTCAGGTCCAGTTTCAACCAGAATTTTTAGTTGAATTCAGACCTGAAATGGACAAAAAGACGCACATGACTCCTGTGAAATTCACACGGAGCCGCTGCAGAGATATGTGAATCGACTCCATAGAGAGTCAAAATCTCCTGCTATACCATTTGGATGCAGGGAAATCCGCATCCAATTTGCAACAGTGTGAACCCAGCCTAAAGGTCCAGTTCACTTCTAGTCTATTTGCATTGTTATCAATCAAGTCTTGATGAAAAAGGCACTCTTGGTCCCCTAAAACTCATAAGTTACTTTTTGGATTGTCCCCCTTACTCTTATTAGAATAAAGTTATATCTGTAACTCTAAGGCCCCATACTCACGAGCAAACATGTCTGCTGAAACTGGCCCGCAGGCCAGTTTCAGCAGACATGTTTGGTCGTGTGTGGGCGCGAGCGGGCCGAATTCCAGCAAACATTTGCCCGCCGGGCCTTTTCCCAGCAGACAAATATTCCTGGACTTGTTTTAAAACAGTCCGCTGGAATTCTGCCCGCTCGGACATGTACGGTCGTCAGTACAGACCTACCGTACATGTCCAGGCGCCCGCCGTCCCTCGCATGCGTCGAATGACTTCGACGCATGCGTGGAAGCATTTTAAAGGCGGGCCGCCCACGTCGCCGCGTCATTGTCGCGGCGACACCGCGTCATCGACGCGGCGACACCGCGGACACGCCCCGCGTATTGTTTACGCGCGGACTTCTGTACGATGGTGTGTACAACCATCGTACAGAAGCCCTCTGGCAGACATGTATGGTGAAAACGGTCCGACGGACCGCTTTCACCATACATGTTTGGTCGTGAGTACCCGGCCTTAGCAGTGATGTGGCACTCCAATTTGCATTTTTGTTACATTACACTATAAGCCAAGGAGACATTGAAGATGTGCTGGGGTATAGAAGCTGCCTCCCAGGAAACCAAATAATTTACATAAATGTCACTACTTTAGGATGGAAATGCCAGTGAGATAACCCTACAGGTCCAGCGTAATGTTTCCTCAATCTCACAATAAGATAAATATCCAGCAGAATAAGACTGACAGAGGTGTACAGCGTATATCCTAACTTTAGTTTAGGCAAATAGTTTGAGTCAAGCAAGAGTTTGGTCTAAATATTGCCTTTTCTCCCGTTCCGCGAACACCCAAATTTGCAGGGTGCACAGCAAGATTTTTACCCGCCGAGCTCCCCACAACGCACTGCGTGCTGCACAGTGCATTCTACGGCCCTAATTGGATGAAGCGATGTACCTGATCACTGGTCAGGTGCAAAGCTTTGCCCAATCAGGACACAGAGCACAGCCACAATGACTTTGCCCAATCATGGCTTAGTGTTCATAGTCCTACCCCACACTATAAAAAGTTAATTCCCACAGGAACCTTTTGCAGTGTGTTGTTGGAGTGGAGATAGATAAATAGAGCAGGGCTCTGTTTTCTACTAGTGAGTTAGTGTGTAATTGTGACTCTGAGTGCAGAGTGTCAGTGTAGTGTTAGTGTAGACTGAGTATAAGTGTAGTGTGTCAGTGCAGTGTGAGTATAGTGTGAGAATAGTGTTTCAGTATAGTGTGAGTTTAGTGTAGTGTTAGTGTAGTGCAGTGTTTAACATAGCGTTACACAACATTTAGTGCTGTATACAGTGCTGTATACCCCTTTTTTTCTATTTTTTTTTGGTTGCTGTGTTTTGTTTTGTCATTTGTCACCTACCTGCCTAATTTCTTTAAATTGTCAGCTGCAGTTTTTCTGATTGTGACGCTGTTGTTTCCCCCTTTTTTTTTTATTATTGTCTATCTGTGGGGAAAAAAATATAAAAATGTCATATGGGTACAGTATTTTTATGGCCAATAACTTGCATATAAGCCTACAAAATGGTCACTTTTGATTTTTCAAGTTTAAATCCCATAGAAAACAATTTTGTGGCGCTAAAAATAATAATAATGATATGGTACTAATAGTCTGTGTTAACACCAATTGACAGTGTAATCAAATAAAAAAGTCCATATATAATAAATCAATGACAGTAGATGGTTAAAAATAAACTGTTGATGGATGAGTAATCAAGTGAATGGTTCCAAACACCACGGTGAGTCAAAGTAAATGATTTGTGAAAATGACCACCACCAGAAGCGGATGCTTACCAGAGGTATTGAACCCAAATAAGCATACGCTTAAAGGGTCAATACAAGCTGAATGTAAGTTGGTGAAGACCACATCAACCGGATCTGGATATACGATTGGGAGGATATCCTGAAGACATCACGTAAACCAGCACAGGGGGGAATGGCAGCAACTTGGAGGCAATTCTCAAAGGATCAGGCCGTATCCAAAGTGCATAAAGGAAAACGAAGGCACATAGTGTGATACCGTAACAATGTTGAGATTTAATAACGGTTAAAAACACTTACAGTTTTGCTGAATAAAAAAGGACATCAATAAGAAATAGTGCATGGCAGCAGCAGAGTCCTGACGCGTTTCGCAATAGTTTGCATCATCTGGGGTAACACTCTGTTGATACCACCATGCTTATATATAAAATATGACCCCATCAAACCATTTCCTGGGAGCTCGCCCAATCAGAGATCACTTCCGGGTTGGTTTGTTATGTAATAAACATATGTATATGGGATACCATAAAATTAAATAGAAAATAAGGTAGCTAGAAAGCTCATCTGAATTTAGAAATCCAAGATTAAAAATGAAAGAAAAAAAAGGAAAACCAAAAGCCATTTCTGGCAGAGATGGTAGAGACTGTATTACCATTGTTTATCTATAGATATCATGTGACACATCATGTGAGGCCTGACCTCTCATATTGGCCAATGAAAAAGAGAGAAGTGTTGACCACTTACCAGGTATATTGGTAAGATAGCGCAGAGGGCTAATGCTTCTCTGCACCAGTCTGCAATTGCCTGGGTTGCAGGTTCGATCCTGGCGGGGTCCACCCAAACCAAAAATGTATATATTTTTTTAAAAATACACTTATCCAGTATATATGAATGGGCAAATGTATAAGTAATGAACTATAAAAAAATTAATAACCTATTAGTCTGAATGTTTCAGTGTGATTATATATGATAAAACCACAGAAATAAAGGAAGAAAAGATTAACTGGAATATGGAAAAAAGTAAAAATATAGAAGGATAATTTTCATCTATATCATTTATAATCCAGAAAATGATCTCAAATTGGACAAACCCCTAAGTGTATAACATGTATACATAACTTAACATAATCATACATATAAAAAACATATTAAAAAACATGTTACTGGTATATTTTAAAATAAGGAGAGAAAATAATTTATTGGTAATAAAATTGGGATAATTGATCCCGATTTGGCCAGGATAACAAAATCGTGGAGTGGCATGTAAACCAAACCTAAGACTTGTTAATAAATGAGTTAATGTCCCACTCTACGTTGAGTCCTAACGGTGTGTGTGTACCAAGTTCATAGATCCAAAAAGTTTCTAATTGTGATACCCCACGGGTTTTAGGGGCACCTCTCCATGGGGGAACAAATTGGTCAATGACAAGGAACTGAGTTCCGGCTGGATTTCTAGCATGGTGTGCTTTATAATGTCTAGGTACCGTGTGGTAAATATCGCCAGCCAGAATAAGAGCTATATGCTCTGCCACCCTCACCGAAAATTTGCGAATGGTGCGGCCAACATATTGTTGGCCGCATGGACAAGTGATGAGGTATACCACGTATTTTGTAGCACACGTGCAAAAACGTTTAATCGGGTACACTTTCCCTGTGGTTGAAGAGCGAAATTCTAGGCTTTTCGTTCTCCCGGAGATGTTGTATTTACATACTGTGCATTTCTTACATGGGTGATATCCTACTAACTGGTGAAAAAAAGTAGGGCGTGTTGGGGGATTGATGATGTTAGGGGCAATTTTGCTCTGGAGTGTCGGTGCACCCCTAAATACTACTTTTGCTCTTTCGGGTAGTACTGTCCCCAAAACGCGATCATTTCTCAATATATCCCAATGTTTAGACACAATGGACTTAACCTGTTTATGTTGAATCGAAAATGACGTAAGTAGAGACCATTTAAAACTATCATCCTGCTCTCGTTTAGGTTTAACTTCTAGTAGAGAGCTCCTATCCGTCTCTAAAACGGTATGGAAATCCGATTCGACGGATATGGGATCATACCCTTTGTCGACAAACCTTTTTTTAAGAACATTTGCTTGCATGCAAAAGGTATCTGTATTAGAACAATTTCTACGTAACCTAAAAAATTGGCTTTTAGGAATGGAATTGAGCCATGAGGGGTGATGGCAGCTATCAGTTTTTTTTTTTTCTTTCATTTTCAATCTTGGATTTCTAAATTCAGATGAGCTTTCTAGCTACCTTATTTTCTATTTAATTTGATGGTATCCCATATACATATGTTTATTACATAACAAACCAACCCGGAAGTAATCTCTGATTGGGCGAGCTCCCAGGAAATGGTTTGATGGGGTCATATTTTATATATAAGCATGGTGGTATCAACAGAGTGTTACCCCAGATGATGCAAACTATTGCGAAACGCGTCGGGACTCTGCTGATGCCATGCACTATTTCTTATTGATGTCCTTTTTATTCAGCAAAACTGTAAGTGTTTTTAACCGTTATTAAATCTCAACATTGTTACAGTATCACACTATGTGCCTTCGTTTTCCTTTATGCACTTTGGATACGGCCTGATCCTTTGAGAATTGCCTCCAAGTTGCTGCATTCCCCCCTGTGCTGGTTTACGTGATGTCTTCAGGATATCCTCCCAATCGTATATCCAGATCCGGTTGATGTGGTCTTCACCAACTTACATTCAGCTTGTATTGACCCTTTAAGCGTATGCTTATTTGGGTTCAATACCTCTGGTAAGCATCCGCTTCTGGTGGTGGTCATTTTCACAAATCATTTACTTTGACTCACCGTGGTGTTTGGAACCATTCACTTGATTACTCATCCATCAACAGTTTATTTTTAACCATCTACTGTCATTGATTTATTATATATGGACTTTTTTATTTGATTACACTGTCAATTGGTGTTAACACAGACTATTAGTACCATATCATTATTATTATTTTTAGCGCCACAAAATTGTTTTCTGTTTTTTCACTGCTTTCTTGTTTCACTGGATTGTTTGTGGCTGCTAAGTATTTGGATAGCGCAGATTTATTTTTGTTTTTGTAAGTTTAAATCCCATAGACTTTAATAGGGTTTGCGTTCAGGTCCAAACTTTTGCGATGTTCCAGTGTTCTGGCGCAAAATGAACATGGGGGCGTTCTCCCCAACTCTAATCCTAACTAAACAATAATGTTGGCTGTAGATTTTAACACGCAATACTATTTTCTAAAAGCATACAACCAAGTCCTTAGTCAATCTCTTTAGGTCATAAAAATATGTACCACATTATAACACGTACCATGTCAGAAATTGCAAAAAAGTATTTAAGTTATAGATATAGTATTAAAGTCATTAATGAGGAATATTTTAATCCGTCAAACAGAAATCAATGTGTTATGAGCTTACATACATACAGTTTTTTGTGAGTTTGGATACACTGGTCATATTTAGCAAGAGAAAGATCAAACCCAATGTTCATCTTCACTGCGACCTAAAAATAATAAATAGAAAACTATGGCCCCTTTACATTATCCATAATTCCTGTCTTCTTTGTACAGGTAGTGCAACCATACTTGTCAGAGTGTCAAGTAATGATTCATGCAAGCCTTACATGTGAAATTATGGCTTTGAAGGAGGAACCTTGCAGGCTATAATGTGAGTTCTGAAAGTGTTTATTAGCTCCAGCTGTTTTTTCACATAATGTGAAAAAATCTCTTCAATATTGAAGAATTGTTTTCCTTTTCACAGTGCGAAATCTTATTGCACATACTTGTATGGTGTTATTCTCCATTAGTCTTTCATGCCACGTAAATGAGTAGTCCTTAAAAGTCACAACAATCTTGGCAGCAGTCATTGGAAGTCTTATCTTCTATTATTATTGATAAAAGATCTTGCTACTTGGGATCTCTCTATGATACCTGTAATTCATTGTTAGTTTCAATAAGGTTTTATTGATGATACAGTTTGGTGCTGTACATCTAAAGAGATATTGATCGTACATGTAAGTAATAACACATAACATGGGGTTAGACAACAGTTATACCATATTACACAGTTAGTCAGGGTGAAAATAACACAAGCCTATCTGGTTCAACCAAGAAAAAAAAACATACAATCCCATGTACATATAAATGAAAGCAATCAGCGCCAAAAGTTGCTATAAATATTGTGCTACTAAATACTAGTGTTAACCTCATGTACACCATCCTATACCCATAGTTGATCCAGAGGATGAGGGATAAGTAATTTGTTTTGTTTATTCTTTTGTGAACTGGCTGGTTAGGCTGGTTAGTCTGCATTAACAAAACCTCAAATACTAAGGGCCTCTACGTGACATGTGTTTTGGGAGCTCTTACTATTTTTTTTTACTCTAAAGTCTACAGTATCTAAACTAAAAATGTAGATGTGGTGGTTGAATTTGTTTTATTTATTTTCTTTCTTTCACTTTAGGACAGGACTATATGGCTTCATCTCTCCATGTCCATGAAGAAGAAAACAAATGTTTGGTATATCATTTCAATTCTGACTATGATATAATGCTTTTTCAAAAGCCTCCAAAAAAGTAGAGTAAAAATCCATCCTCAGAAATGTGCAATAAATGTATTTATTTTATGTTTTTAGTATTTAATGATTAGTATGCATACAGTAGCTTTTAAATTTAGCTGTGGCTAACATATGAAATATAATTCTTGATGGTTTTGTAGTCAAATGATTTTTGCAAGTCAGTATTATCAATTAACTAATTACGATTTCTAATCTGTCTTAGATATCACTAGAGCTGAAGGGATTTATCTTCCTCATCTGTCATTAATAGTACTGTATCAGCTTATTGTTCTTAATTGTGCTCATTTATAACTGTCTCCAAATAAATTGTATGTTTAGGAGGACTAACTGTTAACATGACATTCATAGTGAATGTTCAATAAGGAAATTGCTTTGTATCAAGCTCCCATGTATCCATTTTATGCAGTACATACTGCATTTCTACTGGTAGATACCACTCACTTAGATTTAGGCCCCGTTCACATATTGCTTAGCTGTGACATGGAAATTCACTGTATTGTTCATATAACCACTTAAGACCCGGACCATTACGCAGGTAAAGGACCTGGCCAGTTTTTGTGATTCAGCACTGCGTCGCTTTAACTGTCAATTGCGCGGTCGTGTGATGTGGCTCCCAAACAAAATTGGCGTCCTTTTTCTCCCTCAAATAGAGCTTTATTTTGGTGGTATTTGATCACCTCTGCGGTTTTTATTTTTTGCGATATAAACAAAAATAGAGCGACAATTTTGAAAAAAAAATCAATATTTTTTACTTTTTGATATAATAAATACCCCCAAAAAATATTTTTTCTCAGTTTAGGCCGATACGTATTCTTCTACATATTTTTGGTAAAAAAATCGCAATAAGTGTTTAACGATTGGTTTGCGCAAAATTTATAGCATTTACAAAATAGGGGATCGTTTTTTGGCATTTTTATTAATATTTTTTTTACTACTAATGGCGGCGATCAGCGATTTTTTTCATGACTGCGACATTATGGCGGACACATCGGACAATTTTGACACATTTTTGGGACCAAAAAATTCTATAAAAATGCATTGTTTACTGTGAAAATGACAATTGCAGTTTAGGAGTTAACCACTAGGGGGCGCTGTAGGGGTTATGTGTGACCTCATATGTGTTTCTAAACTGTAGGGGGGCGGGGCTGGACGTGTGACGTCACTGATCGCCTTTCCCTATATCAGGGAACAGACGATCAGTCACATTGCCACTGTAAAGAACCGGGAAGGTGTGTTTACACACACCTCCCCCCGTTCTTCAGCTCCTGTGACTGATCGTGGGACACCGGCAGTGATCGGGTCCATGAGTCCCGCGGCCGCAGTCACGGAGCTTCGGACCGGGTCGCGGGCGCATGCCCCACGGCTGGGTACTTAAAGGGGACGTACAGGTACGTGCCTGTGCCCAGCCGTGCCATTCTGCCAATGTAAATGTGCAGGAGGCGGTCCTTAAGTGGTTAAACACAAGAGACTCCATCTTGTCCATGCTGTTGAAATGTGTTCTGTGACCTTCACCTAACACACAGACACATCTGCTCTCTCTGTCTCTACTCCCCCCTCCCCTCTCAAGGTTTTACTTTTGCAATTGTTTTATTCGCTAGCTTTTAATAATATATTCCTATTTGTTAGCTTTTAATAACATATTTCTATTTGTTAGTTTTTAATAACATCTCACACCACCCCTTTCTTATCTATGTATAAAATAACATGTAATAATACATTTTGACACTGAACGGACATTTTACACACATTGTGTCCTGTGTATCTGTTCCTGTAGCTGCAGTACTTCTGTTTTTAGAGTCCCAATCAGAAATATTTCCATAACAGCTGGAATGCAGGTTCCCACTAGGGACTGTAAAACCTCTATTCTCACATGTTTCTGCATGCCACACAATGGGATGGTCTGCCCTATTCACGCTTGTCACACCAAAGAAGCTCAGGTACCACATTTTTGCCTTCAGAGAGGCATGACCTTACATGCGTGTTTTGCTGTGATTCTCACACGTTTTGTCAAGGGACAATTGTGGCAAAATCACACCATATTTGAGGTGTAATTGAAGATGAATGGCACCCAGTCATTCATTGTGCATTCACTGCAATTTGGAATAGCCCAAATGTGTATGAGGCCTAACTATACAATTGTCTTTATTTTTGTTTTATGTTCAGATTTAACATGGACATTACAAAAAAAAATCTCATTATGCAAGTAAATACAGAATATTGCTTATGAATATGTATGTGCTTATTGCAGCTTCCTCTGCAAGAGTGAGACAATACCAAAGTCACTGACATTGAATATATATTAAAGACAGAGATCTATCAAAGTACCCGCTCATATAAGTGCATATATTTTTGTTTGCATTACATATCCAGCTTCTCAAGTAAATTAACAGATAGCAAACAATTGAGCTGCAAATTTGAAAATGACTATTGCTAGACTTACCAGGCTTCACAAGTTTGTTGGACAATTGCAGCAAGTCCACATTGCATGACTTTAGATCAACTTTCTTTGCAAACATTCTGCAAGTTACCTGTTCAGCAGATCAGTATATTCTATATATAGAATTTACTGAGCTGCTGAACAGGTAAAAGAGATATAAAGTAATCTGGGATGGAGGGTGTCTGGCAGACAGTCAATATGTGGACCCTTAGAGAGGAATGCCCAGATCTGAGACCACACTTGTAAAGAAGACTTTATTGGCTCATTCACACAGCTGGGAGGGGCAGTACAAGCAGGCGGTTGAACTGACCTTTTCCCACCCCTGACCACCCCACCTGAAAAGAGATGCAGTCACTCAGTGCTGTTCAATGGCAAAAATTAAATGGCATTTCACCATGAATAGAGTGCACCACAACTACCCTGCAAGTCTGTGCAATGAACATGGCTGGGGCATTGTGGGTCTGCATTTGACGGGCACAGTGATGCTGTAATTGACTTGCACAGTGGCTGCATTTGATGGGGAACAGTGGGGGCAATTGATGGGCACAGTGGCTGTGTTTGATGGGCACAGTGGCTGTGTTTGATGGGCACAAGTGGCTGTGTTTGATGGGCACAAGCAGTGGCTGCGTTTGATGGGGACAGTGGCTGTGTTTGATGGGGACAGTGGCTGTGTTTGATGACATAGTGAGGCTGCAATTGATGTGTTTTTTCCCCCCCAAATTTTTCAGTTTGTTTGCACCCCCCCAAAAATGTTGAGCACCAGCCGCCACTGGAGTGAGTTCTAGGAAACCCCTGGGGGTGTCAGCTATTCATCAGCCATTCTCCTCACAGGTGACCTCTAGGCTCTCTATTTACCCTTGACAAAAAAAAAATATTAAATAAACTAGTCAGAGACCATATGGTTATATCAATATCCTCCACTTGAATTATGGCAGATGATTCTGCATTTATGAATGAGTAAGCGTCTCAGATTACGTAATTCCAACAGCTTCCTACAAGTGATCAGCATGGCAAAGGGATATTCCAACTTAGCCTGAAAAAGCAAAGCAAATTACAAAAAAGTCAGGTTGGCCTTTAGCAAGTGTGCAGCCCCTTTCAGCATTAAGTGATATCTTACCCATGTATTTTCATAGTATAGGCAGGCATAACTGACCTTCCGTATATGTACTGACAGTCATCCGCAAAAATCATGCATGAAGTTAAGTATTCAGTTCAAGTTAGCAAAGTTTAACTTTTCCCCTCCCCTCCGCCCCCTCAACAATCAGAGTCTCATTATTCATGGCCTGAATGATGGAAAAGTGCTCACCAATGAGCACTTTGTTTTACCCACATAGAGCTTGTGGCATGGGCACTCCAAAATGTACAGCACGCGGGTCACATTACAGTTGATGAACTGTTTAATCTGATCCGAGTTTTCTGTTGGTTCATGTCAGTAAAGACATCTGTCCTAGCCACCAAATTACAGATATGACACCTGCTACACAAAAACATGCCCTTTAGCTCTGACAGGTCAGTAAGCCAATTACGTAGTGTAGTTTTCATAAACTCTGATTTAACCAGCTCATCAGCCAAGTTTCTTGCCCTTTTGACTATCATGGATGGTCTGGGGCCAACTATGTCCACCAACTGAGGCAATCAGGTAAGTTTATGCCAATGTTTGGTAAGTATGGCCCTGACTTCTTCCCACTGGGAGCCAAAGGGTGTGATTATTCTAACTGGATGTGGGGAGGTCTTAGCATCCTGATTCTTTTTAGGAGTTAGCAGTTCCTCCCTTGTTCTTTGGGACGCTGGTCTTCTGGAATGTCTCCGTGTTCTGTGCAGATACTTCCATTCCCTGAATCTCCCGTAAAGTTGAACGGCCTTGGTTCTATAGTCCAAGTCCAAGGTGCAATTTGGCCATATCTGGAAGAATTGTCCAACAGGGATGCCTCTAGTCAGGGATTTGGGATGGTGGCTAGTTGCTTCTAATAATCTAATAATAATATAACAATCATATTCTTTTGTATATGTTTTAGATATAAGTTGTCCCTTATCAATCTTTATTAGAATATCTAAAAAGGCAATTTGATGATAGTCATAATTAAAAGTGGGGTGGATGTTTCTGTTGTTCGTATTATCAACATAAACCTATTTAGGACTTTAATAGTTCCCTGCCACAGCCACAACACATCATCTATTTACCTCAGCCACAACAGAGTGTGGCCAAGGTACATCTCTGAGCAATAAATGTATGCATTGGTGAGAACCTGTCCAGCATTCGGGCAAAGGATGAATTAATCTGTTGGTCCCCCGGTGTGTTATATCTAGTTAAGAGGCCCTTAAATTTGGATGAGGGTACCCTGATACTTGTTTAAGCTGACCTAAGTGTGTATATATCTATTACAATATAAGGTCTGTAAACTTTTGAGCAATTGAGTCTGCATTTTCATCTTTACGCTTGGACCAGGCTGTCCAGATATTAGTTTAAATGTGTTTTAAGTGGCTATGTATCTACCATAGTATGGGACCTGTAACCTTTACTGATTCTTAACAAAAAATATTTTAAACCAAAATGACCACAAGATGGAGATAAAGTATGACTAAATACTCATGCATCAGTCTGGACCCTGCTATGAGTTAAAATTACTGTGATTTGGTTTGACATGACATCACCAGATATCCCCTTATGGGATCACTCTAGAGCCTTTAAAAGGACTTGAAGTGGTGTGTCATGCTACCCTGATATATTCCACGTGACCTGTGGCTGAAATGCGTTGGTTCTATCACCCTTGAATGCCTGTGATCCCGACCAGGCTTGGCGCCATGTTAACATCTAGCCCCCCAGCACTACCCCTCTGACCGGAAGGAAGGGACCAGATGGGAATCAGGTGAGCCTCACTTGGAAGCTCACATACCAACCCCACTTCTCAGTGGGAGCCCAGAGTGAAAGAGAGGACAGAGGGTTATACAGCAGCCCGGCACAGCCCGGGAAAAAGGACCCGGGAGGACCTGGCATAGCACACCCACCGATACTAAACAGCGCAAGGAACTGTGAGTCTCCCATGACCGGGTGAATACGTTGAAACTCATTGGTAATGGTGACCTGCATCCATGGTTGGGGGGGCAATATGTAACTTTACTGACTTGAATTGAATACTTACTGTAACTAATGATTTATGCAAAAGATTGTGGGTACATCTGCAGAAGGTCAGTTATGCCTGCCTATACTATGGAAGCCTGTTTATACGCGGGTGGGATATCCCTTAATGCTTGCTAAAAGCTGCCACACGCTTGTTAAAGGCTAACCTACTTTTCTGTCCCTTGCTTTGCTTTTGAGGCTCAATTAGAATATCTTTTGCCACACTGATCACTTGCAGCTGAGCATTGCAAGCTGTTAGAATTACCTATATAGAGACGCTTACTCATTCATAGATGCAGAATCATCTGTCATGATTCAAGTGGAGGACTAGTGATATAACCATATGGTTTCTGACTAGTTTATTTAATAGCCTTTTTTGCCAACGGTAAATAGAGAGCCTAGAGGTCACCTGTGAGGTGAATGGCTGATGAATAGCTGACACCCCAGGGGTTTCCTAGGACTCACTCTGACCCTGGTTGCTTCCCTACTTTGCTGCTTAACCTTTTGTTATGCGAGTGGCTATGTATGTGAACATGGCTGCGGTCCTGGGCATGTGTTTTTAATGATAGAGTTGTCACTTTTTTACCCAGTACTGTTGTGCAATTCACCTTATGTGTGTGCCCTAATTTTAATGTTTTTCATAAGTTATATTTTTGCAAATAAAGTTGTTCAAAAGGAGAAAACCACAGGCTGCCCCATTCTTCTGTGTGGAACTACAATAATGGCCTTTCCCCTGTTTTGTTTGGTAGATTGATTTATTCAATAGTGGGGGCCCCACCTTGGTTTTTTAGGCGAGTCTGTGCTATTTAACTGATTGGTCCAGGAATCTATTAGGCCAACCAGGATCCTGCCTCATTTGATTTAAATAGTAGCCTTACCCTAGTTTAGCAGTGGGATACAGGAGCTGGGAAGTTCTTCGTTTTTGACCCAAAATATGGAAGTTTCTAAATGTGTCATGTGCAATATTTTAGATTCAGTTATTGTCCACCCCTTTGAAAGCGCTAGTTACCTGGCCTTGGCTGCAAATACTTTAAGTCAATGTTGTAACACAAGCATGCATATTTGGAGAGTCAGAGAAAAGTCAGATATCTTTCATGCCTTTTTATTTCTGGTCATTGACTAAAACTGTTGGAACCAGTGATTCAGCAAAACAGCCTGACACCTAACATTTTAAGAAGCCTTCTCTGTTCAAGGGTAACAAGGAGCAAGTTTTTTTTATTTTTTTATGGTAGGACAGTTTTAAGAAAAACGTATTGACACATTTTGAAAGGATGTGCCTTATATGATTTTTGCTATCTTGCCAACCCATATACTTTAAGTGCATGCAATTCTAGATAGGGTTCTAAGAAACTGCTATAATGATCAATCAGTAAATAGAGAAAATTTTGATACTGCGCTAAACTAACTAAATAAACAACAAAAGTGAAGAAAAGCTGCAACAAAAATTGTGATATACACACAATAAAGATCAAAAACAAAACGAATTAGTTGCGCTAACAGTGAATGAGTGTAAAAAATCAATATGATTGAAAAAAATATTGTCCATGGGTATACAAAACATCATACATAATAATGATATATAGTGAAAAGTTCAATTTTCAGTGAAAAAATTGTTGGATGAAATTGTGCCCGTGACTAAACAAAAATAGAAATCCTCCACCGGTGCAGTAATTGAATAGATATCTATGCGCTTACCGGAAGGGCAAGCAAACAGGGCTTGCAGCTGAAATCCCCCAGCTAGGGTCTTAAGTGGAAATCCAGATATTATTCCTGTTACCAATTAACTTAATCAGTTGTAAAATGTTCTTCCAGCTCTTCCTTGTCGGGCCCTCCTCACACCACTGCAACTTCAAAGTCGTGTGATTTTACCACAATTTCGTGTCTTCATCATGTCTTCAGCTTGAAACTCTGCATATGCTGTAAGAAAAAGTTTATTTTACCAGCTTAGCCGGTGAAATATCGGCCGAGTGATATCTGTAGTTCCAGTCTTCAAGTGAAGTACAGGGTGGTGATGATCAATCAGTATCTCGGGAGTAACACTGGCAATTTGTCTGTCTCTATTTGACAGTGACAACAAGCTAGAACAAGACAATTCAATAATCTTCAATGCTCAACTTGCATGATAATTGAGTTGGCCATATAATAAGTGCTGATAATGTACCTTTCTTATCCTTGAGCTTTGTGACTTTTCACTTTACTTTCCTCAATATATGAAACAAAGGACTTGTGTACTTAGTTTAAGTTTTTAATTTCTGTACCTACTCACCCTGGATATGCTTGTAGACAGTGATTACCTTGCAACAAATTAATACTCTATTTGGAATCTTTTTTTTTTAGAAACATGCAGTGGTCATCTAGTTTTATACAGCTCTCTTGTATACAGCAGAGTTGAATGAATGAATGAATGAATGAAAAACGTATATAGCGCAACACATGCAAACTGAATCGCGTCAAGGCGCTTGGTATCCATTTCCTCCTATACGTTGCCTTCAGAATAGATGGGTTTGGAGGTTTTTTTGTAGACCTGGTGATTCACTTCCGTTCGGATGCTGGTTGGTAAAGCGTTCCATAGTCTAGGTCCTTGGACGGCAAATCTTCGTTCTCCTTTGGACTTGTATTGGACTTGTATTGGGCCTTAGGTATCTGGAGTAGATTTTGGTTGGTAGAACGGAGAGCTGTTGCACTACTACTTTCTCCATTAGCTTGGAGAGAATGTTTAGGCCTGTTATGGGTCGACAATGGTTTGGGTCTTTGGGGTCAAGGGTGTTTTTTTTTAAAATGGGTTTTATTATACCTTGTTTCAGTGTGGTCGGCACCATGCCTTTCTTAAATGATTGATTTATGAGGTGCGTGATGGCCGGACACATTCTTTTAAGAGTTTGGTGGGGACTCTTGTGAAACGAAATTACTGTAGGAGCCTCTAGGCAGGCTGGGTTCATGGTCTGGGCGACTAAGTTAAAGAGCTCCCGGGGGCGATGACAGGCTTTTACGAGGATATTGGAAAAGTGATCTTTTTTTGCTTTAAGGATATTTCTTAGTAATTATTGTATACGTTTTGTGGTTTTTCTCTGTTGAGCTTCTTCTCCAAGCTGCTTCCGCTCTTCTGCGTTCTTGCTTTAACAACGTAAGCTTGTCGTTAAACCAACCGGAGTTGTTTTCTCGGATGAGCGTTCTGCATTTGGAGCTACTATATCTGTTGTCTGTAGTAGGGCTTTGTTGATAGAGTTGAGTGTTTCCGCTGCAGTTTGATGTTGTTCTATTGTTTTTATTTTGTCCAATAATGTCGTTTTAAAGAGTTCTGAGTGGAGCTTCTTCTGGGATCTTGTCCAGTGTGTTGTTGACAGGTTTTTTAATTTTTTTACGGAAGTGTTTGTCGTGATTTTAAAGTTTATTGCATGGTGATCTGTCCATGGTAGGGGCTGAGTTCCCAGTGTGTTAATATCCAGATCTTGTTTGAAGATAAGATCTAGCGTGTGACCTGAGACATAAGTGGGTCCGCTTACTAGTTGCTGCAGACCTAATCCTTCCAAGTGGTCAATGCAGGCGTCAGCAACAGGGTCCTGTGAGGAGTTTGCCCAGAGGTTGAAGTCACAGAGTAGTAGGAGATGTTTGATGTTTAAGGTATAGGTGGAGATTAATTCTGTCAGTGATGTGAGGAGCTGCGTTTTTGGTCCAGGTGGTCTATAGCAGAGAGGTATGTGAATGGTGTCCTGGGGATTTGTTTGCAGTTGCAGAGTGAGGGTTTCCATGAATGGTAGTGAGTTCTGTATATCTGGTTTAGTGAGCGAGAGGTGAGCCTTGTGGATCACCGCTAGGCCTCCTCCTCTTTGCTCCACTCTGTTTTCTGTTAGAATGCGATAATTCTCTGGCACCAGTTATCCTAGAATGGTGTTACAGTCCGACGTTAGCCAGCTTTCTGTGATGAAGAGGCAGTCAATGTTGTGTTGAATGATAAAATCGTAGATTTCCTGTCTGTGCTTTACAGCGGATCTTGTGTTGATCAAGGCGCATGATATGTGTTTTAGCTGATGCATTGGCGTTCTATTTTTAACTCTCGATCGTCGATCGGTTCTTAGCAGTAGCTCTTTCCTTAGTATTTTTTGATGACGACTGGTAATGTAGAGGCGGATGTCCTTAGACCCCATATGGTGTTTGCAGAGTATTGCAAGTCAACCATAATGGTGGATGCGCCGAAGATGGTAAAGATGTAGTTTGTGGCGATTGCGCTGGCGATAACGAATGGTGGGGAATTCTGGTGGCCCTGATGAATGGCGATAGGGTGGACCCCCAGCTAACCCCCCGGTTGATCCAGAGGAAGGCGAAAAAAAAACCCTACCGAGTCATGCCAATCCGCTGAGGTGGGGGAAAAATTCCTTCCTGATCCCTCAAAGGTGATCGGCTGGGCCCTGGACCAACTTACTATGGCGAACGCTGCATGGGTCCTTACCTGTAGTCTTTGGTGGACAAGGAGCCTGCTTGTCCCAAACGTTCTGTGGATGTAGTCCCGGAGGTTGAGCGGTGCTGGGATGCAGATGGGATGCGGATGGGGAGAAGACAGTGACCGGGGGAGGGGGAAGGGTTCACAGGTAGATCTATGGAGTGGATGGTCTGAATGGTGATGGTAATGGTTATGGGTAGTGAATGGGGGGGTGAGGAACACAGGTGATCCCTGTTCCTCGGGTGTACCAAGATGGCCGCCGGATGGAGCTAGGCCCGAGCCGCAGACTTTCCTGCCGGTGGAAGGAGGCCGTTCGGCGCGGGGGTGCTCCGGCAGGCAGGAGGGGGAACCAAGGATGCTTCTGTGACAGATAGGGGTCTGGAGACTGGGCTTTTTGTGGCAGGATGTGTGCTTTTATGCTTTAAGGGCAGTAAGGCGTGCCGCTAGGCCGCGGCCCGGAGCCATGGCCTTTCTTAGATTTTGTTGATTGTGGGGAGCGTGGCTTGGTGGGAGACCTGTGGGAGGAACAAAGTAGGCGATGGAGGAGAGTAGAGGAGGGGGAGGGCGGCAGGTTTTAGGTGCTTAAGGCCATACATTGATCCGCTAGGGCGTGGCCGGAGCCGCGGACTTTCCTAATCGGTCGCCGTGGATTGTGCAGAGCGGGGCTTGCCTGGTATGCTCCGTGTACTCCTTCGGTCTCTGGCGGTGCCTGTGGGGGGAAAAAGGTGGGCGGTGGAGGAGAAAAGAAGAGGGGGAGGGCGGCTGGCTGTGTAAACTACAGGCCGTGGCCTGTCTTGCCAGCCTGTTTTGACAGTCAGTGCAAGGGGGGCAACTGTGGCTGCGGTCGGGTGTTGTTTGGAGAGTGGAGGGCTGGGGGAAGGAAGAAGGATCATAGGCTGGATAACAGGGTATAGAATCCGAGTTGTTACTAGTAGGTCCTTGATACCAGTATAATGGATGCTGGCAGGAAAGCTGGAGAACCTGCCTGCCTGTCTGGAGCTATGAGCCACACTCCTAGGATCGATTAGAGCGCCTGTTGCTAACCTTCCTCTGACAGCAGGTGCAACCACCTCACTGCACAGGAGAGGATGCAGTAGTTATTGGTTTAAAGAAAATTATTTTTGTGATTGTAGGCCACAGAATGTCACCTTATAGACAGGGCATGGACGTACCTGTAAGTCTTTCCTTTTAATAGAACAAAATGTCCCATGTTATCCCTTACTTCCAAGTCTGCAATCAACTTGTGTTGTTTGAAATTAATAGGTCAAGCAGAGCCTAATTTATTGTTGGGTCATCCACAAATTAAATTGTCCTGCAAGACTTTCAAGAAATGAAGAGCATTAGATGACAGTCAATATCCGGATAATTGAAGTACCACAATAACATTGCTCTGCCTCAGGTCAGGGATCTTGTCACCCACTATTAATTCCCTATTGGTTTTATTCACCTTAAAGCTCCAACCACAAAGATTTCATATCCTCCCCTGCCCCATTAATGTAAAATTGGCCAGCTCTGGCTCGGGAACTACTAATAGTGAGACAGCAGTCACAGGTGCATAGGGATTAGTGCGTGTAATCAGTCCAGTAATCTGTGAGGCCTCAGTGGGCAGGTGGATTACACAGCAGGTAGGCTGATGGTAGCAGAGCTGGCATGGAACTTCGCAGTGGTGTATTTAGGTTTTGTGCTGCCCTAGGCCTGACTAAACTCGTGCACCCCCTAATTTAAATATGATACACCCCTTCCTGTCAAGGCCACACCACTCACTTTTTAAGGTCCGCCATGTCATCTTCATGGGAGGAGGACAAAGAGATGCAGCGGGAAGAGGACAAAGGGACACGGCAGGAGGATGACAGAGAGGGATACGGCATCTTTTCATTTAGGGGGTAAGGGGATATGTGCTGGGTGCTTTGGGAGGGGTGGATCAGACCCCCCCACTAGGGTTGGTGTCACCTGGTGATTTAAAAATTGTGTCCAGCGTTGGAGCTCGTTTTGGCGGTCAATAAGGCCTAAAGGATATCAGGTTAGGCAGTTCCTAATGGCTCAGTCCCTGGGAACAATAATGGATAATGGCCCTCAGGCCCTCTTACCAAACCCGGTGAAACTGCAACAGTGTATCCTGGACATTCACTCACTCTGGGTTGCCCAGGCCGACTCTAGTCAGTAGTGTAGCATGTCTGTACCCTGGCAGTGACTTCATCTTCCTCAGCGTGGCTCCCTCTCTGGTGATGCGAATACAGTGTGGCTCCCTCTCTGGTGATGCGGGTACAGCGTGGCACTCTCTCTAGTGGTGCGGGTACAGCGTGGCTCTCTCTCTGGTGGTGCAGGTACAGCGTGGCTCTCTCTCCGGTGGTACGAGTACAGCGTGGCTCCCTCTCTGACTTCCCCCAGCACAGTACTCTCTTTTTCTCCTCCTGTAACACCCCCCAGCAGAGTGCATGCGTGCTGGGGGCTGTATCATGGTGTTTGTGGAGACACTGGGACGGCCACTGTTCAGGGACTACATTTCTCATGATGCCCCAAAGAGTCTTCTGAATGACCCTCTGCTGTGGCCAATCAATGGGAGGGATACAGCGGGCAGGAAGCTGGGTGGTAGTGCAGCAAACCCAATTAGAGCCACTCTCTCTGTCTTTGCCTTTCGGCTGACGGAAGGGGGAGGGGGCAATTGGGTAAATGGAGCAATAGCGCTGTGACTGGGAGAGGTTTTCCATGCTGCCGCCCAGCTTCCTGCCCACTGTTTGCCTCCCCATGATTGGCCACAGCAGAGGGCCAATCAGAGAGAGAATCATGGCTTTATTGAGGGGTAGGGGCAGCTTGACAACTGCTACTTAAACTGCTTCCTGGCCCCCTCTGCTCCTGCGATGCCATTACACTCCTAAGCTGTTCTCCCCTGATGGTGGTCCTGCGTGTGGGAGTCGGCAGGAGGGTGTGGGTGCCATTTTCGTGGGGGGGGGGGGAACTTTTTTGATGCCCCCCACAAAGTGACAGCTGGAAGCAGGAAGCCAGATGAGGACTTGCTTACTAAGAGGTGGTAGCAGGCTGGATGTGCAAGATACAGGATCAGGCAAGCCAGGGTGGTAACAGTCAGGCAGATCAGACATAGACGGTTAATGGCAGGATAGTCAGGTCACAAGCCAGGTCGGTACCAGAAGATCAATCAGGCAGAATCAGGAGGCAGAAGCTGAATCCAAAAGACAAGCTGGGATCAGGGTATGAAGCAGACAAGCATAGGTTAGAGGTAAGCCAGATAGGAGATCACATGGAATCAAGAAGTCACACAGAAGCTGCAGACCGTTTCAATAGCCTGCCTGGCGCCAGCATAATTGGTGGATGTGACAATGCGCTAGTGTGTATGTGCGTGCTGTGAACCTGTGTTTGCACTAAGGACCTGCTTTCCCTTACGGGCAACCTCCAGATGCCCAACTGGTTCCCTCTTTGTGGGTTTCTGCAAAAGAAGACACAAATTAAGTCTGTCGCATGCACATTATGTTCCCAGGAATTTTCTTCTGGACCATATCCTTTCCACTTGATCAAATACTGTATCTGACTCCTGCCATATTTGGTCCCCTGGCTGCAAGACCAACTCCCCCCTTCTCTTCCTGTCAAACATCCTCTTGTTTTCTTCTTGAGCCTTTGTGATAGTTTCCTGTAACATGTTATTGTGAGAGAAAAAAACAAGAGTACTTATTGTAAGCGAACTCTGCTAGTGGCAATAGTGACACCCAATCGTCCTGGACAAAGGAAGTGAACCATTGGATGTATTTCTCAAAGGTTTGGTTAGTCCGCTCTGTCTGCCCATTGGTTTGCAGATGGTAGGCTGATAATATGGAGATCTCGATTTTCAAAGTCCCACACAATGCTTTCCAAAATCTTGATGTAAACTGTACACCTCGGTCTGATACTATGTTTGCAGGGACTCTAACAATTTATTTTAGAAATCATCTTCCAGGGTTGTTAGGTATAGGCAATGGTCTGAGAAGCCCCCAGGCCTTATTACGGGTGCTATTACTCCGGAAGCAAGTGGTACATTTGTTTACATAAGCTTTGCAATCTTTCTCCAGCTTAGGCCACCAGAATGTGCGTTGTACCAGCTTAATAGTCTTGTGGATTCCAAAATGACCTGCCAGAGGGTGATCATGACAAATACCTAGGGTCATCCAGGTAGACAACAATGAAGACATCTAGGAAGTCTCTGAAAATGTAATTGACAAAGTTGAATATAGATTGGAATTTGGATCCCAAACCAAAAAGAGGGGGGTTATGGGCAATTGGACTATTGCGGTACGATAAGCAGTTATAAAGAATCACATATAAAGGAAAATACAAATTTTATCGACATAAAGCAATAAATACAAACAAAAATGCAATTAAAATAGTGACACTCCATATGTATCACCACAGTAAACGACCCCTAGAAGGGGGAAGGTCATAGTGGGAATAGGGGTCACTGAGGGTGTCTCTACTAGTTTCACGGTCATTGCCGCTTCGTCAGGAGAACAATCTGAAATGAATTAACAAACAATCAATGACTAAACAGGTAACAGGCAAAGAAATGTAATCAAGCCTGACTTAAACATATAGGCCGGGATTCACGTAGCTCGGCGTATCTTTGAGCGGGCGTAGCGCATCTCATATGCGCTACGCCGACGTAACATAGAGAGGCAAGGCCAGTATTCACAAAGCACTTGCTCCTTAAGTTACGGCGGTGTAGCGTAAATGGGCCGGCGTAAGCCCGCCTAATTCAAATTAGGCAGGTAGTGGGCGTGTTGTATTAAAATGATTCATGACCCCATGTAAATGAATGGCCGTACGAACGCCGCATGCGCGCGCATGCTCAGAATCACGTCACATATACTCCCTAAGATACGATGGCTCAATGCGTACGACGTGAACGTAACCTACGCCCAGCCCCATTCACGTACGACTTACGTAAACAACGTAAAATAAGAACGCTGTTCCCGCGCCCATACCTTAACATGACTTACCCCTGCTTTATGAGGGGTAAACTTACGCCGGACATACGCCTTACGTAAACCGCATTGATTACTGCGATGGGCGTAAGTACATTTGTGAATCGGCGTATCTTGCTCATTTACATATTCGACGCGTAAAACAATGGAAGCGCCCCTTGCGGCCAGCTTCAATATGCACCCAAGGTACGACGTCGTAGGAGACTTACGTCCGTCGGAT